>NC_073624.1:35750606-36053636 GCF_029407905.1 Bubalus kerabau | reverse complement strand
AGCATTGCAAGAAGTAGATAATATCAAGGACATCAGGAGTGGGAGAGATTGGAGACTCAGCAGGTCAGGATATTACATTATCATTTGCTGATCATTCTTGTCATTAATTTTGCAATTTTTTATCTCTTGCCACTTGTTTATTTCTTATCTGTGCTTATTTGGTGTGGTCTTCAGTGTTGCAGCTACCTACTGGAGCCTTTCTATAATAGGTCCAGCACTTGGGCCTTCTCTTTTTAAAATTTGAAGGTAAAAAGTAATTTGAAGAGATTTTCAGGAACAGAGGAAATTTTCTTACCTAATAAGATTCAGAGTTACCCTGATTTCTGTTATCTATCTTATGTGAATATTATTTGAATAGTTTTGAAATGAAAACTTTTCCATGACTTTTCCAGAAGGAAAACCTTAAAACATATAAAATGTCATTACTTATGTAATTGTAATGGGAGAACACTTGGGTCATGAAAGTCAAGTTTCCTTTCTTTTCTGTTGTATTCTCTC
Organism: Bubalus kerabau; assembly: GCF_029407905.1. NCBI lineage: Eukaryota > Metazoa > Chordata > Mammalia > Artiodactyla > Bovidae > Bubalus > Bubalus kerabau. The sequence continues at coordinate 36,053,138 of NC_073624.1, read as the reverse complement.
GGTGCAAGGACACCTCTAAGAACTCACAATATTCTTAGAGTCTGTTTACTAATGCTAATTTTAACTACTGAGTGTTGGCTGCCATATATAAAGTGAAGGTTAATTAAATAATTTCTCTGTAGATAGAACAATCTCAATAGTCAAAGGGTCTACTGTGGGCTTTTGTCATCTAATGTGGAAAGTTTAGGGTAAGTCACACTCCTCAGTAAGCTGGGCACAGCCATGTTGGTCTCTGCAGTCCCCATGGTCCTGAGAGTCACCATGAATGACTGACGACTTGTGATGACTGATCTCTTGCTTCAGGGAAGCCTCCCTGTGGTTGTCTTAATCAGTGGTGATAAGTCTTGCTACTATGGCTTAGTTATTTATAGAAGCTTGGGGGTCCTCTCTTATAAGCCCTCCAGTGTTACCACTTCCACAAGTCTCCTGGAGTTTGACTTAGTGTCTCCACACCCAGGTCTCCTGGAGAGCAGCTACCAGTATTTTTTTTCATGTTTCATCACCCAGATAAATGAGTTTGTTCTTCAGTCTGATCACATCTCTTCAAGTGAAATGGTTTATTCAGAATGGAGCTCAGCTTAAAGTTCTTCTGCTTGGATGCTTCAGAGATTTAGTCATTTTCTAGCATTAAGAACTAGACAGATTTTTATTATGTATCTTGTGAGAATACCACCCTCCAGCTTAAAGGAAAGATAAAATTGCAAGTGCATCTTGATGCATCATATATACTCAGATCTCTGCTCTTAGCTAAATTAGGTAAGAGTCCTTCAAAAAGCTGTGTTTACAATGATATGCCCAAGAAATTGGGTTTATAAGTATGTCTGCAGTGATTCTTAAAGAGTTGAGAAGCACTTTTGGGTGATACTTTCATAAGGAGTTTTCTGGTAGTTAACATCTCTTGACTTTCAATCTGTAACTATCATTGGACTAAACATTAGAAAGAAGCATACTGAAACCCAACAGTGGTGAATTTTCTTGGACACTGGCTGTTATGTATATACTGACCTTAAGTTGAACACAGTTGTTGTTTGAGTTTTGCATGTTTAGAAGCAAAATCAAGAAGGAAGAGACAAATACCTCATAGATCCCTGATAGTCTTGAAGGATAGAGAGAGCCTCAGTCTAATTCACCTGTTTTACAAACCTACATTGCCTCCCACTGTCACGGGAAATATTAGTAGCAGAGATAAATCTGTGTTTCTTGACATGATGCAAATGTAGTGCATTGTGTGCTTTACAGCTGTGGAACTCAAAACAGTTCTGCACCCAACATTGTACACGCAGATAAGAAACTATCATCATCCTATGTCATCTTCACCAGTATGTATTTTGATAAGGAATGCCATTGATACTTGTACTTCACTTTGCACTGATATTCAAAGAACTCAAGAACATTGTTTTGTTTTGTTTTGTTTTTTTACTGCTGTGTCTCTGGAGAAGTTTCCTATTTAGTTGGATGAAATGAAAAGATGATCATTCATTCATTCATTCATTCATACAACAGAAGTTCCTTCCTTCCTGGAGCTTTCATTCTAGTGAAGGAACACCTAAAATGAAAATTTTAATGTATATGTTAATAGGGATACATACTAAGGAAAAAATAAAGCAGAATAAATACAGAATGATGGGAGACTATCCAATACCATGTCTAGGGAAAGCCTTTCTGCTAAGGAGAGAGTGGAGCACAGACCTGAGTGCCGCATGAGAGGGGGAAGTGTTTAGAGATATGAGTGAAGATATACAGTCATTGGGAAGAGCGAGTATACGGAGCATGCTTGCTATGTTGAAAGATTGTCAAGAAAGGTATTTGGAGAGTCAGAGGAGAGTAAAGAGTGGACAAGTACAGTCAGAGGAGAGTGAAGAGTGGACAAGTAAGAGATGAGAAAGCATGATGTGATGTTCATTATATACGGTCTGGTAGACCGCAGCAGGATCTTGACTATTATTCTGAGTGAAATGGGGATCATTAAGGGGACTTTAGCCAATAAAAGGGCATGATGTGGCTTGCATGGTTTAAGGATCACTTGGACTTACAGGTTGGGTAAAACATTAAAAATTTTTTCTTTATCAGATCAGATCAGTCGCTCAGTTGTGTCTGACTCTTTGTATGAATATAAATTATGAATGAAAATAAACTTTAACAATGATTAGGGCAACATTATCTGATTATGCTTTTGACTGATGACTGTGTTCAAGGAGTTCATGTTAAATAGTATAGCTATCACTTTTTGTTTTTGTGTCCTTAATTTGTAAAATTCCTTTGATTTATAATCATGTTCTTGGGTTTTGTATAATAACTTATTGTTTCATAATAGGTGTATTAATGACAAGGATATATAATAGAAGTTTCTGTATCTTCTAAAGAAGTTTGTGTAACTTTGGTTAGCTGTTTTGCATAGAAATTCCATTTGTTTGTTGTTTTTAATTTAAACTGAAATTAGGTTGTGTAAGTCCATAAAAGTCATGAATTTTTATCTTCCAGTTGTAAGGGAGAATTTTTTTTGTTGTTGTTGGCAAAGTAATATCTCTGCTTTTTTTTTAATTTTTGAAAATTATGTTATGGTTTATTGTAATGATCACATGACCCATGAGGCTATTTATAAGAAGAAAATGTGGAATAGTTAAAAAAATGAAAACCTTCATAGGACATACAGGGCATGAATTCTGGAATCAGCTTTGAAACTTACCAGCCGGATGACTTAGGGTCTTTAACCTGTGTTTGCCTGCTAAGTGACCAGCACTGCTTCTCCCATAAGGAGAAGCTACCGTTATCTCTGCAGTTCCATTACATTTGTTGAACCAGTATGCACGGTGTGTAAATCAAATTTTGTTGAATTAGAAATCATGTTAGATGTGACCATTTTTAATATGAATGAGAAAAATAAGGATGCTTATGAATAACAGAGGAAATTGTTCATATTTATTTTCAGAAGAAATCAGAAAAGGTATGTTGACATTTGGAAGGCAAGGTTGTTTCTAAAATTCTCATTGCTGTCATGTGAAAGAATCAAAGTGAAAAGTGAAGTTGCTAAGTCATGTCCAACTCTTTGCGACCCCATGGATTGTAGCCCACCAGACTCCTCAGTCCATGGAATTTTCCAGGCAAGAGTACTGGAGTGGGTTGCCATTTCCTTCTCCAGGGGATCTTGCCAACCCAGGGATTGAACCCGGGTCTCCCGCACTGCAGGCAGATGCCTTACCTTCTGAGCTACCAGGGAAGCCCCCAAAGAATCAAAATGATTATTTAAAAAGGAATTTAGGAAGTAGGGTTGCCTTCTCCTAGCTGTCTGACAGCAGCAGTTTCCAACTGCCCAATGACTGTTTACTAGAAATGTTTCAGAATTCTGAGAAAGAAAAGAAAGAAAGTGAAGTTGTTCAGTTGTGTCCAACTCTGTGATCCCATGGACGGTAGCCTACCAGGGTCCTCTGTCCATGGGATTTTCCAGGCAAGAATACTGGAATTCTGACTTAGAATTCTGAGTCAATGCATGAAAAAGGTATTTTAAAACTATAAGTAGGAATATAAGCTTAGATTCTCATTATATAGCTATTAGAATATTCATGTAATACATGTATTTTGTTTTCATAAATGAATATATAAAATCTATTTTCTTATATATATATATTTATATATATCCTTAAAGTTTTAACTTATTGTCTCCATTTTCTTTCTTCCTTTTGCTCTTCAATCCTCTTCTACTTCTCTCATGCCAATCTTTGCTAAAGTCATCAGTAATCGCTTTTATACTAAATCCATGTGGTTATTATCAGTCATTATCTCATTTGGCCCTTGAGTTCATCCAACTGCTTGAATGACTTTCCACTCCACTTAAACTTTTTTCTCATTTGCCTTTTGCTGAATGAATCTTAGTTTCCAGTGTATCCCCAAAATATCTTTCCAAGTGTTTTGCTCATAGCACGTGCTAAGTGAATTTAGCTAGAAGATCCAAAACCAAATATTATAGTGTGAGACATAATGTCAAAAAGGCTACATAAGATCTGCAACCTGGCATTCTATAAGGGTTTATAGAAAAGATAAAGTTTCATAGACAAAACAGTATTTGAGCTGAATCTTTAAGGATGCGTGTGATTTTCCTAGCAGAGATGTTAGATACTGGTAGGGGTTAGTTAGTTAGTTGGTATATATTATACATTAATATACATTAATATATTAGCATATATTAGTATAATTATATATATATATATATGTATATACACACATATATATTAAGGTCCTGTTGTCTTAAGTGTCTTTTTCAGCTTGGGTTGGATACAGCACAGAGTATATACAAAAGGGGGATGGTGATTGTAAAGATATGGTGGGCTCTTTACAACATAGAGACTTTACAATTCAAAGTCTGTAAAGAGGACTTGGACTCTCATGCTAGTGATTAGACTTAGTTCAATAGGACTTGGGGAGCCATTAATTTTTTTTTTTTTTTGGTGATTTTCTTTTTTTTTTTTTTTTTAATTTTATTTTATTTTTAAACTTTACATAATTGTATTAGTTTTGCCAAATAGGGAATGTGGGTGGTGATTAGGTCTGTGCCTTGGATTAATTAACTAATATAGTGGCAGTATGAGGTTGATTGAAAGGGGAGAAGCTAAAAGGGGATGGTGGGCCATTATTGTAGTCGTTAAGCAAGAGATCCAGAAAGTCAGGACCAGGATGGTAAAACCTGGGGACAGATAGGAGCAGAAATCCTAAGATGGAATCGATAGTGCTAGATTTCCTGGTGCAATAAGGGATATATTTTAACCTTGAGTGATTGAAATAAAAGTTTTGCAATTCACTGGTACAGGAAATCCAAAAAAATTTTGTCTTTATGTATTTTTATTGATGGGAAGTACATGAATTGTTTTGAGTCTGTACCTTTGAAATATCAGTGTTGATATGTTGAAGATACTGGAACCAGGCAGAGGGGAGTTGAGGATGAAGCTCTATGAGATTAAACAATAGTAAAAGTTGCCTCCTTAGAAGAACAGTTTCGAATGAGGAAATAGCCTGAAAGACCAACAGTCTTGAATGCCATGTGGAATTTTGGAGAAGACCAAATGGAATGGTCGGGATGCAAAAAACTCTGATGTTTGACTTGTAGTTTTGCTGCTTGACAAACTAGGTCGTTCTGAAGTAGGCTTTGGTTTATTTCTTCATTTATTTTGGATCTCTGCACAAGTCCTGCCTGAGTGGTCTGCAAATCATAAACACTAAGTGCACAGTCAGTTGGCCCCTAGAATATAATCATTTCTGGATTATGGAACTTTTCTGATATATTGAAAATTGTTTAGGTGTTCCTTAATTTGTTGGTTCATTCATTCATATATTCTTCCTGAGTCCTAACCTGTGGCACACGTCCATCTTTTAATTATATTAAGTTTTCCTCTGTCCATTCTTGACTAGAATTTCCACTGGTTCAATTTAGCATATATTGTCCATAAGTTATAGGAAAAATGCTGATTGATTTAAATCTTGCCCATCTATAGAATCACACCATCCAGATTTGGAGAAGGACATGGCAACCCACTCCAGTGTTCTTGCCTGGAGAATCCCAGGGACTGGGGAGCCTGGTGGGCTGCCGTCTATGGGGTCACACAGAGTCGGACACGACTGAAGCTACTTAGCAGCATCCAGATTTCAGACGATGTCTGCTCTTCCTCAAGTTGGTTGGGGGAAGTGATGGAGAACATTACTTTTACATTTATAACAATAGGAAATACATTCATCGTGCTGATTCCCTTTGGATGCTTGTAGTGAAATACTTAACTCAGGAATGATGTAAATCATCCTCCTTAACAGTAGTTAAACACACTGATGGTACAGAGATCTGACAAACATAGCTATTATCATATGACTACCGAGAAGTTTTTGGACAGGCATGCCAGTTTGAAGAGGGGAGCTCGCTCCCTGAATGCTGAATGAGTGCTTGCCTGGGGTGTCCCCAGGAACAGGAGCTGACACAGGTGTTCAGCACAGTTGCTTACTGCTTCCCATCAAGTAGGATGGGGGGTTCTTAGCGCTGCTGGTTTGTGGCACTCAGCATATTTGGCAAGCAGTCAGCCCTGGCTGCGGATTTCCCTGGGGAAAATAAAAGCCACAGGGAAGTCATCAGTGTGACCTTCTGCTGGGTAGTTGGCACACTGCTGCTCCACAGGAAGGCTCTCAGTTGTCATTTTCTAAACGGGTAGATATCAGGTGCTGATGGAGGCTCTCCATTCAAGGTGGGAAGTGGTGAAGGAGAGAAAATATTGAACAGAAGCTTACCGAATAATTCCCAGTCATGAAGCTTAACACCAGCTGATCTGCTGATAAAAGGGATTGTTTTGTGTGTGGGGGAGGGAGTTTCTTTGGTTCTGCAAGCACAATTATAAGCTTTCCTATTTAAGTCTGACCCATCATATTGAAATGCTGTCACTAGTATCATTAGCAAGTAAAGTGTTGATAACATAGTCAAATGCACAGCAGAGTTCTGGCTCTTAAGTGTCTGGACTAACTCCCAATATTAGGAATAGGAGTCAAACTGCCATCACTTTTCCTGTGCTAACAGACGCCCTGCCATTAGCAGTCTGAAGGCAATTTTAATAAAATACATAGCCCTGCTGAGTTGGTCTCAAAAGATAAATAAGCAACGTAGAAAAGAAGCTTTTGTTTAAAAGTAATTATTTAAACTATGCATTACAGGTAATTTTCTTTTACCAGTAAGGCAAATGCTATCAGAATTTCAATAATGATTTGGTGGCACTTATCTAAATAATGTGATATTGTTGTTTCAAAGACTTAAAGCGTCACTTTATTTTCACATATATACAAAATGAGGGCAAATTGGATCCAGGTATCAAGTGCATGTGTTTTACAGTTTATATTACATTTTTTTTTTGGGTGAACAGTGTTGTATTCTTGGACAGATTTATGGAAATGTAACAAGCTGGTGATAGAGTTCTGGGAACTGCAGGCTTGACTTCCAAACACAGATTAGAACAGGAGGGCAAAGAACATCTTTTTATTTTTCCTTTTGCTGTCGGAAAGGGAATCACATTTCAGTTTTTTTTTTCTTTTTTTTTTTTAAACTCTTTTAATAGAATACTTGTACATAAACCACAGTCGCAAGGGTGTAATAAATGTGTGCCTGTATCAGAGGGGCAAAAGCTTTGTTTGCCAAAAGGTAAAGAAGTCTCAGAACGCTTTACCATTTAAACTACCTCCTTTCTTTCCCTTCTTAATAGTGACACGCTGGCCTGAGATCCATAATACAGAACTAGCTCTGGCCTTACAGAGGGCACAGTAAGAACTTACCTACATAAATGTGAAATGTAGAGCATGAGGAAGGTTCCTGTTTCTAAGTGCCAGTCAGGCAAAGGGCTTCCCAGGTGGCACTAGTGGTAAAGAACCTGCCTGCCAATGCTGGGGATTTAAGAGACAGACGTGGGCTCGATCCCTGGGTCAGAAAGCTCCCCTGGAGGAGGGCATGACAACCCACTCCAGTATTCTTGCTTGGAGAATTCCATGGACAGAGGAGCCTGGCAGGCTTTAGTCCATAGGTTCACAAAGAGCTGACGTATCTGAGCATGCATGCAGCCAGACGAATGTGCTTTAGACTGAGGCAGACCTCAATTCAAATCCCACTCAAATTCCAACTCTTTTCTTTTCATGATGTATCAGTTTTATCAAGTTATACAGCTTCTCTAAGTCTTTGTTTTCTCATCTATAAATTGGAAATAATAAAACCAACCTTGTCTGATTGTTACATGGACATAATGAGACAATACATGTAAAACGTTAAGGATGGTGTCTGGCAGAGTGAGAACTTGGAAAAGGTTTGTTTTAATTTGTTTGTTTTTATTTTTATATTAATGAACTTCTAACACACTTTTATCAGGAAGGTTACATGTTAAATATTGTGCAAGGAGTTGGGATAAATAGGTTGATCAACATATAGTCTCCACTTCAAAATTTAAATCTAATGCAAGACAGAAATGTTAGCAGGTAATTCAAATACGGTGTGCCTGCCACTTGTTGCTGTATGCTTATTGGTCTTGTGGACATAAAGGGGGCATGGCTTAATCTTGACCGTGGGAAAAAACTACTGTAAAATCTTTGTTTATTAAGCTTCTAAAGGGATGATGCTCTGTATTTCTACTCTGAGATGTTGTGGTCAAAGCCAACTATTTTTTTCCAAGAGTAATTTCCCAGCTCCTCCTTCTTTCTCTTCTTCTTTTACATTTATGTAAACTTTCTCTTTGATTGTTAGTACCATAGTTAGATGATACCTGTAGTCAGAGAGAAGAGATAAGCATAAATCAATACTCAAATGCTGCTCAGTACCTCTGCTAAAATAATTTGGAGGAACAGTTAAAAACATAGATTTTATTCTCATACATTGCTGAATGGAATGAAAATTAGTATAAGTCTCGTTGGAAAAGACTCTGATGCTGGGAGGGATTGGGGGCAACAGGAGAAGGGGATGACAGAGGATGAAATGGCTGAATGGCATCACTGACTTGATGGACGTGAGTCTCAGTGAACTCCGGGAGTTGGTGATGGACAGGGAGGCCTGCGTGCTGCGATTCACGGGGTTGCAAAGAGTCGGACACAACTGAGTGACTGATCTGATCTGATCTAGGACAGGAATTAGATGATGGCTAACAAACCTACATATATATACCATTGTAACCCAGCAATCCCATTATTAGGAATTTATCTTGCAGATATGTCTTTAACAATGTAAAATCACATGCCCAAAGTTAGTCATTGTGGCATTGTTTATAAATGTAAAATATTAAACGTTATCTAAATGTTCGTACATAGGAGAATAGTTGAATACATGATTACACTATGGCATCGCCTCATAATGAGGTACCATGTTGCTGTGAAAAGAATAAATGGATAGAGAGTAATTTTCAGCCTATACTACTAAGTGAGAAAAAAATACAGAAAAATAATATCTAGAATTAAAGGGGAATAAGAAAACATACTTATATCTGATAATTGGAGAAAATAGGAAACAAAAGTCAGAGACTCCTGAAATTGGTTGTTACTTATAGAGGTTGGGCTCAGTGAATGGGTATTGATAGAATGAAAATAAGGTAGAAATTGTGACAGAGGAGGGTGATACTTTATCTGAATGTCCTTTTTTTTTTTAATATAGCTCTTGAGTTTCACGTACTCAAAAATAAGTAATTAATTAAAATGAGCTTGGATATTCAAGGAGCCTCACAAACCAAAAACCCAAAAAAGTAGCAAATTGTATTCATACGAATTACAAATGAAGAGGGAAGGGGGAAAAGAGTTAATTTGAGTAACTTTGCCAAACAGAGTTTTGATTGTATACCTTAAGATTAAAAAAAATAACTATTGTAGTCTTATAGGAAAATTTGTTTTTCACACAGTATAGATTAATGATTCTGTTTTTCAGAACCAGGGGTGAAAGTTAACATTTCTGAACCCTTGGTTATATCCTGGGCTTGTGGATAATAAGGGTTATTTTTCTCACCATAAAAGAAGGCTAGAATGAACCCTGTGATATTGAATTGGAATCTGAGTTATCAGTTGCTCATGGTGTGTGTTATAAAGAAATAATTGTGTGTGTGTCTGTGTGTTTATCCATTTATACATTCTCTATCTCTGTCTGTTGGAAGGATGTGAAAGCAATAATACCTCATTACTGATGAGTACTCCTAGTACCTAGATCTTGGTTTCTAAGCATCATTTTCCAGTAAAGGACACTGAGAACTCTTGTAGAAATGAATGATTTTAGGACAAGTACAGGAAAATTATATGATGAGAAACTGGAACATTTTGTGGTTCAAGAAAGTAGGGAATGACTTATAAAGGATGGGAGCATGTGGAAAGGACATAGGAGTCAAATTGAAGTGGCTCACAATGGCCACATCTGGAACATTTGAGCAAGGGAATATGATAATAATGGATTATACCCAATATAGTCCATGATGCTATAAAAATGTTGAAAAAAATAATAAATGGGAGAGAAAGGAAAGCTCTTTTATAACAGTAGAATACCAGTTAATAACTGTATAAGAAATGATGGAGATAGAAAATGACTATTTGGTAAATACCACATTAATAATTTTCACAGGCAAGAGTCAGACTGGATGCTAAATCAGTGGTGAAAATCTGATGATAAATAGGATACTTACATAGTGTCCAAATATTAATGTATCTTCTCAGAATGATTGTTATTTACAAAGGGGACAGTAGCAACTTTAGAGTGGAATATCCTGCGAGACACCATCTAAAACAAGTGATCAAAGTATCCCCAGTAATGAGACTAACCAGCATCATGTGCCACTCGTGTGACTCACTGAGAAAGGTACAGCAAATCATTTTTGTTATTTTCTTACCCAACATGAATAATATGAGTTGTATCATGAGGAAATACCAGACAATTGTAAACCAACAGGCATACTACAAAATAACCGAGCAGGTCTCTTTAAAAGTGTCAGGGTCATGCAAAACAAATAAAAATGGGAATTGTCCCAAATGAAAAGGGACTAAGAAGACAGGATAGCTAAATATCAGCTCATGGTCCAAGAAAAGGACATGAGTGAGACAATTGTTGAAATTTCAATAAGGTCTGTATATCAGCCAGTTGTTTTCTGTTAATTTCTTGCTTTTGCTCATTGTGCTGTGAATTTGATATTTGTATGCAAGGAGGACTTTCCTGGTGGCTCATATGGTAAAGCGTCTGTCTACAATGCGGGAGACCTGGGTTCCATCCCTGGGTCGGGAAGATCCGCTGGAGAAGGAAATGGCAACCCACTCCAGTACTATTGCTTGGAAAATCCCATGGACAGAGGAGCCTGGTAGGCTACAGTCCATGGGGTCGCAAAGAGTCGGACACGACTGAGCGACTTCACTTTCACTTTCAATATGCAAGGAAGCTGGGAATTTTGTACTATTTTTGAAATTTTTTCTAAATGTGAAATTATTTCAAAATGAAATGTTAAATTGAAAAATAAAAATTAAAATATGTACCTTAAATAAGATGTATGTATATATTATCCATTCTTCTTTATTATCATAAAAGAAAGAGTTTGCTTTGTAAGAGGATATCATCACTGGGCTCTCAGAACAAAATGTCATCATAGAGTATCATGTATGTTGCACTGTGAATTTGGTCTTATTCTGTTAACTGACTCTGTCAAACTCTGTGTAAACCTTGTGGGTACTTACTATGCCTTTGCATTTTCTAGTCTATATGCCAATAAAATAGGAATGATGATCTTAGCACTATGATTTCTAACTATTCACATCAATAGAGTAGAGCAGAGACGTCAAGTGTGGAGCCCGACAACAACGATTTTAAGAAGCACTCAAGTACAGATCAGGATTTAATGCCAGTGAAGGACCTAGTATCTTCTGGTAGGTGTAAAACTCCAGAGTATAAAAATATATCCAGAGAGGGAAGATAGAGCTAGTATATTCAGTTTGGTGGATGTGTATGAAGAGATCAGTAATCAGACAAAAACTAGAAAGGAAGTACGAGCAGAGTACAGAGTGCAGACAGTCAGTGGTTTCTGAGAGTCCAGAGTCTGAAGTTATAAACAGGGCTTGGCAATGATGGTGAACTTGATGATGCCACTGAGGTGGCCGTAGTATTGCACATGCTTGATGACAGCATTAAAGGGCTGGGATGAAGGATCAATTGCAACGTGTGGTTTCATGGAGTTCTGTGGACAAGCACCTTGTTTTCACATACATTCCTACTCAAAAATTTCATGTTTAACATCGTTGGACGATGTAGGTGAGGAGATTGATTTCATTACCTATGTTTTTATCAATGAGGAAACCCAGATTCAACATTTCCAAAATCCTATAGCTAATAAATACAAAAAGAATGTGTAGTCTGGTCCAGAGCATTCACTTGAGTTTACTTACCTCCTTCTAGCATCAGAGAAACCCTTTAATATACATGGCATTTTTGCAAATAAGATTATTCAGGGACATGTTTTTCCTGATGGAAGACTAGATCAATTGATTCTCTTTGATTTTTCAGAGGGATCTGTGACTTAAAAGAGAATAAAGAATAGATTTTTCCTTCCACACTAGTGTACAATATGGAGTGGAAGTATTTTTGCAAACTTGGAGATATATAACTCTGCTAGTAAATGTACTCAAGAAGCATCATTATCAATAGCATTTAACACAGAGATTGTAGTACTTGCCCAGAATCCCAAGAGTAAGTGCTGAAAATAAAATGTGAACTTTGTTGCCAAAAGTCCTGACAGAGTTATCCTTTGGCCAGATTATGAATTGTCTTCAGTGAAGATGGTTCTTTGATAGTCCAGCACCAACCAAGGAGACTAGATCTGCTTCCGAGGCAAGGTAACACTCACTGGAAGAGGATGGGTCCAAAGGAGCCTGAATAGCAAGCAGTGGAGTTCTGATGCTCTGTTGTGACGTTAATTAGCATTTTGAGCATTATGGTAATTTGAATAAAATTCTGTAGCGTTGCTTGAGAATCCTGGGAGTAGAGTTAGAAGCAATAGTATCTATGTAGAATGAAAAGCAGTTGAAATCTGATAGAGACCTTGCGATGAATATTCTGAGTGTGTTATCTCATCCAGCCCCTGAGAGTTTTAGCTTCCTAAAGTACTCTGGGACATTGAAGAATTTCCTCTCTCTTCCCTTTGAAGAATACTTTGAGTGATGTCAGAGTCTTTATATGACTGCTGCCGCTGCTGCTGCTAAGTCGCTTCAGTCATGTCCAACTCTGTGCGACCCCATGGACTGCAGCCTTCCAGGCTCCTCTGTCCATGGGATTTTCCAGGCAAGAGTACTGGAGTGGGGTGCCATTGCCTTCTCTGCTTTATATGACTGACATTTGCCAAAAAGATCATGGTATCTACTAAGACACACAAATGTTCCTATTTATGAATGTGTGTATTGCCATGACAGAGTAGATAAAACAAAACAAAACAAAACAAAACCCTATTTTGTTCTTTACTGTTAGATCAAGAATTCCTTCTAGAGAAGGGAGTGGCTACCCACTCCAGTATTCTTGCCTGGATAATTCCATGGACAAAGGAGCCTGATAGGCTACAGTCTAGGGGAATCACAAAGAGTCAGACACTACTGAGTGACTAACATATTTTCTGAAGAGTTCCTTGTCTGTTACATATATTTGACTTCCAAGTCTAGGATTTATTAAAGACTTAAGAGATTTATGAAGACCATATAAAATGTAAACTTTAGTCTAATCACTGATTTAGAGATTAATACTGAATCTAAGTGCTGGATGATGCTTACCTATTAATAAGTCACTGATTTTCTAGACAAGGAATGAGGCTCAGCGAAGTTCAATGTTTTATCATTTTACACAGTTAATAAGCGACAGAGCCAGAAAATGAACCCAGATTTCTTGATTTCAGGCCCAGCTTTCTTTGCACTACGGCGTGGTGCCTTATGACACGTATGAGATTAGAGCAAAATTATATTTGTTGAAATGCATGAAAAGTGTTGCGGGTCTTTTGTTGATGTTTTGTGAAGAGAGTGCGTTTATTCCCTCCTTGATTATTTTTTGTTTTACACTGCAATTAATAAATGAATAATATCCTCTGCCTACCTTAGATAGATAAGGTTCTATTAGTGGTTTTTTTTTTTTTTTTTTTTTTTTTTTTTTTTTTTTGATGATCTGCCCATAGGATTGGAAAATCCTTTCTCGTCTCAGAACGAATATATGCATACCTTTGAGTTGCTAGCGCTTGAACTGCTAATCCATTAAGTGACTAACCTGAGAAATCACTTCTCTCCTGAGAGGTGCCCTGGCTTGCAAATGTCTTTTGATAGTTCTGCAGTGGTAGTGTAGGGATTTGCAACTGGCAGGCAGGAAGTGAATTGCCATCATTTGGCTTTAGTAGGAGTTAGAGTCTTGTCTCCAACATAAGCATGAGCCAAGGTACTGTCTTCTTTTTTCTAATTTTAGTTGGAACCATTGGCACTGATCTTACCTAGACAGACTAGTGTTATTTCTACCCAGCACAATCTGCTGGCATGGGCTCCCTTCCAAGCCATGCAGTTGAACTTCTCCCCCTGGTTTACCAAACAGAGAGAGAGATGAATGGATGTAGAGGACAGGAGCGTTCACCTTTTTCATTAGAAGCCATCCTTTCAGGCATAGAGACTCTAGGTGTAATTGGTTCGATATATGACTCAGAGAGAATTGGCCCTTAGGACTGAAAATTGTGGTGTGCTTTAATTGTGGGTTATGAAATAACCAATCCAGTGTTTTGGTTTTGGGAAATGGCTATTGATATATTTAACTGCTCCAGGGTGGGAGGAAAGGTGAGAAGTGATGTCTACTCTGCAGCCCTCACCTGTTCATTACTGGGGAAGATGAGTCGTACAGTTGTCCTCTCATGATCTCTAGTCATGGGCACCCATCGCTGAATGCATCTCTCAGGCCCTCAGTCACACTGGTCATGCTGAGGCTTTCATCTGCATCTCTTTATCAGAACCCTCAGTGAGACCCCCATCAGAGCATCAGCGTTCCCTCTCGGCTAACTCCCATTCCACGGCAAGATAAGAGGGGACATCACAGCCTCTGTAAACTTGACCCTCTAGGTAGCCATATCTGTGCCTTTTCTCCCTACTTCAGTTTGTCATGGGATGTCTGCTACAAGGCTGCTGTCTCACAGAGGGCCATTCAGAAAGCAGGCCTCAGAAACAGAGGGGTTTATACGATTTCCCTTTCTCACCCCAACCTAACCTGCTCTTGACCTGTGGGAGCAGGAATGTGAGTTCCTCATATTAGTATTTGAGGTCTCTTCTCCCTGGTGACTCTTCCTTTTAAGTTATAAGTGCCCATAACACTCAAATTCTTTCACTATTTGACATAAATAATGGTTTTCCATATGTGAAAGCAGATTTTTTTTTTTCTGGTTTCTTGTGACTCATTTGGGAAAGACTATACGTGGGATTCCCTGGTGGCTCAGATGGTAAAGGGTCTTCCTGCGATGCAGGAGACCCAGGATCCATCCCTGGGTCAGGAAGATCCCCTGGAGAAGGAAATGGCAACCCACTCCAGTATTCTTGCCTGGGAAATCCCATGGAAGGAGGAGCTTGGCAGGCTATATAGTCCATGGGGTCACAAAGAGTTGGACACGACTGAGTGACTTCACTTTCCTCACTTTCTTTCATACAAGGAATGGGGGGTTAACAACATAGTATTATTATTTCACAGATCATTATGCAGGAAACCCAACGGTAAAGAGAAAAGACACAGACTGTCCTCATGGGGTGAACAGTGAGATCACACAGAGTTTATTAGTTATTATTGTTCTTCAACACGATAGATACAAGCACGTTCACAAATAGGAGATTCTAATAAACAACTAGAGAGTATGTTTAAATTTTATGGAAAGAAGGGCTTCAAAATGTGTACCACGTCCTGAAGGTCTGGTTGAAAAATAGCAAATCGTTATCCAAGTAGAAAAGAATTCCATAGATTTATTATTTATTTATGGGCTTCTCCGGTAGCTCAGCAGTAAAGAATCCCCCTGCAAACAGGAGACGCAGGTTGGATCCTTGGGTTGGGAAGATTCCCTGGAGAAGAAAATGGCAACCCACTCTAGTATTCTTGCCTTGAGAATTCCATGGACAGAAGAGCCTGGCAGGCAACAGTCCATAGGGTTACAAAGAGTCAGACATGACTGATACATATTATTGATTCATTTGGCTATGTTGCATCTTAGTTGTGATACACAGGATCTTTCTTGTGGTATGTGGGCTCAGTAGTTGTAGCACACGGGCTTAGTTGCTCTGCATCACATGGGATCTTAGTTCCCAGATCAGGGATTGAATTTACGTCCCCTGCATCGCAAGGTAGTTTCTTAATTACTGGATTATCATGAAAGTCCCAAATTCCGTAAATTCAAACCACCACTCTTCTCTCCCTCTGTCTCTCCCTTTCTCTTCAACGCTGTTCTGTCCCCATGTTGTATAGTCATTTTGGTAAAACGTCTGGGCTCCCTGTCTACCATATCCTGTTGGCTGACTTTTGCCTCCTTTTCAATCATGAATGAGCTGCCCTCTTCTAGGGTGGTAGCCTGATACAATTAATAATAATGAATAATGATCATTAAACACTTAGATCTTGATTTATGGTGTCAGATAGATTATGTTGTTTAATTATCAGAGCAGCCCTTTGGGAAAGGTATTGCTATTATCCTTATTTTACAGATGAGCAAGTTGAAGCAAAATAAGAGAGCAGGCAACCTGAAGCACATACGTGGGCACCATAGGATTTTTTATGCCACCAAATTCTGAGTCTCTATCGCTTAGGAATTGTATTCAGTTTCAAATAATAGAAACCTGAGTGATGGTAGTTTGAACAAGATAGTTTTTCTTTAACCATACAAGAGGATCAGATGCAGTGCAAGCTGCTTCACCATCCTTTGAGGCATCCGGACTCCCTCTAGTTTTCTCTTCCACCACACTTAGGCTACATCCTCATTCTGAAGATCACAAGACACCGGGTATGGCTTTAGCAGTGTAGCTCTATCTCACATCAAGGCAGGACATAGGAAAAGCACAAACAGCAAAGAACAAAGCATCCAAAACAGTCAGAGCTGTCCCCTTTGAAAGGACTTTCACTGAATCTTCCCCCAAGTTCTACTTGTATCTGAGTGCTTGTAGTAGGGTTCTATTTATGCATTTAATTGTTCTACTTGATTACTGGGAAAGCACATTGGATGGTCAGTTCGAGTTCTCCGCCATACTTCTCTATCTCCCTGATATGTTGAGTTTTCCTATAGCATAAGAATAGGAACAGAAAGTGTTTTAATTATTTAAAAGAAACCAAATTTTTCTTTTTTTATTATTTAAAATAAACCAAATTTTCTTTGTTTCTTTTCAAACTGACAGTTTCTTTGTTTCTTCAGGTCTCTTGCATGGTTATGCTTATTAAAACACACACACACACACACACACACATATGTCTCTTGAATGGAAAGATATCCATCTTCTGATGGGATATTTTCTATAGAATCTCCAGCACATATTTAGCACACACCTGCTTATAAGGAGATATTAAACTGGTCTGGAAATGGGGAACTGAGGCAACATTACCCAAGTTTAGAGAAACTGTCAAGTGATTAAACCTTGCCTCTATCTTCCAAAATGCTAATTGACAAATGACTCGTTATAGGGATAGAAATGTTTTCCTGTAGATTAGACCATTCTGAGTTGTATATGTTCCATCTTGTACCATGATGGAAAAAAAAATTGCTAGTCTGAGTATTATATGCAGGAAGTAGTATGCTTTTGCATTTATGAGACTATAATCCCAGGAAACTACTTATTCATTTATCCCAACATTTGAATAAAAACAAGAGGTTGACATTTAAGTTGTGAGAGAGTATTTGGTTGAAAACTACAGTAAATTGTAGTGTGGATTTTTAAAAAATCTGATCCATCTGTCTTTGACAAAAATTTACTAGTGTTTTCTCTGCTACCTCAGTTTCTCCCTTTAGAAAATGAAGGATTTTTTTGTGGAGTTGATGTCAGTAAGATACATTGCAATACAATGATAATTCACAGGAATTCTGACTAGCTTAGTGCTAATGCCAGGCTATTCTGTTTTTACACATCTGTAGTACAGAGAATTGTTTTATTATATCATTGTGAATGTGGTAAATATAAACTATTGTTGTGATAAGAAATTGATCTTCAAATACTTTATATATAAGAACCATGTTCTTCCAAGTAGGTAGTACAAAGCTGGGACAAACCAAATAAACACTTATCAGTGGCTTTATGTATGAAAACTTTGTTTACATGAAAACTATGTAAACAATTAGGTTGACTACATTCACTCCAGATATTTCTTGAGGGTTTTGGGTTTATTTTTAATAAATCCCTAACACCAGTGTTTCCTAATTTGGTTAATTGAATTCTTTTTAAGCAAGGATTTATAGACTTTTAACATTGAAATCAATTGTATATATTCTCATCCAATTTGGTTTAGCTCCATAAGAGAAAATTTGAGAAACTGTGAATATAAACTAGAGAGTTAAGCAGTTAGGATCATTTAGGTGTATAACCTTCTCTCATACTGATTAACTGTTCTTAATTTTAATTGGGCAGGTATATTGCATTCTTCTCTTTCCTTTCTTAATGATAAATTTGCCAACGATTATTATATGCACAAAGTAAATATGTATGATAAAGCTAATTAGTATAAAATCTTTTGCTCTATTTATTTTACTATTTCATGTGAAAATATTAATTGGGCCTAAATTAACTGAATAATTGTTAGCTCCTCTTAGTTTATATGTTAAAATCATGACTTTAGACCATTGCTAAGAATTTTTCAGCAACAGGAAGTGAGCTGGATTTTTAAGATTTGGTCTTTATGAACATGTTGGTTATTTCCAGAAATATGAATTTACTTGTTTTTGAAAAGATGACTATTTTAAGTGTAGAATTTCACATGATATTCAGTATTCATCACCTGACCACATACATATTTTAGTGTTGTCTTCCATAAAGCAATTTATTTTAAATTGTAGCTAGTAGATAATTGATTTATGTTTTAGAGATATGGATCACTTAATTTTTGTAATTGTCCACAACATAATATTAAAGACTATACCATGTCCATTTCTAATGCCAGCCTTTCAATACAGCTGAATCTTGCAATCACATATACTACCTAAGGAATCTAATTTTTTTTTCTAGTCTATAAACTCCTATAGTTGACAAAAGGGATGTCTAAAAAGATAATTGTAATGATTAATTCAATTTCTGGGTTAGGCATAATGTTGTAAATTGAGGATTACTCATAGAAATTGAATACAGAGAGAAAAATTTTCAAGTCTTTTCTTTTTTTTTTTTGTATATTGACTAATACTGAACTCCTGAAAGCTTTCCAACCTCAGAGAGCTACAATAAAATTCTAATGGTGTCCTGAATGCCAGCTCTAGTTTTGTTGCCTATAAGGTAGATGCATGAACAACCTTTTACTAGCAGGATGTCTTTGTTTTAATTTCCATTGAAGAACTCATGGACTAACACTTCAGTTCAGTCACTCAGTTGTGTCTGACTCTTTGCAACACCATAGACTGCAGCACTCCAGGCCTCCCTATCCATCACCAACTCCTGGAGTATACTCAAACCCATGTTCATCAAGTCAGTGATGCCATCCAACCATCTCATCCTCTGTTGCCCCCTTTTCCTCCTGCCTTCAATCTTTCCCAGCATCAGGGTCTTTTCAAATGAGTCAGTTCTTTGCATCAGGTGGCCAAAGTATTGGAGTTTCAGCTTCAAAATCAGTCCTTCCAATGAATATTTAGGATGGACTGGTTGGATCTCCTTGCAGTCCAAGGGGACTCTCAAGAGTCTTCTCCAACACCACAGGTCAAAAGCATCAATTCTTTGTTGCTCAGCTTTCTTTTCAGTCCAACCCTCACATCCATACATGACTACTGGAAAAATCATAGCTTTGATTAGATGGAACTTTGTTGGCAAAGTAATGTCCCTGCTTTTAATATGCTGTCTAGGTTGGTCATAACTTTTCTTCCAAGGAGCAAGCATCTTAATTTCATGGCTGCAGTCACCATCTGTAGTGATTTTGGAGCCCCCCCCAATAAAGTCTGTCACTGTTTCCATTTTTTCCCCGTCTATTTGCCATGAAGTGATGGGATGGGATGCCATGATCTTAGTTTTCTGAGTGTTGAGTTCTAAGCCAATGTTTTCACTCCCCTCTTTCACTTTCATCAAGAGGCTCTTTAGTTCTTCTCAGTCTCTGCCATAAGGGTAGTTTCATCTACATATCTGAGGTGATTGATATTTCTCCCAGCAATCTTGATTCCAGCTTGTGCTTCATCCAGTCCAGCATTTCTCATGATGAACTCTGAATATAAGTTAAATAAGCAGGGTGACAATATACAGCCTTGACGTACTCCTTTCCCAATTTGGAACCAATCTGTTGGTCCATGTCCAGTTCTAACTGTTGCTTCTTGACCTGCATACAGATTTCTCAAGAGGTAGGTCAGGTGGTCTAGTATTCCCATCTCTTGAAGAATTTTCCACATGTTTTTGTGATCTAGACAGTCAAAGGCTTTGGCGTAGTCAATATAGTAGGAGTAGATGTTTTTCTGGAACTCTCTTGCTTTTTTGATGATCCAGCAGATGTTGCAATTTGATCTCTGGTTCCTCTGCCTTTTCTAAATCCAGCTTGAACATCTGGAAGTTCATGGTTCATGTACTATTGAAACCTGGCTTGGAGAATTTTGAGCATTACTTTGTTAGCGTGTGAGATGACCACAACTTAGGGACTTCTAATATCTTAGCGACTAAATAGCAGCAAATATATATTGATCTGTTGCCCCCGAAGTATATTTTTTATATAAATATAGTTAGGCAAACTGGATTTTTATCTGTATCTTTGTATATGAAAGCAGACATCTCCACATATATATGTATGTGCTATGAAAATGTGCTTAGTCGCTCAGTTGTGTCTGACTCTTTGTGACCCCATGGCATGCCAGG
The DNA here is from genome assembly GCF_029407905.1 of Bubalus kerabau. Classification (NCBI taxonomy): domain Eukaryota; kingdom Metazoa; phylum Chordata; class Mammalia; order Artiodactyla; family Bovidae; genus Bubalus; species Bubalus kerabau. The sequence goes on along the minus strand of NC_073624.1, from coordinate 36,032,633 downwards.
CTCCTCTGTATATATATATAGTGTCCATCTTTATTACATAGTAGTTAGTCTGTTCAGGGTTTCATCAGATAATAGATTCTCTAATGCAGGAACTGTTTTATTCACATCCTATCACCCCCAACAGAGTATAATACAATGTCTTTTACACAATGGTTGCTAAATTAGTGGTTGTAGTGAGTGGTGTCCAAAAGAATTCACATTTAATCAGAGAGAAATGTACTGTTTGATTCTGATACAGGTACATGGGAAAGATGTCACTTAAAGAATGTCCCCATTATTGTCAATTAGAAATACTTTATTCTTATCTACTTAGATGGAAGCTAAGCTCTGCCAGTTTTATATAGTTTTATTTGTAATTGTGAACGTGTAGAACCACATGAGGCCATCAATCAGAAGAGAGATGAAGGCCCAACAGAATTATTTCTGTAGGTGGCCAATTTTTTTTCAATCAAGGACAGCTGAAAGGTCATGATTAAAACAGTGATTTTCCTGAAATTGTAAGTAACTGTTAGTGACTGTTTTGCACAAAGATGTCAAAACTACTTTTTTTCCTCTGAGAAAGAAAATTATAAGTTCTTGAAAATGTTGGCAATGCTCCAAATTTCACTTGTACTACTGTAATGTATTTTAATTACTGCACTTGAGTCAGTTTCTTAAAAAATATGAGGAAAAAATAAAGTAGTGTGATAGTAAGCATACATACAGTTTAAACAGTAGTCATCTAAAGCCTCCTTGATAGGTGCATACTCATTACTCAGAATTAGCCAAGGAGTAGGACTTAACAGTTTTTACCCAAAGAGTGTGCATAGCATTAATTCATAAATCTACAGAGAGATGAGGAATGATACCACTGTATTTTAATTAGAATATGGCAGTGATGTTTGAGATACTTAAGTAATTTGTTTCACGTAGGTCAGTTAGCAAAGGCAGCCAAGGATAACGAACGTCGCTAGTGATTTCTGTAGGTGGCCCTTTATTTTCGGAGTCAGAATTGACTCTGGTCCCTGGGTGATGGCAGGGAGGACTAACTGCTGGTTGTCATCATCCTTCAGATGAGGTGTGGACCTGAAGTCCTAACCATTTTGTAGTCATTAAAGATTCCTCGGAACCTTTGTAGCAGAAAGGGTTTTAACCACGGTGTCCTGGTCAGTTTCCAAATCCGGTAATTGCATTATGCCTTCCAGTGTCTTCCCGCAGGTTCTGTTTTTGTTTTTTTGTTTATTTGGGGTTTTATTGTTATTTTTGCTTGCATATATGGGGCTGTAGTTTTGGGGGGTGGATCTCTCCTTGGTTTTAAGCTCTGTGTGCTTTTAGTCTTCCTTAGGCTGTACAAGAATAGAACTGAACAGTTTTGTTAGATACACATTATTTTAGCCTGCCTTAATGGTTTATGTTCCATCCTTTTTACATGGTTTTAGTTTCATATTTGAAGACACTCATAAAGGAACAAAAGAAATGAATAATGATGTGAGGATCAACAAATATGGTGACAGACATGGGCTGCTTTTTGAGATATAGTCCCAGGGTACCTCCTTTACCTTGGAGGAAAACTCCAGAAGGCAGAGAAGATGAATGTCACTTGCTGGGTTTGAGGAGGGAATCACAAGAGAACATGAGAAGTGTTAGTTCACTTAGAATTAAAAACTGGTAAAGTTTCGTTTGAGTCCAAGAATGACATGGTTCGTTTCCATGTTAAATGTCAATCTTTTTATCCCATTGATAAGCTTGTTAAATTTGGATTTGTAAGGCAGAAGGATATGTCTCTGATTTTAAGAGCAATATTTTGATATGTCATACTTTTGATGGCCATGTTTTGAATTAGATATTTCACTCATGATCATTTTTTTGTAATCTACAGGAAGATAAAATTCTATCAAATCAACATTTACTGGATGCCATCCATATTAAAAGAACTGCATTTGATGTATTACTCTTGAAGATACTTTATTTGGTCCAAAAAACACTGTACCAAGTATTTATCCTATTATATCCCTATTGGGTTGAAAGCATTTTTTTTTTTTTTGGTTTTGTTGTTATTTTATCTATTCAACAAGGAAATGATAAAACAAAATTCAGAGTAATTTAGTTCTAGACCAAGCATAAATTTCATCCATTAGTCTCAAAACTTATCCTGCCAACAGCATTATATAGTAGAAAAAGCATAAGCTCATGTGTCAAAAGAGCTGTTTTTTAATGCTGGCTCTTACAAAGTCTATGATTTCCAAATGGGTAAGTTGCTTTAACTTGTCTCAGTTTTTTTCATTGTGAATAGGCATGATTGTAATATTTTGACCTACCTACAGAAACAGTTTTAATCAAAGGGAAAAAAACACATTTCCTTTTGAAGTAAACTCTAATTTATAATATAGTACTTTCCTTACTAATATTATTTATATTTTAAAATATTGTTGAAGTGTAGTTGATTTACAGTGTTGTATTAATTCCTTCCATACAGCAAAGTAGCTCAGTTATATGTATATATATATATTTCATGTTCTTTTCCATTATGATTTTTCATAGGATATTGAATATAGTTCCTTGAGCTATACAGTAGGACTTTGTGGTTTATACCTCACTAATGTTTTATCTTTCATCATATTGACTCTACATATAATCCTCATTTAGAAATCACTCTTCATAGATTTTTTGGACTCTTAGTTTGAGATTGAAGCTCTTCTGGGTTCTGTGTGGTAGAGCGATTCTCTTCTGTTATAGCCTCTATAATGTTCTTTTCCCAATACTAGATAGTTTTATTTTCTCATTCATCTTTTTACCATATTAAATCATGTAAGATAAATAAATGAAAGACTGTAATACTTCTTTGCCAGGCCCAGTTAATCTGAGAGTATCTGGACCTGACAGAATCAGTTGTCATTAGGATGGCAGAAGGCTGAAAACTGAGTATCAATCAGCCACAAAGAGTAGGTGATTGGAGCGGATCTTAGCAATATGGGGAAGCTCATACCTATGAAGCATCAGTGACCTCAGGGTAGGAAAAAATCTTGTCAAACTGGCGGTGGGCAGTGCAGTTTTCTTGAAGGTAAGGGTGTCCTGTCATGACTGGTAACTCCATCAACACATATTAGGAATGAACAAAATGATAAGCTGGCTGTGAGTATCAGAGACCCTTGACAGAAGTAGCAGACAATCCCAGGAGACTATTTTCAACAAGATAAAGAACCTGGTGACAGAGACCATTTAAGCTAAGTGTGGACTCAGTAAGGAAGCAAACACAAACATTCAGTTTACAAACTGTACTAAAAAGTGGGATTGTGGTGACTCAGACCTTGAGGTCTGCCTGGCTGGAGACCAGAGAGTGAAATAACTCATATCAGTATCACTCTCTTTGGCTTTCCTGCTCTAAGATCTCTTATCAGCTACCTCCTGTCTCACTCCCAGATTCACACAGGGCAGGAGAAGAGAGAACTTACATCAATTTGAGAACACGACTCTTATTCTCTTCACTCTTTTCTTCACTTTTACCTCAAACTAAAAGGTTATTACTACCTTATTTTCTTCTGTTTTTCCTCAGCCATCGATTACCTTTTCCCCCTTTTCCTCTTGAAGTTTCTGTAATCATTGTACAAAAGTTGCATAAAAATTCATTGGTTTAAGACACATTTTAGCACTTTTTAAACATATGACACTGTGATGAATCTTAAATCTCTGTGTGCATGCTCAGATGCTCAGTTGTGTCCAACTCTTTGACCCCTGGACTGTAGCCAGTTAAGCTCCTCTGTCCAGGGGATTTCCCAGGCAAGAATACTGAAGTGCATTACCATTTCCTTCTCCAGGGGATCTTCCCAACCCAAGGATTGAACTTGCATCTCCTGTATTGGTAGGTGGATTCTTTACCACCTTACCACCTGGGAAGCCCCTTAAATCTATGACTGAATTTAATTGACTCAGAAATTTTTTCTTGGTGATGTTTAAAATATTGGGTTGTCCTCAAATCCTGGATGAAATACAGAGCTTACCTGAGTCAATTGTTGCCAACATGGCTTCAAAGACAACCTGAGTCATAAAGACATATGATATCGCTGATAACACATGATGTCACAGACACTGACTGTCACTGGGGCTTGAAGGAGCCACAGTATTTTGAAAAATCCCCTGAGAGACTAAGCCACGTATTCTCCATCTTGCCACATTCTCATTATAGAGGAAAAGAGCCATCAGAGAGGGCTCTGCACAGGAGACTCCATACAGGTTTTTATGAACTCTTATCTTCAGAGCAGGATTTTTTTGCATCTGACATCTTTCCCCTCATAGAATGTTATGAGCCAGTGCTTAAGTAATCCCTGTGTTCTCCTTTTATCTATGTACATGCATGTGTCCACAAATGATGTCCTGGTGTTTGGAAAGAAAAGTGAATCTCCTTTCTTCAGTGGGTTCTATCCCAATACAGAAATTCTGCTTAGTTTCCTGAGATTGAGGCTTAATTTGGCATTTTCAATATTGATTTCTTTGGTCACACTATCTTCCAAAAATGCTAATCTTTATTTCTAAAAGAAGCATAACTTTCTGACCAGGACAGTTGAATAATACATGGAACTTTAAATTTTTTCTCATTGCCTACCTGAAAACAAACAAACATATATTTGCATGGTAATTGTATCATTGTTTAAAGTTTTGCTGTTGAATTAACATACGCGTTGTTCTATTACAAGTAGAAGGCTTTCTTTTCTTATTGTTAAGAGCTGTAAGATATCTGCCATTTGGTAAGCTGAATGTTTGGAATGTGTCCCAGTATTAGAAACTTGTCTCAATTGTTGTTCAGCCCATAAGTTGTCTCCAAGTCTTCGTGACCCCATGGACTTCAAGCACACAAGTCTTCCCTGTCCTTCACCATCTCCTGGAGTTTACTCAAACTCATGTCCATTGTGATGCCTTTCAACTGTCTCACCCTCTGTGGTCCTCTTCTCCACTTGCTCTCAATCTTTCTCAATATGTCTTAATATTTGGGCAATGTCTTGATTTTGTTGCAGGAAGGGGTGCTCTTTCCACGGGCCAAAAGTGGGCTCTTGTCTAACACTTGGAAGTGAATTGTCTAAGGAGACATCCATGCTGACAAAGCAAGAGACTTTATTGAGAAGGGGCACCCAAGTGTAGAGCAGGAGAACCCAGGAGGACTGCTATGCTACGTGACTTGCAGTCTTGTGTTTTATGGTGAAAGGATTAGTTTCTGGGTAGTCTCTGGCCCATCATTCTGACTCAGAATCTTTCCTAGTGGTACATGTGTTTCTCAGCCAAGTGGGATCCTGCGAGGATTCTGGGAGGTGGTAGGACATGTAGTGTCTCCTTTTGACCTTTGCTGAACTTTTGGGGTTGGTGGTGGTTTGTTAGTTCCATGTTCCTTACCAGGACTTCCTGTTGTAAAATAACTCTTGCAAAGAGTTACTATGGTGCCTGGCTAGGTTGAGCGATTTCAATCAGTGTTTCCTCTAGCAAGTTCATAAATAAAGCATATAAACATAACATTTTTTATAAAGTACATATACATAAAATTCTTTACACAAAGTTTTCATAGGCAGAAAATAGTATATAGTGTTAATGAAAAAGAAATACAGTAGGACTTGAGAAATGAAGGGATTGTAAGAACTAGAATTATAGACTAAAAAAGAACAGCTATTTAGTAATAAGGAATTGTAGGTTTTGATACTCTGATTTTCTCAAAGACAAAGACCTCATCTGAAGGCAATAGCAGGCTTCCAATGAGGGAGAATTGGATATTAAGTGAAACTTGGTGAGACTCCTGGGTGAGACTCTACTAGGTGAGACTTGAGGACACTTGTGCTTACTTGGTGTCCTCACTTAGAAAAACTACACACTCATTTTGCACTATACTCATAGTTGGTACAGTGTTAGAGAATACTTGAAGTCACCTCTCAACAGCATCCCAAAGAAGTGTATGTATTCTGAATATTGGTGATTACATGAATGTGAGAAAGCACTTTCTTACAAAAAGTAATTTCCATAGTGTTTCAAACTTAAGAATTTAAAAGACAAATACGGTTTTATTTAATATGGAGAGATCTCAGGCTCTTAGGCCTTTGAAGTATTTGAGAACAGGCATGTTCCTGTTTATTATGCTCTCATCATATATTTCAGCAATTAGAAGTCAGGGAGAGACTTCTATGGATACTTGGATACTGAATGTCTGTACTATTGGAGTTTAAGTTCTAACAGCCATCTCAAAGCCCTGTATACTGAGCTAGTTTCCAGTGACTGTCAGTGAGTAAGAGGAAACTGAGACATGTATGGGGAAAAGTTATTGTAGCAAAAGCAAGATGGGATATGGTGTACTTGACTTAGGATAGGCATTCCCTATAGGTTTTCTATCCTTGTAGATAATATTTTCTGTGGAATACAACTCATGCAGTAGTATTGAAGCTAATGAAATATAATTTTGAACAAATCATTTTTGATTTTCGTTATTAAAATATTTATTTATTTGATGTTTAGTGAGCTATTAGCCAGCATTCAAGGCCCAGTTTAAATGTCTTTCTATTTATAAAATTTTCACTCTGTTTTCAAAATATTTTTTTCATTTTTCTCTTTTAAATAAATATATATTAGTGGACTGATCTTGTTTCTCCATGCAGTCTATACATAATAGATGCATTTGCTATTACAAAGAACAGAATACATTGGATGAATTGTTAGCAGTCCTTGGCTATATATTTCTCAAAATATTGATTATTCTGAGAGCTCTTTATCATGTGTGAGTTTTCCAAAACTTTACTTTTTAAAACAATTTTTTCAATTTATTTTTAGCTATGTAGTGCAGCTTGTGGGATCTTAGTTCCCTGACCAGGGATCGAACCCAGACCTAGGCAGTGAAAGTGCTGCATCCTAACCTTTGGACCACCAGAGAATTCCCCAGACCGTGCTTTCTTGCTTCATCTTCATGCTACCTGTCTCAGGCTTTTTGCCTTATTCATTTATTTATTTATTTATTTTTTAAATTTTATTTTATTTTTAAACTTTACATAATTGTATTAGTTTTGCCAAATATCAAAATGAATCCGCCACAGGTATACATGTGTTCCACCTTAGGAAGTGCAAAGGAAGAAATGAAGGATTCAAATCACTTGAAAAAGAGGAGACACATTCAGCCTTTGTTCACTCCTGGCTTTTGATCATAACCATAATTCTCTGTAAGCAATCCAATAAAACTTCCCATTGAGTTGCATTTGTGTTTCCTTTGAGCTTAAATTTACAGACTACCATCAGTAGATTAAAAATCCATTAAAATCTATAAGAAAGTTGAAATTACGTATTCCTTTTGCTGTAGTAAAGATTTTTCTGAAAGATTTTACATTAAAACTCTGTTCCTAAGTAGTGATATTAATAGGCCATTTTAAAAATCAAACTTGGCTTGTCCTTAAGGCATTGGAAGACTGCACAAGGAGTAGCTTCCCATATTCCATGCAATTGCATTTTGGACAGATGACTGAGACACAGTTGATTCTTTTCTCATGTCAGAAAGACAATGCTAGACTCTATTAACAAACAGCAGACAATCTCAAGGATAAGTGGTAATGAGGATCGTTGGCAAAGAACATGCTAGGAAGGGGTGATAATAGATTCAGAGAGAGAGAAAGTGCCCAAGTAATTGTCCCGTAGACAGTGAGAAAAATGAAACAGGAGAAGGGATTAGAGGTCAAGGATAAAGATGTAGATTTAAGCTAATATATAGATTAACAGTAACCAAAAATCACAATGACCAATTTATAGAAGCACTTAGATAAAGTGCAGACATGAAGAAAATGTATTCCTGTCTGTGCCTTTTCAAAGTGATGCTTTTCTTTGAATGTGATGCTTTATACTTTTTCTGCAAATTATCATGCTCTCAGCATCTTACCATCTTTTCAGATATTTAAGAATTAAATACAATGTTGAGATGTCATATCTGTCGCTCAGAAGGCAGCAAGACTTCGGTGGGTTAGAATGCTATGCTTCCCTGTTTTCTCGGGTGATTTTTTCATCACCAAGTCTTAGATCAATCAATTACACTAAGATACTATTAAGTATTTCTTCCTGTTATCTTTCTACTGTGTGTGATACCCAGATTCTTCTGAGCCCCCCCAAAGTAAAGTCCTGGATACAATATCCTTATATTGGGTTGATTTTTTTTTAAGCTAGAGTTTATTTCTATTTAAAACTGCTCAAATGTCCAAAGCCCCAGGGATATCTGAGTTTAATATGGTGTTACAGTCAGGTTGTGAGTGTTGGTTCATTCATTGCTAATGCCTCAGAAGGATCCAGGGAAAATTATACAACATAATTTTTTCTTGTATTCTTCTGTGAAAGCTCATGTCTGGTTTGCTTCCTACGAAGACGTTAATTCAGTGATGAAAAAAAATGCTGGTAACAAGCATTGTGTTTGCAAGGGAGAAATGTGTATGGTCAGAGAAGAAAACCATCACAGCATTGACAAGAAACAATATTACTGCACTACAGAACAAATTGATCACACGGTCTCAGTGTCTTGGGCTCCTAATTATGCTGAGACAATTCAGAATCCTCTTTCTCCATCTTCTCCTTCTCCACAGCGGCCCTATCTAACTGCTTCCAAGTTTTGATGCTTCTAATTCCCAGATTACTGTTGGAGTTTTCCTGTGCTTTTTACTTTTTATCAATATGGTTTACTATTTGTTTTTATAAACGCATGCCATGTTCATTGGAGAAATGCTAGGAAAAAAAGATCAGAAAGAAGAAAATAATGTTGAAAATAGAGCTCTCATTCTGCTATCCAAAGATGATGACCAGTAAGATTTTGGGATACAGTCTCTTATTTTAAAAATAAATTTTTCTAATAAAGATATATAGAGTATATTAATATTTCTATAGAAAATGTTTAATACTGTAATGTTTTTAGAGCATACTTTTTACATTTAATGGTATTAACATCTTTTCATGTAGTTGAATATTCTTCATATATCACTTTAATGACTACATAGTGTTCTGTATTCAACTACATCAATATACCAGAGTTAATGTGTCAAACTCCTTGTTCTGGGCAATTGGTCTTGCTTTTTCTTTCCTATTTGCTATTCCCATTTCCATTCCTAGAGTCAACACTCTCATCCTACCTTGCTGGGACTATTTTAATGTTAATTGAAATGATTGCTTGTGTCCAGTGAACTATCTAATACTTCCATAGTAAGTTAAAAAGCAAAAGCAAAAAAATGAACGATTCATAAGATTGTGACTTGAATAGAGGCTTTAATGGTTTCAGTTTTCTTCAGATTAAAGTTTACATTTCTTAGCATTTATGTTTGGCTCTCCTTTAATTTAGTCATAATTTAACCTAAGTTCACTCAGCTCATACTGTTCTTGATTTCCTGAGTATTTTGCCATCTCTTTGCCAGTACTCTTTCTTTGCCAAGACTACCTTTTACTTTTGTTTCTTCCTGGCAGTATCCCACTCATTCTTTAAAAGCGAGTTCAGTTCCGCTTCCCTCATCCTCTCAGTCAAATCCGTTGCTCCTTTCTCTGGGCTCCTAGAGCATTTTGTTGTTTCCGCTGTTGCGTCATCTAATGGGAAGACATAATATAACAAGACGCACATAGTCTTTGGACTGTGGCAGTCCTGGGTATGAAGGCAAGATTTAGCTCTTATAACTTCTCCATCTCAGTTTCATCATTTATTCATTCATTCAACATATATAAATAAGTGCTTCCAATGTGTTAGGCCTTGAGTGGAACTCTGAGAGACAACAACAAATAATATTAATAATGGGAAATATTTATTATACGGTACCTGTGTACCAAGTACTTTTCATGTGTGAACTCATTTAATCGTGACAATAGGTTCTATTCCTAACTACCATTTATGAACGAAGAAATTAGGGTGCCAAGCAGTTAAGCATTTGTGAAGGTCACATGGCTAGTAATCTGCAAAACAAGGATTCAAACCCAGGTGTTCTGATTGCAGAATCTGTTCTCATAGTTGATATGCGTCTCCTAAAACAAAGTTAAACACACAGACTCTGCCTTTCTGGAACTTGCAAGCAAGTGGGGGAGGCACATATCAGATAAATAGCAACAACAAATATAAAATTATATGACGATATAATGCAAACAAATATAAAATTATACAATGGTGAGTGCTTTGAAGGGGACGTGCACGGTACTAAGAGACACAGTAATAGATTTTACATACTTGCGGGAGTTAGACTTTTTCCTAATTTCCTTCCTAACAATGCACCATTTGAACTTAGTTCAGAAGGAAAGTGGGAGTGAACCAAGTAAGGGAGGGAGAGAAGAATGTCACCAGGTTCAGCAAACAAAATGTGCAAAGACTCTGAGCTGAGTGAATGTAGGTTAAAAACTCTATATGCCCTGTAGAAGGGCCTGCAAACAGTTGGCATGACTGGAGAGAAGCTGAGGTTACAATTAGGTGGGAACCAGAGTCCTTTAGGCCGTGTTAAGTCTTATCTATTGTAGGAGCAATGGAAAGTGATTACATGTTTTAAGGAGGGGATTTCATGAGCATATTTTTATTCTATAAAGGTCTGTGTGCCTATAGTATAGAGGAGGCTTTGCAATAAAGACAGCAATATAATACCTGTATAAGGGAAAATGACACTTAGGGGAAAGTGTTTAGTAGAGTATAAGGTTTGCAGTGGGCACTTTATAAATGCTGGTGTCCTTCTTCTTTCACTATTATATCCATCAGATCTAATATACTACTTTGCAAAATGTAGTAAGACAATAAGTGCTTGTTGATTGACGGAATGAATCAATAGATCATTATACATTTCTCGAAGATTTCCAGAAGCAGGAAACTGTGCCACACGAAGCAGTCCATTAAACAGCTTTATGTGTGAGAAGCTATTTTTTCAAGCCAAAAAACTCACTTCCTATAATTCTACTTAATTTTGCCTTGTGGACCTGGATAGAGTAAGTATAAATCCTCCTCTGTGATAATCCTTCAAGTAGTTGAAGACAGTTGTTTGAAATATTTCTGTTGTACATTCTTCAGCCACATAATGTATCACCCAGACTCTGCCTCATTCTGCGTGCCATCCTGAGGCCCCTTTATTTCTTCAGCTGTAGTGCTGAGTCAGAACACCCCGTGTATTCCACCCAGTTCAGTAATAGTGAGGCCATTAAGTATTCAAGGTGACTATTATAATTCACTCAGCTCAAAATTACATGAAATGTTTCGAAAGTGATATAGCCCGTACTTGAGCTGTGGATTGTTTGAGCTTATCTATGCTACTTTAGGATTATCAACATTAAATTTAATCATTTTGTTGAAATATTTATTTATTTTAATTATTTTTTAGTTTTGGCTGAGCTGGGTCTTCGCTGCTGTACGGGCTTTTTTCTAGCTGCAGTTAACAGTGGCTACTCTCTAATTGTGGTGTGTGGGCTTCTCATTGCTATGGCTTCTCTTGCTGCAGAGCATGAGCTCTTGGGCATACCAGTTGCAGCACATGGGCTAAGCAGTTGTGGCTCCAGGACTCTAGAGAACAGGTTCAGTACTGGTGGTACATGGGCTTAGTTGCCCCTTGGCATGTGGGATCTTCTCAGATTGGGGGTAGAACCCATGTCCCTGCATTGGCAGGCGGATTCTTTACTGTTGAGCCATCAGGGAAGCCCTGTTGAAATCTTGTTGAATAGTGATTCTGTTATCTAATGTAATAGTTCTTTCTTTTCTTTTAATTTATTTTTTTATTGAAGGATAATTGATTTACAGAATTTTGTTGTTTTCTGTCAAACCTCAACATGAATCAGCCATAGGTATACATATATCCCCTCCCTTTTGAACCTCCTTCTCATCTCCCTCCCCATCCCACCCCTCTTGGTTGATACAGAGCCCCTGTTTGAGTTTCCTGAGTCATGCAGCAAATTCCTGTTGGCTATCTATTTTACATATGGTAATGTAAGTTTCCATGTTACTCTTCCCATACATCTTACCCTCTCCTACCCTCTCCCCATGTCCATAAGTCTATTCTCTATGTCTGTTTCTCCATTGCTGCCCTGTAAATAAATTCTTCAGTACCATTTTTCTAGATTCCATATATATGTATTAGAATATGATATTTATTTTTCTCTTTCTGACTTACTTCACTCCTTATAATAGGTTCTGAGTTCCTCCACCTCATTAAAACTAGCTCAAATGTGTTCCTTTTATGGCTGAGTAATATTCCGTTGTGTATATGTACCACAACTTCTTTATCCATTCATCTGTTGATAGGCATCTAGGTTGCTTCCATGTTCCAGCTATTGTAAATAGTGCTGCAGTGAACAATGAGTTGAGATACATGTGTCTTTATCAGTTCTGGTTTCCTCAGGGTTTATGCCTAGAAGTGGCATTGCTCGGTCACATGGTGGTTTTATTCCTAGTTTTTTAAGGAATCACCATACCATCTTCCATAGTGGCTGTATCAGTTTACATTCCCACCAACAGTGCAAGAGCATTCCCTTTTCTACACACCCTCTCCAGCATTTATTGTTTGTAGACTTTTTGATGATGGCCATTCTGACTGGTGTGAAGTGATTACTCATTGTAGTTCTGATTTGCATTTCTCTAATAATGAGCGATGTTGAGCATCTCTTCATGTGTTATTAGCCATCTGTATGTCTTCTTTGGAGAAATGTCTGTTTAGGTCTTTTTCCTACTTTTTGATTGGGTTGTTTGCTTTTCTGGTATTGAGTTGTATAAGCTGCTTGTATATTTTAGAAATTAATCCTTTGTCAGTTGTTTCATTTGCTATTATTTTCTCCCATTCTGAGGGTTATATTTTCTTCTTGCTTATAGTTTTCCTTTGCTGTGCAAAACCTTTTAAGCTTAATCAGGTCCCACTTGTTTACTTTTGTTTTTATTTCTGTTACTCTAGGAGGTGGGTCATAGAGGATCTTGCTTTGACTGAGTTATTTCTTGTTTTGTACATATTTGCATAAAATTTTTCACAACTTCAGTTTTGTTGTTGATAATACTATCAAATAAGTCAAACTTAAAATTAGAACTCTTGTTTTAGTAAAGATAAGTGTACATTTTCCACTGATGTGGTCATTGCTAGATGTCATTTGATTAACTATAAATCTATATCACTATTTATTATCTATTAATCTATCTATCGTCTATTTATCTATCCTGTAATTTTTTCATCTTACCTTTAAAAGCCCTGCTGGAAATCAAAGTCAAATCATTTTTCTGATTCCCAGATTTAAATAAACCTTTTGAACCAGGGCAATACAAAGAATGTGAAATTATATATTGTGAGTAAATAAAACAACATTCACCTAAGGAGTCGAAACTGTGCCAAGCACATTTTTGAGTACTTTAATATATTAACTTGGTTAATTGTCACATAAAAAAACAATGAAATAAGTATTATTGCTGTCTACATTTTGCAGATGAATAAACTGAAGCACAGAAATTAAAACCACCTGCCAACTTCATGTACCTGGAAAGTAGTAGAGTCTTGCAGTTTGACTCCAGATTCTGTAATAAAACAATGTTGACTCAGGGATGGAAAGTTCTTATATGCTATAGAAAAGCTCAGTCAAATCAGTGAAAAATTTGTGGTGTTTTTTGATAAGAATTATTTTGAAATTTGTTTTATTCCTAATATTTCATATATGGAATATTTTCTAATATGTTGTATTATGTCTGAAATAATTCATACACCATATATTTAAAATGACTTCAGTTCAGTTCAGTTCAGTCGCTCAGTCGTGTCTGACTCTTTGCGACCCCATGAATCACAGCACGCCAGGCCTCCCTGTCCATCATCAACTCCCAGAGTTCACCCAGACTCACGTTCATCAAGTCAGTGATGCCATCCAGCCATCTCATCCTCTGTCGTCCCCTTCTCCTCCTGCCCCCAATCCCTCCCAGCATCAGAGTCTTTTCCAATGAGTCAACTCTTCGCATGAGGTGGCCAAGGTACTGGAGTTTCAGCTTTAGCATCATTCCTTCCAAAGAAATCCCAGGGCTGATCTCCTTCAGAATGGACTGGTTGGATCTCCTTGCAGTCCAAGGGACTCTCAAGAGTCTTCTCCAACCCCACAGTTCAAAAGCATCAATTCTTTGGCGCTCAGCCTTCTTCACAGTCCAACTCTCACATCCATACATGACTACTGGAAAAACCATAGCCTTGACTAGACTAACCTTTGTTGGCAAAGTAATGTCTCTGCTTTTGAACTATTTTTTTGTGTGTTAATTTTATTTTATTTAACTTTACAATATTGTATTGGTTTTTCCATATATCAAAATGAATCTGCCACAGGTATACATGTGTTCCCCATCCTGAACCCTCCTTCCTCCTCCCTCCCCATACCATCTCTCTGGGTCATCCCAGTGCACCAGCTCCAAGCATCCAGTATCGTGCATCAAACCTGGACTGGCGACTCGTTTCATATATGATATTATACATATTCAATGCCATTCTCCCAAATCATCCCACCCTCTCCCTCTCCCACAGAGTCCAAAAGACTAATGTCTCTGCTTTTGAATATGCTATCTAGGTTGGTCATAACTTTGCTTCCAAGGAGTAAGCGTCTTTTAATTTCATGGCTGCAATCGCCATCTGCAGTGATTTTTGAGCCCCCCAAAATAAAGTCTGACACTGTTTCCACTGTTTCCCCATCTATTTGCCATGAAGTGATGGGACTGGATGCCATGATCTTCGTTTTCTGAATGTTGAGCTTTAAGTCAACTTTTTCACTCTCCACTTTCACTTTCATCAAGAGGCTTTTTAGTTCCTCTTCACTTTCTGCCATAAGGGTGGTGTCATCTGCATATCTGAGGTTATTGATATTTTTCCCGGCAATCTTGATTCCAACTTGTGGTTCTTCCAGTCCAGCATTTTTCATGATGTACTCTGCATATAAGTTAAATAAACAGGGTGACAATATACAGCCTTGACGAACTCCTTTTCCTATTTGGAACCAGTCTGTTGTTCCATATCCAGTTCTAACTGTTGCTTCCTGACCTGCATACAGATTTCTCAAGAGGCAGGTCAGGTGGTCTGGTCTTCCCATCTCTTTCAGAATTGTCCACAGTTTATTGTGATCCACACAGGCACTGGATGTTTACTGTCTAGTGAGCACATAGATGAAGAAACTTGGACTCAGACAAATTACACGTGGGGACAGCTTAATTCTGTTCCTTGTAGTGCACTGATTTCACAATAGCAAATGCAAAATAAATTTAGCTCTGGGGAAAGACAAGGGAGGTCTTTGCAGTAATTTATTGAATGCAAGAAAGTTCATGCATACTGTTTTCAATACATTTTTAAATTTTTGGTAATGTTAGCTCTTTATGAAATAGAAATAAAATTAGGAGTCAAAATATTTTTTCAGTAGTAGAGTAGTATATTGGAACATAAAAAATATAGCCTAAGTATGGCCCAAAAGAAATACATAATCTTCCAGAAAATGAATACCAATAGCAAACACAGTTGTCTTGCATTTTGATGCTGGAATATGGATCTTAGGTTCTTTGTGGAACAACTATCATAATGATGTAATTATGATGCTGGTGAATGTGGCACTACCTTCATAAGAATTATCATTTGGAAATTTAGATTTTTTTTCCTAATCATTCATTTAGAAGTTTCCCAGTGAATTATATCTATATCAAATGATCTGTCATTAAGATGTATTGAGAAAGTTTTACCTTCATTGAAAGTATCCTGTAGGTGAGAATAAAATAATCTCAATAGCATATGTTTTTCCTTTTCTCTCCATCATCAACAACAAAACCCTAATTTGGACAACTAATATGCTTAAGTATTCTCTGAAAAGAGCTACAATATATTTGAACTGTTTAGTTGCTCCCACAAATCATTTTGCTGTACAGCTTTGATCTTGAAATATGTGGAGTGATGCCTGATTTATGCTCTTGGTCCTTCTTGCAGATAGCTAAGTGTTCTCACTTAATGGTATTAAATAATCCTAAAGCTGCGAATGGGCTTCCTTGACTCCGGGCATTTGAAGAAGACCTATTCCTTTAAATTATATACCTTGTCTTTTTGGTTCACTTTGTTATGGTCCACAGATGCCTTTTTGTTCTTTAGGAAAGTATTTTTTCACTGTTGTTTTCACTTGTCATGCCCTGAAATCTCCTTGAGTTATAGCTATTATCTTTAAATATTTGGGAGACAATATTCAAAGAAGGTCCAATTCAGTTCAACTGCTCAGTCGTGTCCAATTCTTGGTGACCCCATGGACTGCAGCATGCCAGACTTCCCTGTCCATCATCAATTCCCAGAACTTGCTCAAACTCATGTTCATCAAGTCAGTGATACCATCCAACCATCTCATCCTCTGTCATCCCCTTCTCCTCCTGCCTTCAATCTTTTCCAGCATCAGGGTCTTTTCAAATGAGTCAGTTCTTTGCATTAGGTGGCCAAAGTATTGGAGTTTCAGCTTCAGCATCAGTCCTTCCATTGAATGTTCAGGACTGATTTCCTTTAGGATGGACTGGTTGGATCTCTTTGTAGTCCAAGGGACTCTCAAGAGTCTTCTCCAATACCACAGTTCAAAAGCATCAGTTCTTTGGCACTCAGCTTTCTTTATGGTCCACCTCTCACATCCATACATGACTACTAGAAAAACCATGGCTTTGACTAGATGGACCTTTGTCGGCAAAGTAACGTCTCTGCTTTTTAATATGGTGTCTAAGTATATCATAGCTTTTCTTCCAAGGAGCAAGCATCTTTTAATTTCATGGCTGCAATCACCATCTGCAGTGATTTTGGAGCTCCCCAAAATAAAGTCTGTCACTGTTTCCATTGTTTCCCCATCTATTTGCCATGAAGTTAAGCGCCAGAGAAGGTTATTTGAGTGTAAAATCTATTGTGCTTTTCTAATTTAAAAATTCTAAGTAGAAGGTACTTTACAGAAAACAAATCTGGCTCTACAAAAGAATAAAAAGTTGGATTTATTTTACATTGTACATACATGGAGGTGAAAAATAAGGAGGTTGTAAGCATACCCATTTGGCAAATATAGACCAAATTCTAAGAGGTATATATATAGGGAAAGCTATTTTGAATTATTATTGTTCATTTTAATTTTCTTTCCTACTGAATTTTTGGCTGTCTAAGGGTGAAAGGTTACTCACTGTTGCCTCCCAGAACAACCTAGAACAGTATTCAGTACACTTGAAAAATATAATAACAATATTTTTAATTGCTTGCTATGTGTCAGGCAGTATTCTAGGTTCTTCCCTTGTGTTATTATCATTCACTTGTCATAACAACTCTATAAGACAGTCATATAGTGATCTCATTTACGAAAGAGGAAATTGAGGCATGGGGATCTTAAATGTCTTGAGTACCTTGTTCATGATTACAAAGTAAATAGAGATTTATACACTAGAAGAGTGTAAATGAGTGAAGAGAATTTATGTCTGATATTTTGGTGTATTATTAGTAAGGTATAATTTATTACTCTGTGATTAATTTAGCTGTATTCATTTTGCCCTGGTTATCCTTGGTGACTGAAAATAGAGGTGGGATTGATTGACAGAATACTGAGCAGCAGGGTAAGATGATTAAACCTCCAAGCAGAGAGAGTGGAACAGTAATTGACTAGGCACTATCTAATTTGCATTTCAGTAGAACCAAACCCAAACAGAGGAGTCAAGTCATAGAATCAATGTTTAGGGTGAATATCTGGTATCATGAATCCTTGACAAGCCCCAGTAAGTCCTGTCACTGAGACCAAGACACCATTCCTCAGTGAGGTGCAGCCTCAACTTCAGAACATTCTGCTGCCACTGCAGGTGAGGAGCAGGGGAAGTAGACAGCTTGGCCTGAGAACCTATGCAACATGGAAATACTTCTCTTGAAATACTGGTATTGCCTTAATGTGAGATGCTCACACCGTGGGAGACACAGGAGATTCGAGGCCTAGAAAGTGGCCGATTCACATCTCCCATGCCATGCTTACCCTGGACCATGAGTGAGCTGAGTAGAATAATATATAGTTATTTTAATAACACACTTTCTCCTATTTCTGCTATGTTAAAATAATTGAAATTCTCATAAGAAAAGGCATGGATGCTGTGACATTGAAGTATGATGCACATGTAACCATGCAATTTGAAAAAAAAAAAATATATATATATAGTAAGGAAATTTTATAATTTGTAACATAAGCATTGCTTTAACTTCTATGAAGCTTGAATTTATGCTCCATAAAATTCTGGATGAAGGGAAGGATGAAGAAGAAACCCAAAGGAATGTTAACTAAGAGAACAGATTAGAGTGGCACAGAAATGCCAGGCATAAAAGGGCCTCACGCACACCCCATTGTCGTTAAGGGATTGCCATCTTCCACACTGGGCCATTTGGGATGTTGAAAGGTCTGTAGTCACTATGGGTCCTTGTGCATGTGTGCTAAGTCGCTTCCGTCCTGTCCGACTCTGTGACCCTATGAACTGCAGCCTGCCAGGCTCCTCTGTCCATGGGATTCTCCAGGCAGGAATACTGGAGTGGACTGCCATGCCTTCATCCGGGGGGGATCTTTCCAACCCACAGATCAAACCTGTTTCTCTTATATCTACTTTCAATGGCAGGTGGGTTCTTTACCACTAGTGCTAAAGGCCATGGGTCCTTAAACTTAAGATTCAGAGACTTGCAATGGCCCTTCTAGGAATGATTGGATCCCAAGGACTAATTCCTATTAACCAAATTTACTAGAAATTGATGTATACAGTTAATTTGAGACATTTGATAACTATAAATTTCCTCAGTAGAAAGACTTCCTTGGGCCACTTATTAATATATTTCTAAAGATTGTTTCATGAACTCGACTGGAGGAGGGAGTCAGTAAGATGGTTTTAACTGAAGTCACTGGGCTCTGAGGCCTTATATGCCCTCTTCTCTCCTAGAAGATTTAACTTATTAACTCACTCAATAGACCAGGCTACTCAGCGGACTATCAATGGTAACTTACAGGGCCTCTTTTCTGTGGAAAGTGTTGAAAAATAAATAGTTCTCTTCTTTTGGCTCCTTTGTATTTTGTTTTTCTAGATACCATTCAGTTATATTAAGAGTCCTCTCTAAGTTTAAATGTTTATTTAGCTCACAGCTTAAATAACTTGCATTACTTATCTTTTAGATTCCTTGATAACATTTGAAGATCTGAACTAGGTTTAAGCGGTACTCTGATACCATTTATATGATAACAAACCACTTCTCTAAGTCATTTTTTTCCCTGGGGATGTTTTATATTGATTTCTATTAAATTTCATTTCAAAAAGTTATATGCTCTGAGACTGTCATCAAATTCTGTTTCTATTTGGGCCTGTAAATGATAGGTATAGTGAGGAAACCACAACTTTTGAAGTTAGGCAGATCTAGATGTAAACACTAGCTGAACGATCTTAGAATATTACTTGATCTCTCTCATAGTTTCCCCATCTATAAAACAGGAATAACCAAACCTGTTTTATAGGTTTCATATAGTATAATATGGAGAAGGAAATGGCAACCCACTCCAGTATTCTTGCCTAAGAAATCCCATGGACAAAGAAGCCTGGTGGAGTACAGTCCTTAGGGTCACAAAGAGTTAGACACACTGAAGTGACTTTAGCATACCACTTCTAAGGGGCATTTGCTGAAGAGTTCACTGCAGACCACTCGCCCAATTTAGTCCTTCAAATTACCTCTCTACACCTTTGCATCTGGTACTCCTTCAATACAATATCCTTTACCCAGTAACTCTTCATTTTATGATATTTTGACTAAAGAAGAACAAAAGAAGGTGAGTAGAAATAGATATTTAAGTGCTTAAATTAAAAAAAAAAATCAAGCTCTTATTTTGGTACTACATGTAAGGTGGTCATACTTTCCAAATTGATAACTAGCTTGACTCAGGGTCTGAAGGTGATGCTGAGTATTCAAAACTGAGAGTTCTATAAGGAAAGTTTGTTACCATGACTCTGAACCATAGCCAGTTAATGCTGTTGACTGATTACCAAGGGTTTTCAAGGTAGTGGTCAGTTTTATCACCCTTGTCTGGATGCCCTGGCGTCTGGTGGCAACTATGTTCCATTTGTAAAATTGAAGTGCTACATTCATCCTTGAAACAAATGGCCAAGCTATTTAGGATTGGTTTTAATCTGATGGCTCTGGCAGGGATCCCACTGGGACACACAAATTAAAACATAGTCTTGGGTCAATTATAGCAGTGTATCTTTTGAACAAGAAAGACTCAATGACTTTTTTGACAAGAGTCTGGTGACCTGCTGAGTGTTATTAATTTTATTGTCCCGAGAGAATAATGAAAATAGAACCTATTGTTTAGCCCTCCAGCTACAATTCAACACCATTGTATATATGAATAATATCTTAAGTAAACCACACAGAATATACTTATGGGGGAGGGAGATAAGCACAGTCATTCTTTTAATATAGAAACAATCATTAAATACAGAAATAGTGACATGGCTATAAATCCCAATTGTAGAATCTGTGGAAGAGAATATTCTGGAGACAGAAACCTTGAATTTTATTTCAAGATTATCCTGACACTCACTGTCCCCATAATCTTCTGTTTAGGAAATAACCATAAAGTATCACAGTGAATATGACCAAATATCACATTTGTATTTTTCCAGGATTTTTATGATGATTTTTCTGAGTGTGCTCTCTAGAAAGGGACAACAGTGCCAGGTTCAGAGAGGTTTTTAGAATCAGATTGCCTGGATTTGAAGTCAGGCGCCAACATTTATTAGCCAGTTATGGGAGCTTAAGCAACTTACTTAACCTCTAGGTTACCTCACTTTCCTCAGCTAAAAAAATGGGATAATAATAATACCTTTGGCACCCCACTCCAGTACTCTTGCCTGGAAAATCCCATGGACGGAGGAGCCTGGTAGGCTGCAGTCCATGGGGTCGCGAAGAGTCAGACACGACTGAGCAACTTCACTTTCACTTTTCACTTTCATACATTGGAAAAGGAAATGGCAACCCACTCCAGTGTTCTTGCCTAGAGAATCCCAGGGACGGGGGAGCCTGGTAGGAGGCCGTCTATGGGGTTGCACAGAGTCGGACACGGCTGAAGCGACTTAGCAAAAAGCAATTAGCAATAATATCTTTCTAATAATATTTGTGAGAAAAATAAATGATCACACTCTGTGTCCACAGAAAGGCCCAATAAATGTTAGTCGTTATTGATTCTTACCTTGGTCTAAGATGCACTTCAAACACAACCCAGGTTTAGATAAAGAAGTGCTCTATGATTATTCAACCCAGTCACCCAATCTAAACAAAATTGATGAAAATAAAGCTCGACTGGGATGTTTTAAATATAGTGTGTGTGCATGTGTGCTCCGTCACTTCAGTTGTGTCTGACTCGGTGCGACGCTATGGACTGTAGCCTGCCAGGCTCCTCTGTCCATGGGATTCTCCAGGGCAAGAATACTGGAGTGGGTTTCCATGCCCTCCTCCAGGAGATCTTCCCAACCCAGGGATCAAACCCATGGCCTCTCCTGTATCTTCTGCACGGCAGGCGAATTCTTTACCACTGAGCCAGTCAGGGAGCCCAAGTCACTTCAGTCATGTCTGACTCTTTGTGACCCTATGGACGTAGTCCACCAGGCTTTTCTGTCCATAGGATTCTCCAGGCAAGAACACTAGAATAGACTACTATACCCTCCTCCAAGGGAACTTCCCCACCCAAGCATGGAACCAAGGCCTTATATCTGCTGCATTGGAAGGCAGATTCTTTACCACTAGAGACACTTACTGTAAATTATCACATCTAGAAAAGATCATTTGGTCTGCTAACTGACAAATCATCAGAAATTAGCTGTTTGTCCAAAGTCTGAAGCTTCAAATCCAGATACCAGGGAAAAGGGACTTTTAGAGGTATTAGGAAGGATGGGCAAATTGAAAATATGAGACATATAGAACATTTAAGTCCAAGATTTTCTTGGTCTCTGTCTCTTCCCCACTCTAGTACAATACACACAGTAATACCAGGGAACAGGAAGAGACTTCTCACTGCAGTGATGACCTTCGATATGGCAGTGGACCTTTTTCATTTAAATTCAAGCTTTCTATAGTCTATGAGCCCTACACTCATTTGCACTACCTGTCTGCTCACTTGGTATGAAACTTGCTCATATCAGAAGTGAAGTGGAGTGAAGTGAAGTGAAAGTTGCTCAGTCATGTCCGACTCTCTGCAACCCTATAGACTGTACAGTCCATGAAATTCTCTAGGCCAGAATACTGGAGTGGGTAGCCTTTCCCTTCTCCAGGTGTCTTTCCAACCCAGGGATTGAACCCAGATCTCCCGCATTGCAGGCTGATTCTTTACCAGCTGAGCCACAAGGGAAGCCCTGCTCATATCAGGGGTCTCATTAAACCCTAGCAGTCTGCGGGTGGCCCTAATACTTGGCCAGTGATTTAGTGTAACACAAACTACTATATGTTTATAAAATATTTAAAACATAGTCTTTAGTAAGTTTTTCCCATTCTTTAAAGATATAATCATATGTGTTTTCTCCACAGTAAATTTATTCTCCATTACTTTTTTTTTTTTTGAGCTTTTTAAAAAAAAACAAACAAACACAGTTTTAGTCTGTCTGAGGAATCTCAATGGGATTGTTTTTAATGGGACCTGGCAGACATTACCTTTGGGGGGAGGGGGGAAAGCAGCTAGTTATATGATAGAGGGGTCATTGCCTAGGACAGGGTGTCTAAGATGAGAAACCATACATCTGTAGTAACATGATCTGTGACATCAGAGGAGTCCTCTCCAGGGAAGATATTTTAAATTTTGTTAGTATAGGCAGCAGATAATGTTAATACATCCATTCCTGTGTTATTTTGTTTCTTATCAGTTCAGTTCAGTTTCTCAGTCGTGTCCGACTCTTTGCGACCCATGAATTGCAGCACGCCAGGCCTCCGTGTCCATCACCAACTCCCGGAGTTCACCCAAACTCACGTCCTTCAAGTCAGTGATGCCATCCAGCCCTCTCATCCTCTGTTGTCCCCTTCTCTTCCTGCCCCCAATCCCTCCCAGCATCGGAGTCTTTTCCACTCAGTCAATTCTTCGCATGAGGTTTGTTGTTTCTTATAGTTCTTAGGCAATTGACCCTTGTCATGATGGCTCCAGGGATCTTGTGACGTGTATCATGCCCACTGAGGACAAACAGAGTGAATGGGAGGGGGCCTATAGGAAACTGTATGTGAATACATAGTCTATAGATGCAAAAGACTATGACCTTTGCCTCCAGTGAATTTTCTGTGCTTTATGTGAATAAAATTGATGGTTTATACACCATTGTGGAAACAGAGCTTCCAAGAACAGAGTATGGCTTCCATGGAAATACTGTCAACCCAAATCATGACTGTGCTATTTTGATATGTCCTACTTTTATTTTGCGTTGGGGTTGTTTTTCCCCTTTCTGGGGTTCCAAAGTTAGATATCACCTAATCATCATGTTTAATTGAAAGTACTACTTGGAAAACTGCTGGAAAATTGTCCTATTACATGAAAGATACTAGAGGACTAAACAAAAGGGATGCCAAGAAGACAAAATGTAAAGGGTTTAAGGTATAATTCTAAATATAGTTGTAAAAGTTGAGGATATTTGCATGTTTTTGGACCTTCAGGTAGGGTTAGCCAAGAATGTTTCATAATCAAAAAGCTCTTCATTCTCTATGCAAGTAATTCCAGAAGTACAGCTAGTCAAAAAAGTTGGCTCTATGCATCCACTTAGCATTTCTGCACCTTGCTTTCTGTTAATCTGTAATCACCAGTTGGTTGCTTGGTTATTATTTTCTCACTGAGTTGTGTCTTCTTCTAAGGCAGGAAACTTATTTATATTTCTTTCTCTTTTTGTGATTTTTCCCTGTTCTTTTTCCTCACTAATACCTGGAGTAGTAATTTGGCATGGTCCCAGTGATTTTCCCCCAGGCTCCTTGGAACTCTCCAAGCGATGATCATATCTGCTAGAATTCACATGGGGAAACAAAAAAAAGGCAGCTGTTTGTAATTCGTTCTGAGTGGTCCTCTAAAGTTGGGTGAGTCTAAAAGTCATCTAAGAATTGTGTCAAAACTTGGATTTCTGATTCTGATTCTGTAGGTGTTAGTGGCTCTTAAAAAGCTGCATTTTTGCCTGCTTTCCTAGTGAGACTTTGCTTTATGGATCCATCATTTCCACAGCTGGTAGAAACTGGGGGTATATAACTGATACAATCTTATTCTTAAATATGACTGAACATCAGAATTTACAGTGGATGTTTATAAAAATGCATGGACCTCACACCCAGAAATTCTGGTTTATTAGGTTTGATGTGCAGCCTAAGCCTCTCTATTAAAATATTAAAGTAACTCTCTCCCCACCACCACACTCCACAGGTGATTTTTTTTCTGTGCGGCCAAGATTGATAACCACTGCCTTAGCCCTTAACCTCCGTGTGTCGTTATTCGAATAGTCCTCAATGATTACCAGGTAGAAAGCTGGAAAAGGTTGCATTCCTTGTAAATAATGAACACAGGGCAGAAAAGGCCGTTTTATCAGCTGTCCCTCATTCAGGCATTGATTTAGTCTCCAAATATGACAAGCTGGACTTAATTTTTTAGGGAAAGAGTAAATGAGACCCGCAGATAGCTGGAACACAGAGACCTCTTGGTTTATTTCTTAAGTGTCACGTCAGTCTGCCCACTTAAGTGATTAAAGGAGAAGCTCTAAACTGCAAAGGGAACTGGGCCCTGATTTGTTCAGGGTCAGGAGCAATGGCTCAAAACCATCTTGTTTGCAGATATTCCTTTCATGTTATTAGGCTGTCAGTTGACAGACTTTTGCAAGATTTATGGCTCAAAACTCAAGTGTCCACATGTGTGTGAGAAATGGGATGTTGCGATGGGTCTGATCCCATTGGATGAGGTGAGAGGAGAGGAAAGGCCTGAGGCTACCAGGAACCAGGCCCTTTGGGGGCTTCGACCTCCCAGTCCCACTTTCTCTATTTTATTTTTTTCCTTCCTCTCATTCCAGTGAACCTTATATTTGGTTTCTGGGAATTTCTGCTCTTGGAAATTAAAATAGAAAATAAGACTTCAAAGGGAAGCACCTAATTTTTATGAAAAGATTCCTAGGGTGCTTTTAATAAAGTCCTCTTGAGGGTGTAATAAAAAAGATTTAGGAGCCCTGTTCCCTGCAACTTGAGAAAACTGTCCTTTCAAAGCAAAAAGGAACTATACTTTGTTGGACCTGTGTGAGTCTTTCTGACATATTTGAATTGAAATTTCTGATATTTAAAATCTCGCATTCTCTTCACAGCAGGGACAGTAATTTCTCTGCGTCTCTCTGCTTTTCCCTCAGATGTTTTTCTCTCTCCTGCCAAGAGAGACCCTGCTGCCTGTCTCTGTGAACGTCCCTCCTCACTGGCTTCCCTCCTTCACTTCCTCCATTCCACACAGAAACTTTCTCAGAGGAAATACTACCATGATCCTAGTCTGCTTGAATCCTTCTGTGATTCTCCAGGATGTATGAAATCCAGACTTAGAGCAGGATACAAGTCATGTTCGGGACCGAGAATTTGTTCCTACTCCAACCTCCAAGCCTGTTTGCATACATATGTGTGAACATGCATACACACACACACATGTAGTTAAGCCATATGAATTATTGTCATTCCTCAAAATGTCATCTTTTCATATTCTTCCCTATCTAGTCACATTCTCTTCTTTCCCTCTAGTAGACATCATAAACACCAACCCTAACTTTGAGACTCTCCTTAAATACATCTTTCTCTGTAAAAATGGAAGCTTTCTGCCTCGGTCACAACCTATCAGGGATATCTCCTTATACATGTGTGCACGCATACTCTGTCATGTCTGACTCTTTGCAGCCCCATGGACTGTACTCCATCAGACTCCTCTGCCCATGGGATTTTCCAGGTAAGAATACTGGAGTGGGTTGATATTTCTTACTCCAGGGGATCTTCCCAACTCAGGGATTGAACCCCCTGCATCTCTTGCATCTCCTTCATTGGCAGGCGGACTCTTTACCATGGAGCCACCTGAGAAGTCCTAACTTCTTATACAGTCTACCAGTAATCATGCAGTATTGGTGCATTGTATGGTTCTGGCCCCAGAGATAACTGTTTAAAGGCAAGTTTTCGGTCTTTCTTGTTTTACTACATTGCATCAAAAAATGCTGAGCAAAGACCAGTCAAGTAGCCTTAGAAGCTATTGGCTGACTTAAAAAAAAAATCCTAAAACTAGGGCTAGGAATTGCTCAAAAATACATTTCAGGGACAGAGGAAAAGGCTTACAGGTAAAATATATGGAGAATAAACGGATTCACCTTTGTCCTGTTTCTAAAGCACCCTAATTTCATAACCAGACTTACTAATATCCACTGTATTCTGGAATTCCAGTAGACCAAAAAGAGCTGAAAAGGATACTTCAGTGGGATAGCTATTAGCCAAGCCACATTTCTTCATTTTCATGGCTCAGGGGGAGGGGTGTCCGTGCTCAGTCATGTCCGACTCTTTGCAGCCCCATGGACTGTAGTCTGCCCAACTTCTCTGTCCATGGGATTTCCCAGGCATGAATACTGGAGTAGGTTGCCATTCCCTATGCCAGGGGGATCTTCCCGACCCAGGGATCAAACTTGCATCTCTTGTGTCTCCTGCATTAGCAGGTGGATTGTTTACCACTAGTACCACCTGGGAAGCCCAAAAGGGAGGAGTGATTATCCCCAAATTCTACATGAATGCATGTGAGGTCGTAAATGAAGTAAAGAAGGTGCAGTGACTTGGCAAAGCCTTCTCATTAGTGATATCCCAATATGCTGTGTCCTGTGAACACAGAGCGTCTCTTTGGCTAATAGATTAACTTCAAGATTGAAAGCCAAATTCCATTATTTTTGGTAATTGGGAGGAGTATTTTGTGCCATATGTATTCATATGTGCTTGATAATTTATGTATGAAAAACTCATACGGATATTTTGTTTAAACGCAAACTAGATAGTATAAATCTTTTTTTCTAGAGTAGTATAGATCTCCATTGATTTGTGGGGAGATGGGCTTTTCTGTGGGCTCAGAGAAACTGCACAAGATAGAGGTCCCAAGAGCAAGTTTTAAGACTGCATCCCCTGTCACTATGTATGTCTGAAGCTTAAAGAAAAAAATATTTCCCCTACCTGGGAAAGCAGATCAACTCCCATCCTTCCTTCTGGCTTTTTCCTACCCAAGAATGTGTCTCACATGTGTTCCCAAATATGGCACTTGGCTATGTGTGGCATTTGTCCTGTTTCTCCTCTTTGACTACAGCAGAAATTTCACCTTCCACCCTATGATCTCCTTGCAAAAGGGTACAAATTCCCTTGCACTGGGTCGGTCTGCTACTTCTTGGGTGGCAAAGGAGAGCTGGCTTGCATTTTTAGTGTTACCCATGAATTTTGTGAAACAACCCTTTTATTTCATATTTGTCTTTTCTTTTCCCTGGGACTCTGACATGAGTCTGTAAGAGAAATTGTGGGGTCAGAAAACAATCTTTAGCCATATAACCCACTGTACTAAGATGTGACACTCTCCTCTGAAATGAACTCATTGTCCTTGGACTCAGTTTATGAACCTCTGTTCTTATTTTCTCCCAGGATGCAGTTGGTGCTTCAGGCAAATATACATCTTTTGGGCATAGCCTGTTTGTCCTCTGGACAGCAGGATATATATGAATTTGTGCAGCCAAGGGACTCTGTGGGTGAAAGTGGCTTAGGTCAGTCATATCTATGACTTACTCTATACCTATAGTGACAGTTATATAGGTGAAGGGCTAGAAGACCCACAAAGTCCTTGAGGGAAATCATTTGCTGAAGCTATAATTAGACAGTATCACATTGGGCACTCCAGTCTAGGTCTTTCTAACTCCAGAGTCCTATACTTTTACTATTTCTCTTTTCTTCTCTCTCTTTAGCCTTGTTATTCAGTTGCTATGTCATGTCTGACTCTTTGCGACCCATGGACTGCAGCATGCCAGGCTTCCCTGTCTTTCACTGTTTCCCAGAGTTTGCCCAAGCTCATGTCCATTGAGTCAGTGATGCCATCCAACCATCTCATCCTCTGTCATTCCCGTCTCCTCCTGTCGTCAATCTTCCCCAGCATCAGGGTCTTTTCTAATGAGTTACCTCTTGGTGGCAAAAATTTTAGAGCTTCAGCATTAGTCCTGCCAATGAGTATTTATGGTTGATTGCCTTTAGGATTGACGGGTTTGATCTCCTGGCAGTCCAGGGGACTCTCAAGAGACTTCTCAGCACCACAGTTTGAAAGCATCAGTTCTTTGGTGCTCAGCCTTCTTTATGGTCCAACTCTCACATCCTTACATGACTACTGGGAAAACCATAGCTTTGACTAAGTGGACCTTTGTTGGGAAAATGGTATCTCTTTAGCCTAGGTGAAGACATGTAGTAGGTATAAAATAAATGTTGAATGAACAGATGAATGTTGTTTATATCAGCATCACATGCATTGCCTGGCAACTTGGAAACACTGTGAAGACAATGCACAAGTAACACTATTGGGTGTAAAGGGTTTATTTAAAAAATACCACTTATTAAAATCTAATTCTGAAGAACTGATGTAGAGTTAGAATTTAGTATAAAATCTTGAATTTTTAAAGACAAAAAAAAAAAATAACCCAGAGTCTTTATGATCTGCCTCAGAGTTGATGAAGGTTTCTGACAAGAAGTATTTGAAGTGAATTTTTTTGGAGACTTAAACAAATCCCATAGAATTTTCTTCTTTTTTTTTTGTAAATTAATTAATTTATTTTAATTGGAGGCTAATTACTTTACAGTATTGTGGTGGTTTTTGCCATACATTGATATGAATCAGCCAGGGGTGTACATGTGTCCCCCATCCTGAACCCCCCTCCCACCTCCCTCCCCATCGTATCCCTCAGGGTCGTCCCAGTGCACCTGCCCTGAGCGCCCTGTTTCATGGATCAAACCTGGACTGATGATCCATTTAATATATAGTAATATACATGTTTCGATGCTATTCTCTCAAATCATCCCACCCTTGCCTTCTCCCACAGGATCCAAAAATCTGTTCTTTACATCTGTGTCTCTTTTGCTGTCTCGCATATAGGGTCATCGTTACCATCTTTCTAAATTCCATATATATGTGTTAATATACTATATTGGTGTTTTTCTTTCTGACTTACTTTATTCTGCATAATAGGCTCCAGTTT
The DNA here is from genome assembly GCF_029407905.1 of Bubalus kerabau. Lineage (NCBI taxonomy): Eukaryota > Metazoa > Chordata > Mammalia > Artiodactyla > Bovidae > Bubalus > Bubalus kerabau. The sequence goes on along the minus strand of NC_073624.1, from coordinate 36,003,445 downwards.
CATCCACCTCATTAGAACTGATTCAAATGCATTCTTTTTAATAGCCGAGTAATATTCCATTGTGTATATGTACCACAACTTTCTTATCCATTCATCTGCTGATGGTCATCTAGGACACATGTACCCCAATGTTCATCAAAGCACTGTTTACAATAGCTAGGACATGGAAGCAACCTAGATGTCCACATAATTTTCTATAAGATGTATCTTTTAGGTGTATACATTTTAAAATAGTTTATGTCAGTACCTTCTTTTTTAAGCAAGACTGTAGCAAACATTGGGAAGCTCATATCATACTTAAAATGGTTTTAGGGAATCCCCTGGTGATTCAGTGGTGAGGGCCTGGGTTCAGTCCGCCGTCAGGGAAGTAAGATCCTGCAAGCCATGTGGAACAGACAAAAATAAATAAATAAAAATAAATAAATTACTTTTATTTACTTGAGAAGAACTTTTTAACCTTGAAAGATCCTTCATTTTTATGTGGTTGTTGCTGCTGCTGCTGCTGCTAAGTTGCTTCAGTCATGTCCGACTCTCTGCGACCCCATTGACGGCAGCCCACCAGGCTCCCACATCCCTGGGATTCTCCAGGCAAGAACACTGGAGTGGGTTGCCATTTCCTTCTTGTTACCATTCATTATAAGGATCATTTCATTCTCCTCTAAAGTTTACTTTTATGTTTGGAAAGTAGTTGATGTGTCTACATGGAATATGTTACATTCAAACCTGCACATACTCTTTTTCACAGAAATCCAGGTTGTAGTAATAATGTTTATTTTCTGATATTTACAACAGTGATACATACTAGACTCTGCATAGAATAATATATAGGGATACATCTGCATACATATACATAAATACATAGATAAGAATGAGTCCCTATTAATACATACATGCTTGCCTGCCCATCTTTTCATTGATATGTAAGATTTTCCTCCCACCCTAGGAGTTTGAGTTACACAGTGATAGGACTTCTTTTATACTTGCTAATTCTATTCTCTATTATATTCCAAAAGGCATCATATTATCTGCCTTGTCCGATTTGCTTCTGTGCTCATTAAAGTAGCCTGCTGTGAAGTTAATTTTTCTTGCTCATTTTATTGGTATTTTGGGAGAGTGAGATTTTTTCCAAGCAGTTTCAGCTTTAGTATAGGGTTGTAGTAGCTGTCAAAAGAAGGCTTTAAAAGCCATCCTCTAAAATAAATCAAAAATAAAAGCTGCTTATTTTAGTATCTCTATTGAAATATAAATTACAGGTCATTGATCTTTTCCCCCACTTCCTTGCAATTATTTTTATTGAATTTTTAAAAAAGTAAAACAATGCAGTGTATTAAAAAAAAGCAAATAAACCTCGATGATAAGAATAGTACAAAATGGTTTGTAAATGGCAGCAACACATTTTTTTGTAGGAAAATAGCATAATAAAACCTAGCTTTGTTTTAAATTTCTACAATAGAAAATAAAGTGTAGCAGTGATTAGGTTAGTATACTTCTGAGTCAATCTAAAGTCTCAGCATGGAGGGACAGTTTTAAATTCTAAAAGTTTACATTCAATTACTCTTGTCAGTTCAATGTCTTACATATATCTAGATATAGATTTAGACATAAAATATAATCTATAATGTATAATAAAATATATATATAAAATATATAATTATATATACAGCATATATCTATAATATATAAAATATATGAATATATATGCACGTTGGAATATATTTTAAATAATACATATTTTTATATGTATAATAATATAATACATCTATATATACACACACCTCCAGGTGCAAGATGGATGCACAGATGCACAGATGCTCTGTGATGATCTGGAGGGAGGGATGCGGGGAGTGCTCTGTGATGATCTGGAGGGAGGGATGCGGGGAGAGGCTGGAGGCTTGGGAGGGAGGGTATGTTTGTATAATTATAGCTGATTTGAATTATTGCATGGCAGAAACCAACACAATATTGTACAAATTTAAAAAATAAACAACCAACCAGAATCTAAAAAAGTTATATAATGTATCTTTTAAATACTACATAGTTCAGTTTAGTTCAGTTCGGTCGCTCAGTCGTGTCTGACTCTTTGCGAACCCATGAACCGCAGTACGCCAGGCCTCCCTGTCCATCACCAACTCCCAGAGTCCACCCACACCCAAGTCCATTGAGTTGGTGATGCCATCCAACTATCTCATCCTCTGTCGTCCCTTTCTCCTCCTGTCCTCAATCTTTCCTAGCATCGGGGTCTTTTCCAATGAGTCAGCTCTTCACATCAGGTGGCCAAAGTATTGGAATTTCAGCTTCAACATCAGTCCTTCCAATAAACACCAGGGACTGATCTCCTTTAGGATGACCGGTTGGATCTCCGTGCAGTCCAAGGGACTCTCAAGAGTCTTCTCCAACACCACAGTTCAAAAGCATCAGTTCTTTTGTGCTCAGCTTTCTTTATAGTCCAACTCTCACATCCATGTATGACCACTGGAAGAACCATCGCCTTGACTAGATGGACCTTTGTTGGCAAAGTAATGTCTCTGCTATTTAATACGCCATCTAGGTTGATCATAACTTTTCTTCCAAGGAGTAAGCATCTTTTAATTTCATGGCTGCAGTCACCATCTGCAGTGATTCTGGGAGCCCCCCCAAAAAATCTGGGGACTGTTTCCACTGTTTCCCCATCTATTTGCCATGAAATGATGGGACCAGATGCCATGATCTTAGTTTTCTGAATGTGGAGCTTTAAGCCAACTTTTTCACTCTCCTCTTTCACTTTCATCAAGTGGCTCTTTAGTTCTTCTTCACTTTCTGCCATAAGGGTGGTGTCATCTGCGTATCTGAGGTTACTGATATTTCTCCTCGCAATCTTGATTCCAGGTTGTGCTTCCTCCAGCTCAGCGTTTCTCATGATGTTCTCTGCATATAAGTTAAATAAGCAGGCTGACAATATACAGCCTTGACGTACTCCTTTTCCTATTTGAAACCAGTAACGATACCAAAAAACAGACAAGGGATGATGCCAGTAAAAGCAGTATCTTTTTTTTTTTTTTTTTTCCGAAAAGATAGCAGTCCAGTCTTTGCCTGAGAGGCTTTTGGCAGGTGAGGACACAGAGGAGCCAGAGACTGCCTGGTTTTCAATGCTGGCTCCACTGATTCCCTTCATCTCTCTGAGCCTCAGTTTGCTTATCTGCATAGTAGGGATAGAGTGCTTTCCCTGTAGAGTCTTTCAGTGGCTTAAGAGAATTTGTATTTGTAAGGCACTGAGAAAATAATGCCTGATACACAGTAAGCTTTGTATTGTGTTTGTTTAATAAAGATCTCAGTAGCTGGAAATGATAAGAAACAAAATAAATGTTATTTAGAATAACAAATTGTTATTTTTAGTATGAGCCTCCCAGGTGGGTAAGTGGTAAAGAATCTGCCTCTAAATGCAGGAGACACTGGTTCGATCCCTGGGTTGGGAAGATCCCCTGGGGTAGAAATGGCAACCCACTCCAGTATTCTTGCCAGGAAAATCCCGTGAATAGAGGAGCCTGGCAGGCTATAGTCTGTGGGGTTGCAAAGCATTGGACGTGACTGCGCATACACGCATTTTTAGTAAAATAGAGAAAATGTGTAACTTCTCCAGATCCATTTAGAATTCAGCATTTTGAGACATAACAAATTGTTTTCCTTTGGAATATATCCTTAACTAAAAATCCCACAGTGTGGTACAGGGTTAGGAAAACAGTGGGAGGAGGAAGTCCACATCATATTCCCAGGACAAGTCCAGGGGCCCTGCTGGAATCACAGTACTGCTTCTGAAGCTGTTACCAGCCCAACAGTGACCACTGAGTTAAGCTCATCTCTTTCAACTTGTTCAACAGGCCAAGAGTTCTCTAAATTAATAGGTGTGTTTGGAAGATGTTTGTAGGCAAAGTAAGTTTGCCAAACACTGGGGTAAACACAGTTTAATGACAATCTTACAGTAATGGGAACATGTGTTAGTATAACATATTATAGTACATATTATTTTACATTGCAGAAGTAATGCAAATATTAGCTGAGTGTATGCAAAAGGTCTTTGAACTAGCACTTGAAAGGTTTAAAGTCATTATGTTTGTGTTCTCTTTGTAAATAAATGATGAAAGGAAAGGATACTTACAAGTTATCTAGAATGATATTCAATTTCCTCTATACTAAAAAGATGGTATATTAAAAATAATAATCTGTACTGCTTATACACTGGATTTTAAAAAAATATGACTTGGCAAAAATATCTTCTTGCACGCATTTCATTATTAACACTAAAATTATGTCAGAGAACGCAATTCTTTTTTTGAAGGGAAATGAACAAAATGGCACATTAACTATCTTTTACTAATAATTTTTCTAATTTAAAATAGAAAAGTAGGGGACAGAGAAGTAACATTTTGAGGTAGGAAGCATTGAGGAAGCAGGTGAAAAGTAACCTTTAAATATTTTCCCATCTATTCCCCTGGTTTTCACTTTCTTGCTGTAAATACTTACAGATACACAGAATTAGGGGCTTGCTAGTTAGCACATTACTAGTGATTTATTGTGAATTAACTACTTGTTTCCATTCATGGATGTCCAGAATAATTAGCAACTGGGACTTGTGAATCTAATTTACAATTTATACTTGAACACATTTGACATAGGGCATGCAGTTTAATAAACAGAAAGCATCACTATTTTTCTTTTTGATAAATAAGTTAAATGATCATTTTGGTTTTGAAACTGAATATTACATGCATAGGAGTGAGAAGTATAAATATATATGTGTATTGGAGCTTTCTTAATTAAAAAGAAAAGCATATATTATTGTAATGTTTAATTTTGACAGTAATTTAAGGAAGAAAGTTTTAAGTTTATACATGCTGAAGTGTGTATATGTGAACAATAAAGCATAATCACAATTGCTACTGATGGGTATTACTTCTAGCTCATAGCAGCCAGTGCATTCTGTATCACAGAATATGGTGTTATTGTGTGCCAGGGGACTCACTGAAGAAAAGAGAGTGAACGGTACAAATTATGGAATATTTCCTCATAGAGGTCCTTCTCTGAAACCATGTGTAGGGAAGGATTGTTGACCCATGGGGAAAGATACATGTTTATTTTTATAATAAACCACGCACCAATCTGCAATGTATACCATACAGTTAAATTTCTAGTATATTATTTCTCTTTGATTGGAATAATCTTATCGTGATGAATGCTTTGAAACATGTCTGCCATTTTTGTCATTTTATAAATTGGAGATCCAAGGCTTCCTGCACCTTTTGTCTGACTGGGGATATAGGGATACAGTGAGGGGAAAAAGAGAGGAGAGAGAGAGAGGGGAGGGAGAAAGAGAGGGAGAGAGAGAAGAGAGAGAGGGAGAAAGGGAGAGAGAGATGATTGATAGATGAAAGATATACATACATACATGCATACATATATTTATTCAAATGAGGGGACATGTAAAAGAAAGCATTTTGCTGAAAAAGAAGTTAAAGAAAAGATATTTTTCCCACCTTTTCATCCCACTAACATTTTAGAGGGATTAATCATCATTATCTGAAAATATTTTGAAGGCTCATGTGGCATTCACACTCTTTAGAGTTGTTTAGACTAACAGAATCCTTGTATTCTAGGTGCTTATAAGTCAAACCAGATAATGCCAGCCTGAAATCTACAAGGCAGAGATTGTATAATAAAGCATCGAATAAATACAGGAAAAGGAAATTAATTTAAGAGAAGGCCCAGATATGGGAGTTTGAAGGGTAGACAAAAAGAGTGTTGCTGAAGTTTTATCTTCTTTAATGCAATATCTGCAAGTAGCTTTGGCACCAAGATCATAAGGCTATCTCCCAGAACCTGGATCAGAAAGCCTACTGTTTGTGAAGACAAATGCAGATGTGTCCGCAAAGGAGCAATTCAAAATAACAGACCTTCTTAATGCTGTGTGGTTAGTTTGGAATGTTCTTTACTTATTTGCTTTAGGTCATTTATGAAAGCTCTATTGTGTCATTAACTAGATGATGCTATGATTTGATCTTATTTCTTCATATTTAAAAAGCTTTCCAGGGCTATCCTTCTCTGGTTTGCATTTAAGTGAAATTAAAAGTCTGACTGTTCAGTATTGCCTGTAGACTAGCTGAAGTAGTTCCTCCAGCTCACATCCTTAGGGTCTCATTAGGAAGAAGTTCACAGCATGCCTGACACTGGTTAATATTTGCAGAGCTCATTTACCTACATTGGAAACAAACCAAAAAAAGGCCAGTCAAATCCTGCTGAAGTGAAGAAGGCTGAGGGCATCAGTGCCCATCATCTGGGTCACCTCTCTCTGTCAGAAGTGGATGACCCACCAGGCGGTGACTTCTTATCTCTTTTAAGCTGAAAGAGACCTGTTGAAAATGTGTCTCCAAGTACCTTTGTTGTTAAAGATCTAGCAAGACAAAATAGGTAACCCATAAACCTTGAGAGAAAAAGTGATAACAGAAAGGATTCCTTTCCAAAACAAGATGTGTCCTTTACATAAACCTAGTTAGCCAGAGAGTTTATTTTACAAGAAGATAAAGGACAATTTGGCCATTGCCTCTGCCCTGTTGGAATTCTAATCTAATAGTTTTTCCCTATTCAGAAATGCAGAGTATGGTGATTTGTAGTTTTCCCAGAAAACTGCTCAACACTGTCTTCATTCCTATTTCTCATGACTGTTTTTATAATTCCACTTTGTGATATTGCCTGATACATGCCATTTACATTAATGTATCCACATTGGGCTTCCTTGGTGGCTAAGCAGTAAAGAATCCACCTGCTAATGCAGGAGGCGAGTATTTGATCCCTGGCTTGGGAAGATCCTTGGAGAAGGAAATGGCAACCCACTCCAGTATTCTTGCCTGGAGAATTCCATGGACAGAGGAGCCTGGCTAGCTACAGTCTGTGGGATTGCAAAGAATCGGACATGACATAGCAACTAAACAACAACAATAGGGAAATTACATGTGAATAGTTATGGGCAAAAGTCCTCAACAGTTGAACTCTGTCTTCTCATTATATCAAACGTATTTAGGAACCATTGTGTTTGTTCTTTTATGAAGATGATTTTGGCTACATTGAGATGAGTGTGCATAAATCATAGGCACTAGCTAGTTAATCTAGAAACATCCTCAACCTTTGTATATTATTGGGCTGGCTAGAGATTATGAAGTACCTGGTCTCTTTGCTAAAGAGGGTCTGGTCTATTGCACTTATTATGATAAAAGCATCCTGGAGAACATGTGTCAAAAGCTCTTGAACTCCAGTAGGATTATTAGTAATTTAATTATTCTCAGAAATTAAAGTGATCAACCCTAGATTCAGGGTTTTTCTGTTTCCTCTACTTATCTTTTTCTTTCTGCTTTTGTTGAACAACAGTTTTTTTGAAAAAAAATTTTTAAATTTTTATTAATGACAGTTTTATTGAGGGTATAAGTGTTTTCACATTGTCCAGCAGTTTCCTTACCGATGATTTCCATCATTTTCATGTGAACCATACAGTTTTTTCAAAACCATATTTTTGTATTCTTAGTTTTTGGAATTCTGATTTTTGTAAATGAGTAAAGTTCTTAAATTTTAAGTTATTAGGAAAGAAAGATACACACTTGTGGGTTTTGTTACTTAATACTCTACTACTCCAAATGATATTCCAAAGAGCAAAGTGTGACTTTGCCTTTTGTTTGGATCCTAAAAACTGTATTTTGTTTGTTTGTTTAGTTTTGTTTTGTTTTGGGAAGTTTCTGGATGATAATTTTTATAATTATGAGCAATAACATTTTGAATTGTAAAATTCAATGAAATGCTGTTAGTAATCACCCTCCTTTTCCTCTTTTCAATATTTGATTCTGTTGAGCATAGCAATTACTTTAAGCTTTCATCTCCTCACATTTTATTCTCCTACACTTAATTGGTTTTTAGGCTACTATTCATGTTTGTTCTCTTTAGGTAATATTCATTAATAGTAAACTTACAGGCCCTGACACTCATGCTCTGATATTTATAGTCTCTGCTTCAGGAAGTAAATCCTATGGATATATTCAGAATATATCTCTGCTTGAAATAGTGTGTGTGTGTGTGTGTGTGTGTGTGTGTGTATGTGTGTGCACACGTACATGCTCAGTCATGTCTGACTCTTTTGCGACCACATGGACTGTAGCCCGCCAGGCTCCTCTGTCCATGGGATTTCCCAGGCAAGAATACTGGAGTGGGTGGCCCTTTCCTTCTCCAGAAGATCTTTCTGATCCAAGGATTGACCCTACATCTCTTGAGTGTCCTGCATTGGCAGGTGAATTCCTTGCCACTGCACCACCTAAAAAGCCCAGGAAATAGTAGTTATTTTCAAATACTTGATACAGGGTGGGACTTAAAAGAGTGCTAGCAATGCCAAAGCCACTTTAGGAAAATTATTTTATTTTCTAGTAAAAAATATTTTTTTTTCTCAACCACAACAGCTGAGGCTCAGCAGGAAGTAGTTTTCTTGGCCAAGAGTGTATGGTTAATAAGTAGAAGATTCGAGACTTTCTAGAAAAGGTACCCAGTGGAGGGTGTCTTGGGAAGATCTGAAGCTGAGCCCACCTTATCATCTCTGAGCTTCAGTTTACTTGACTGCAAAGTGGGAATGATGATGTCTATTTCAACAAAGCTGTTGAGATCATTAAAGAATGTGTATGAAAATGCCTTGTTAACTTTAAAGCTCTGTAGGTGAGGAGTATGTATTTTTATGACTGTGTTGTTATTGTTTGTGCCTGAGGCTGTATATATGAGTCCTCTCCTGAAAAGTAGTTTTTTACAGCTTCTCTATAAAATACATCATGTCTTCACTGTCTAGAATTTTTTTAACTAAGCTATTCTTCTCAGTGATGTGCTGTTTAGTTAATTCAGTTTGGGTCAGAAAAATATAGAGAAGAAAACAGTTCAGTGAGGTTGAACTGTGTATATTAGTCAGAGTGTCTCATGTGAAAAATGGCAACCCACTCCAGTATTCTTGCCTGGAGAATTCCATGGACTGCAGAGCCTTGCAGGCTACAATCCATGGGGTCCCAAAGAGTGGGACATGACCTAGCACGCATACATGTATGCATGCATGTCTCATGTGCACGCTTTCCTCCCTCTCTTTCAATGTAACCATGATAATATTTTATACTTTTTTTTTTATCATTCACCTTGTAGTCTTTAATTAATCTTCCTTCATCCAGTCTCCTCTCCTGCGTCAGTCTTCTAAACTGCCAATGGAGTGATCATTCTAATAAGAGAGATTTGATCATTTCATTGCACTGATTATAAATATTAAATGGTTCAACATTGTTGGGACTTTCCTGGCAGTCCAGTGGTTAAGACTCTGTACTCCCAATACAGGGATATATCATGAAAGCTCCATGAATGTTATAAAATCGAACATATCTAACTATATTCAAATTGTTTCTTATATACTCACTCTCAATCACTGAAAATTGCCAGCCATTTTATAAACAGAATTACCTTTGACATTTTTATTATTTCAGTGACTTCATGTTAGAAAAAATAATGGTATGTAAAACTAAGTGCTAAGATGTTTAATTTTTGTCTCTTGATTGAAAGAACAATGTATATGGCAATAATCAGTAGATTTTGCTTGTACTTTTCTAGATGTATGGTTATTTACATTAAAACTAAGATTATTGGGGAAAAAGTTGATTATTGGGAAAAGAATTTTTGCCTAAAGAAATGTCCTGGTTTAAAATAGTTTATTATAAAATCTAAAAATTCTAAAAATATTATAAAAGCATCTTATTTATAACGATTTGTTGTTAAAAATATTGGTGTGAATATAACTTTCTCTCCAAGTACAATATCCTGAATAATGTTACATCCATAAGGATTGCAGATCTTTGCAGTCTGTTGGCATCATGTTTCTGCATAATTATTCACCTTGTCAATTACTTGGATATGAGTGTTGAATGCTTAGAGTGTTAGTTCGAATGATACTGATCCCAGAATATTCCCTGGAATCTGTTCCTTAAAATAATTGATAATATGAATTTGTTTTATTATCATATGCTGTCTTCTAAAATTAAGATTAGGGAATGGGTATATGATTAAGAGCTGTTAATGAGATGCTGAGTGATTATGCCTAAATTATGGATATTGAGTTTATTGGGTGAAATCTATTGAGTTTCAAAACCAAGTGACAGGTTACTCTAGTTGTTGGCAGTAACATGGAAAACAAGAATCTCAAAGTCAGTAAATTCACAGAGTATTTTCTCTTAGAATAGTCTTTGTAACAAAATAAATGTTTTCCGTAAGATTCAAATTATTTTGAACAATTTTCTATTTAGGAAAAAGATAATTGATTTGTAATGTTTATAGGGAAAACCCAAGAACATAAAAGAGAAGCAGGGACTCTATCTTACTCATCTTGTGGCTTTGGATTTAGTTTGGTACATTGTAATAATTCACTAACTGATTAATGAATGAATGAATGCCTAAGGGGATGATTGGACAGAGAGAGGGAGAGTGGGTTGAATGGATGGATGAGTGAATGAAGTAAAGATCTGTCCAGAAGTCAGGGAAAAAGTTATAATAAATATAAACAATGGTTTTAACAAAGCCCTATATATATGATATACCCAAGAATGATTTCATACCGCACTGCATTATATCCCTTCAAATGAATGTCATTTTTCAAGATTATTATTTTGGCCTATGATTGCTACTGTTTAATTTTGAAAATATTATCTTATTTTAAATTCATATAATTATGAAGTTATATGATAAAACAGCCACTATACCTCATTATTTTATAGGAACATCACAGTACTTTAACAAGATGTTTTGCCAAGTGTTCTCACCCAATTCAGGAGACCAAAAACAGGCTTGAGATGACTTTTGTGTCTCTTAAACCACATATGCCATCAGAGGAGTTTTGCTTATTGAGATGTATCTCAAAAGTATGTTGCAGTTTCTGAATGACAGTTCCAAAAACAAAGCAATGGAATTACTGAAATAAGTTTGTTGTTTCCAAAGAGACTACTTTGAAGGGGAAAGATTTATTTCAAATATGTTTAAAAAACAGTCTCATTAAATTGTTGTCCATACCTTAAAGCTATGTTTAATTACATAAAGATAATGTGATTTGACCCACTAAGAAAGTTACAAATATGTATCAATGATTTTCTATAGAATCAATATTTTTTCTAAATACATATTCATTCTAAGTGTGAATTATTCCTGTGGCATCTTGGACAATGATAATTTGGTTTGATTTATTCTGTAAACTATTTCCCTGTATTGAATGAAATTATGAAATTTTAAAATGTAGCACTAATGCTTTGTTGATTCCAAAAGAGTTAAGGATTTTTATTTCATCGAATAAATATTTTTATCCTGTTAGCTATTGTGGTATAAAACAATGACATGATATGCTGCCTTTTCTACTACTTCTTTTATGGAAGTGTTAATGTGACCTACATGCTAATTAATATTATAAAATTATTTGAAAACTTTTGGTTGTCTAAATGTGTTGGGGTTTTTTTTTTTGAAGAAAATCTGACCTGGGTAAAACTGCCTTTGCTTTAATAACTAGTTCATCTTTAACCAAGTCTTAAAAACTCTCCTTAGGAAAGGAACAAAAGTAAAATAAGTAAGATATCTTCAGTTAGTAATTAATATAAAAACAAATTACATATATCATTTTATTTTGGAACATTTGGAATAGTTTTATAGAGCACATACTAAGTATAAAAGATTAGTAAGAGGTGGAACTGGCTTAATGACTACTACTGGTGCTGCTGCTGCTGCTAAGTCTCTTCAGTCGTGTCCGACTCTGTGCAACCCCGTAGATGGCAGCCCACCAGGCTCCCCCGTTCCTGGGATTCTCCAGGCAAGAACACTGGAGTGGGTTGCCATTTCCTTCTCCAGTGAATGAAAGTGAAGAGTGAAAGTAAAGTGGCTCAGTCATGTCTGACTCTTAGTGACCCCATGGATTGCAGTCTACCAGGCTCCTCCCTCCATGGGATTTTCCAGGCAAGAGTACTGGAGTGGGGTGCCATTGCCTTCTCCGTGATGAATACTGGAACTCATGTAATTACCATATTATTACTCTATTTGCACTTGAGTAAATAGAGGTTTGTTTGTTTATTGCTGTTGTTGTTTAAAGTTTTGTTTTTATCTTTTATTTTATTTTTAACCACATTGTGTGGCAAGTGGAATCTTACTTCCTTGACCAGGCATTGAACCCTTGCCCTGTGCATTGGGGAGATGGAGTTTTAACCACTGGCCCCCAGGGAAATCCCTTACATATGTTTCTATAAATAAATATTGGTACTTCACTTAATGTAACTGATGGGTTCAAGGGGAATGACTTGGCTAACTAATTTTTTTCATCTACATTATATGAAAGTGTGTTTGTTAGGTTTCTGTCCAGACAGGTCCTCCACCAAGAGTTCACTTGCAAATCAGTTGTTGAAATTCAGAGTAGATTGCATATAGGATTACTGTTAAGAGCTGGATCTGCAATCTGCCTACCCAATTTCATCTAGATATCTAGTTAAAACATACAGATTTATTGCCTTAAAATTTTTAGTCAACCAGTGAACAAATGGTTCACTGAAGATTAAATGAAATTAAATGAAAAATATACCTACTAAGTTATACCTGTTGACACTGAAAGGTTAGAAGCAACTTTTAATTATGAGTTACATTTGTTTCTCTGCATTTGTTGAATTATTGTCCTAATTAAGCTTATAATTTCTATAGAGTGTAATGTTAAATATATTTCACCTATTTTGAACTTAGTACAGTAGTATTTAAATGTGTTATGATAATTGTGTGCAATTCCAAGCATTAATTTAGTTCAATGAAGATTTTTGTTTCGAATTTATATTTACTTAATCAAATACTTATATATTTTAAGACGTTAAAATATGCTTAACTATGTGTAAGAATGCCAGAATACCAGAGAAACGCTAATTAAACAAAAATAGTGATCAAATGGCTCATGAAGCTGAAATGAAACTCAATGAAATGAAATATAATGAAAATGGAAAGAGAACGCTGGAGTTGAAAAATTTATATTTACTTAATCAAATACTTATATTTGCTTATATAAATATAAGTCAAATACTTATTTTTTCTTAAATACTGAAATTTATATTTACTTAATCAAAAACTTGTATATTTTAAGAAGTCAAAAAATGCTTAACTATGTGTAAGAATGCCAAAATACCATAGAAACGCTAATGAAACAAAAAACAGTGGTCAAATAGCTCATGAAGCTGAAATGAAAGTCAGTGAAATAAAATGAAATGAAATACAATAAAAATGGAAGGAGAACACTGGAGATGAAAAATTGGAAATATGAAGGGAAGTATAATGTCTTTAGACTAATCAAAGAAACTAGGGACACTTCAGAAAACTTAATACTGTTTTCATACCACATATATCTCTCATTTCATGTGCTCAAACACTATTACTTATAAAAACATACATACCCACAAAGTTTACCTTCTTAATGAGCTATTCATTGATAGAAATTTAAGTCCATGGACAGAATATGGTGAGACTTTCAGAATGCTCTAGTTCTTTTGTTGTGTACAACTGATGCTGTTCTTTCAAGAATCAGTCATAGAACTTATTATTATATCCAAGAAAAATAAATTTAAAAAATGTTCTTCATGTTTACCTGAATCTGTCACGTCATTAATCAGCTATACCCCAATACAAAATATAAAGTTTTTAACAAAAAGAATCTGAAAGAAAAATTGCAAAGAACTCCCTACTTTTACCTGTCATTACAAAATTGTGTAATTTATCATTATTGAAAAATTTCTGAAATTATGAATGCTGAGTCAAAGAAGACACAATTGAAATGTTTAAGCTTACGGCCACATTCCATTTATACCATTTTGTAATGTATGAAAAAGATTGTTCTTGCAGTGAAATATATGAAATATGATTTAGTTGCATAGATTTTATTAAGTGCTAAGTTCTGCTAGAATTATTCTGGGTACCAGTGATTTCATATACACAACAGGTAAACACTGAGAATATGATCTAGTGTAAGTTCTGGGAACTGATGTCAGGGAGCAATGAATACAGGAGGGAAGAAAAGGCAGAAGGTAAAGCAGGGGAAGAAGAAATAGTGATGTGTCCTGCCTCTTGAGGTGTACATTAGTACAGCTCCCCAGAAGCAGATCCTGAGACAAGGATTCAAGTGCAAGTTATTTATTAAAGAAGTGCTCCCAGGAGAAACCAGTAAGAGAGTGGAAGAAAAAGGACAGGGAAGGCTTGGTTTCAGAAGTATGATTTCAGAGAGGGTGTGATGTCAAGAGAAGTCCTGAACTGGTCTTGTGGGGCACTTGGGATATAAATTAAACCTTAGAGTTTTAACCTTCTCAAGGCAAACGAGTTGAATGTCACTCTGCCCTACCAGACAGTCATGGATTATAAACCGACAGGGGGTGAGACCTGCATTTCCAGGCACTTTCAGATCCCTGCTCCTACAATACAAAGGTCCCCAGTAGTCTAAGGGGAATCCTCAGAAGAAAGTTGCAGAAGCTAAACAGGAGAAGCAAAGCCCACGGAAGCTGGGAATTGGGTCCTTAAAACCACTAAAGAAGAGGTCTGGCCTGAGGGGACAGAATAGGGTCCATAAATAGAATTTCAAAATATAAGCTCTTTTTTGTTGTGTCTCCACCCCCCATCCTGCTCTTTCTACATCTACTCCTATCCCTTGCTATTGCTCTTGAGAGTTTTCAAGTCCCTAGTACCTTACAGCTGCCATTCTCATGCAGGTCCAAACTCTTTTCTCAGTTGGTTCCACCTTTTCTTTTCTACAGCTGAATGAATGACTTATTTCCTTTTTAAAATATTTCTTTATTTTAAAATTTTTATTTATTTGGCTGCTTCGGCACATAGGATCTTTGATCTTCCTTGCAGGGTATGGGATCTTTAGTTGCCACATAAAACTCTTAGTTGTGACAGGGGGGATGTAGTTTGCTGATCAGGGATCAAATCTGGACCCCCTTCATTGGAAGTGCAGAGTCTTAGCCACTGGGCCACCAGGGAAGTCCCGTGTCTCATTTTCTTAGCTCAGCTAAGCGTTGAAGATAGATTGGTTTAAATGCATTCACATTATCTTTTAACAGCTGTGTATTAACTGAAGTGAATATCTTAGTCATATTATTTAATTTTAGACCATTTAGTGAAGAGAACTTGACACTGTACAAGGGAAGAGATTTTCCACTGTGGAGGCCACCACATGGGCAGAAATAGCCCTACATGTTAGACTCGTTTTCAGTAGCTGCAACTTTTTTTTTGGTTTGTCTTAAAATGACTTCATGTCATGATAGTAACACTGAGGAAGCTATGTCCAAAAAATAGAGTTTGATACTAAGGAATTTTGGAAATTCTTTGAAAGTACTCAATTTAACCAACAAATGATGAGTGAAAAAAAAAAACTATAACTCGTTTTTCATCTATCTTAGAAATCATGAATATTTTTTTTTTTCTATTCCCAACAGTACTAGTAGAGTATGGCTAATTAAATTCTCCTGTCTTATCTAGGATTGACATGCATGTAATTTATTTGTAAGAAAGCTGTGAAAAATACATATTGGAATTGTTCATTAAATTAATTCTTCAGATGTTTGTAGAGATGCTTCAATATGAGGAGACCCCATTTAGTAATGCTTAGAGCATGATAGGATTTCCCAGGTGGCTCAGCGGGTCAAGAATCTGGCTGCAGTGCAGGAGACACAGGAGACATGGATTCAATCCCTGGGTAGGGAAGATCCCCTGGAGGAGAAAATGACAACTCATTCCAATATTCTTGCCTGGGAAATCCCATAGGCAGAGGAGCCTGGTAGGCTACAGTCCATGGGATTACAGAGAGTTGGACAGGACTTAGTGACTGAACACAAACAGAGCATGAGGATACTTGTTCTCAAGGAGGATACACTCATTTTTATTCAATTTAAAATTTTTTGCAGAGATTAAAGGATCAAATAGAAATAAGAAAAAATACTCTCAAAGTGTAAATTTGTTCCTTTTTACAAGGCATGATTTACTTCTACAAATAACCCCCTAAGAAGTTTTTTAATTTTTTCTATTTTCAAAATAAAGTACATACTAATTTTCAATATAAAACAGCACTTTACTATTTTATTTTTATTATAATAATATACTAATTATAACTTATATATTATTATATTACAAAAAATCAGCAGAAGAAAGAAGAGAAACATGAATGCATTTTACCCCACTAACATAACCAGTTTAAATGTTTTTTTTTGCTGCCTAACATTTTACTCTTTATATGTGACATTTTTGTGTCCTAGTTTTTTTTTTTTTTTTCACTTAACTTTAAAATATACACATGGTTCTGTTGTAAACTCTTCATGAATCTTTTTTAAAAATGCCTCCCAAGTGTTTCACTGAATGAGTCATTAGGCTAACAATTCCCTAATTATCAGGCATCTAATTGTTTACAAATTTCCTCTCTTACCCTTTCTAAAGGGTAATCAGCTGGACTTTCAGTGATCAGACCTCTCCAGTTAGCTGTGCAGAAGGTGTATTTACACTTCAAAGTCCTTTGTTGTTTAGGGAAGCTTCTGTGGTTCTCTTATATTTCCTTCTCCTGCCAACTGAAGCCATCTACTTGGAAGAAAGCTTTATGTCAGAGTAGGCCCTGGACAGGGCTGACTAGGCCTGGAGCACCTTAATGCCTGTGTGCTCAGTCGTGTCTGACTCTTGGCAATCCCACGGAGTGTAGCCCACCAAGCTTCTCTGTCCGTGGGATTTTCCAGGCAAGAATACTGGACTGGGCTGCCATTTCCTTCCCCAGGGATCTCCCTGACCCTGGGATGGAACTTGTGTCATTGCATTGCAGGCAGAAGAGAATGTGTGTCTCTTGCATTGCAGGCAGTGGTAAACACTGAACCACTTGGGAAGCCCTCAGGAGTTCCTGACCATTATCCAAAGTCAAGCAACCTAGATCTGAATGGCCCTATAGAGCTTACACTTGACAGATGTTTCCACAGGCTGAGATTTTCTATTCATAGTAGTGAAGGAGCACTGTGTATTTTGATATCAGAAGACCCTTGAGAGTCGCTCTTGAGTAGAGTGAAAGTTCCTGTGGGCTTCCTTGGTGGCTTAGAGGGTAAATAGTTCACCTGCAATGCAGGAGACCCAGGTTCCATCTCTGGGTCTGGGAAGATCCCTTGGAAAGGGAATGGCAAACCACTCTGGTATTCTTGCCTAGAGAATTCCATTGGCAGATGAACCTGGTGGGCTACAGCCCATGCAGCCACAAAAGTCGGACATGACTGAGTGACTAACACTGTACACACAGAGTGGATGTTCCTGCCATTCTCCTGGTTTACCTGGAAAATCTTCTAGAAGAGGAGGATTCCCATGAGCAGCTTATATAAAGGAAGGCATGCTAAATAGAAGGTGGGGAGGTGGAGTGTTTTGGGCATGGGTTAGTCTGGTAGGCTGCATGTTCCTTCCCCATCTCCCAATTTAATTCTAGAGACTGAGGATCTCAGTAACCAGGGAGGCAAAAGAACTTTGGAAGTAAACCCGCATGGAGGTACGTGTGTGTGCGTGCACTTTTAGATGAGAACATTATATTTGTGAAAGGCTTGGCTAGTGCTTTGAAAGGAATGAAATCCCTTGTACTTTTCACAGACCAGGATAATCTCTTTGGTAAGAACTTAGGGCAGTAATTAGTCTGGCACAGAATTCCACACCAGAATTTTTACCTATGTTTAATGTCTTAGAATCATTTTAGTTTTATTGTAAGGTTGCTCCTTGTCATGAGTTTGGCAAAGTGTGCTAGAACAAAGGTAAAGACACCAGGATCCCGGGAAGATGCTGTTGATCTGAGAACAGGACCATGGATAGGAGAGGTCACAGTCAGGATAAGTTTACTTATTTTAGTAGTCTGTGCTTTTCTAGAAAACTCTTTTAGAAAGGACATACTACTTTGAAACAGCAGTAGGCAAAAGCAAGACCAAACTGTGATGTAAGCATCAAGAAAACCATATTTATAATAAGGTTAATTAAATTTGCTGCAATCTTGAGACAAGCATCCTGTAAGTGTGCCAGTAAATCTGGTCGTGTCTTATCAGACTGAAGGGCACCCCCTCCTCCTCCCAGAATGAGGAGCTCCTTGCCGGGGGATGCACACAGGCTGGCAACAATAACTAATACGTTATGAGAGGTTAAACAAGTTTAAATAGAATTCCTCTCTGAACTGAAGGGCAAATTGTCAGAAATTTCTTTGTCTGCTGGTGATGCTGTTAAATTGAAAGCACACTGGGAGACTTGGTAGAAGCAACAATGGTTGAAATGATGGCCTGCTGTTTGGAGCAAGCATCCTGGCTCCACCAATGGGCCAGACATCTGCTAGCAACTCCTTGTCAGGTTCTGCCCCACACAGGGCACAAGGGCACTTTGCAACATTTAACTCATCTGAGTCTTTGAGTTCTACAGTGTGTGCTATGTCAAGAATGTTTATGTTCTAAAACAGAGCTAATTAAACATTTCAAAGGGAAACATTATTTTAACACTAATTAGATATGATTACAGCTTTTTTTTCTGTGTGCTGAGGCAGAGCTACACTAAGCACCTTCATTTTGCTTCCTTTGCTCAATTTGGTAACCGAGTTTTGCCAAATAACGCAGTCCTGTCCTTCCTTGTTCCATGCTATTCATTCCAGCATGTTGACGAGTTGAAAAACCTTTACCAAACTTAAGAAGATTTCAACAAAGAACAGCAGCAGTAACAACAATGATAGACTGGATTGTATGCCTCTTGGTAGGAAGGCATGTTAACATAACTTATACCCACTTATGGTCTTTTTTGAGACCCTTTAAAAGTGGATTCTTTTATTTTTTTATTTCAAACCTATAAGGTTGATACAAGCCACAAATATCTCAGTTCCACAGATGAGGAATCCAGGACACAGGATAAGCAGGTCTGAAGCAAAGCAAGACTGGCTGAGATGCACAATTTAGAGCTTTGTTTCTGGGGAGCATCCCTTTAGGAGAGCTAGAACAGTACTTTTGTTCAAGGCAGTTAAAATCCACCAGATAAAAACTTATCAAATATTCATGAAAGCCATACTGGATTGGCAATAAATAGACATGAGACCTCTTTAATTGATGACATAAGAAATGCTGCAGTATACTTTTAACTAATGACCAGAAAGATCTTAAACTCAAAAAAACTAGTTTTACCCATCCATTCATATGACAATTTACATTTTTATTTGTATGTTCAGTATGTTAATGGACTTCCATGGTGGCTCAGATGGTAACGAATCTGCCTGCAATGCAGGAGACCCCAGCTTGATTCTTGGGTCTGAAAGATCCCCTGGAGAAGGGAATGGCTACCCACTCCAGTGTTCTTACCTGAAGAATTCCAAAGACAGAAGCCTGGCGGAAGCCTATAGAAATTCACAAAGATGCAAGATAAGTTTTCTACAGAACAGAAAATGCTTGCAGTTGGATAACAAATTAGTTGAAAGCATTTCAGTGGTAGAGGGAAACCAAGGGTTTTAAATGTTTACTTCTTAATGAATTCAATGAGATGATACATTTCTTAGCTTCTTAAAAGCTATTTATGATTAAGAATATAAAGTATAGGAAAACAGGTATCAAATGGTATTATGATCAACTGAATATACATTATTTTCTGTGATCTTGAGAAATAGTCCATTTTTTTACACCTTTTCTCAAATTCTATGAAATCATACTTTTTACAAAAGAAATAGAGAAATTGGTTCTCTGCAGTCCTAATTAAAAAGAACTTTAATGAAAAGTTCTACTTCTAACCCAAGCTTGAGGGCATAGCAGTAGCAGGGGAGTGTTGTGTTCATTTGCTCTTTGAGTAGTTGAGGAAGGAGTTGCCTTGCAGACAGCAGCAACTAATATGATGCCCTCAGGGCTGCTGGCACATCAGCTGATTTAAAACACATACACTCGTCACTGTCACCGTCATCATCATCACCAAGTAGTTACAATTTTAACAAACATACCAGAGAATTTTCTGCAATTATAATTCTGCAGTTGAAATGATGGGTGTGATTTTACCAATAACACCGAAATAAATGACAGATTATACCTTGTCTCACTAAGTGGGTATATCTAATTTTAATAAAAATTACCATGACTGTGTAGGATTTTTTTCATGAATTATGGATTCATTATGTACACCTTCACAGATATCTCTAAAGCTTGGAATACGAAACTATAAAAGGATAAAAGTACTTCCTAAATTAGAATGTTCCTCTTTCTTCCTCCAATTAGATTTCATTCCCTATTTTCTCATTGCTATTAATATCCCTATTTTTCCAATCTGCCATGACTTTGAATGTGGAACCTCCTTTTAGTTCTTGGTCTCCTTGGCATCAAATGCATTCGTAAGTTATATGATTTTTTTTCTCTGTGATGTTGTTCAATGATTTCCCTTGCTATTCCATGGACACCATTTTTGAATAGACCCTTTTCAGCTCTCTCCAATACATTTCACTTGTTTTACAAGTGGTCTTTTTTTCCTAATTCTCTTTAAACTAATCTCTCATGCAGTTACCATGATACCTTCCTGAAACAAAGCCTTTTCTTTGTTGATTTTTTGTTTGAGAATTTCCTTACTTCCCACTGAGTTCTTGCCTCTACTGCCAACCAACCTTGTTACAGCTCTGTTCTAGCCAGAATCCCAGATCATCTCAGTTCCTGTGCTTAGGAACCCTGATTTTACTCAATGTCTGTGCTTCATGTGAGATGTTGACTATTTCTCTTTAAAATTTTTTTCATCTCTTTTGGCTTTTAAGACAATGATAAGCCAGCTTTTCCTCCATGTTTCTACCTACCTTACCTTAGCATCCTTCCTAATAGCATTTTTCTTCCCCTGCTCACCCCTTAATGATGGCTTCCTTATAGGTTCTATTTGATCTTTCTCCTCTTACTTTGTCAACTTTCTTGGAGTAACTTTATCGACATCAGTGGCTTTGACTACCACCTAAATGCCAGTGGTCACTAAATTTTTACCTTTAGCCTGTAAACTCATTTATTACATGTGCTTACTGAACATCTGCACTTGAAGGCACTACAAATACCTCAGTTTTTAACATTTCTAAGTTGATATTATTTGTCCCACTCCAACCAAACCTTTTCTTATTTCTATAGTCTATTTCATTGTGAATGAACCCATTACTTCTGCATTTTGGCTGAGTCAGAGCCTGAGAGTCTTCCTAGACAGCTTATCATGCAGAACATTATTTAGAACCAACTGTTTATTGGGCAAAGGATATGGCAACCCACTCCAGTATTCTTGCCTTAGAGAATCCTGCACACAGAGGAGCCTGGTGGGCTGCTGTCCATGGGGTCGCACAGAGTCGGGCACGACTGAGGCAACTTGGCATGTATGCATGCATTGGAGAAGGAAATGGCAACCAACTCCAGTATTCTTGCCTGGAGAATCCCAGGGACAGAGGAACCTGGTAGGCTGCCATCTATGGGGTCGCACAGAGTCGGACACGACTGAAGCAACAGCAGCAGCAGCAGTTAGTTGAGAATTTCTTTATGCATTCTTCATGTAGAAGGGAAAAAAAAAATATATATATATATAAAGTACAATAATGATAGTTTCTAACTTTATTGAGGTGTAATTGATATATATTTGCACATTTCGTAGTGTACAGTTTGATAAATGTTGATGTATGCATACACCCCTGAAAGTTAACTACAATCAAGATAGTGAATATTATCTCCAAAAATTTTATTTCTGTATCTTCTTTCTGTCACTGTAGATTACTTTGCATAATCCAGAATTTTATACAAACAGGATCATCCATTATCTATACACTTTTCTTTGATCTGCTTTCTTGCCATAATTATTTAGATTTATCCATGTTATTATGTGTATCATAATTCATTCCTTACTATTGCTGAATAGTATTCATTGGGCTTCCCTGCTAGCTCAGTGGTAAAGAATCGGCTTGCCAATGTAGGAGAAGTAGGTTTGATCCATGTGTCAAGAAGATCCCCTGGAGGAGGAAATGGCAACCCATTCCAGTATACTTGCCTAGGAAATTCCATGGACAGAGAAGCCTGATGGGCTATAGTCCATGAGGTCACAAAAGAGTCACACATGACTTAGCAACTCAACAACAACAACAACAGTATTCTTTGTACAAATGAATATGTACATGATTTATTTATCTATTCACCTGTTGATAGATGTCTAGGTTGTTTGACTATTATCAATAAAGTTGCTACTATCATTCATATCTACATTTTTTATGGCTATTATTTTTTAATGTATCTGGAGTTAGTGCCTAAAAGTAGAATAGCTGGATTATAGGATAGATGTGTGTTTAACATTTTAGGACACTGTCACTGCTTACCCAGCAATAGTGTTTTGGGGTCCCAGTTCCTCTACATCCTCACCACACCTTGGTGTGGTTAGTTTTTTAATTATTAGTCATTCAAATAAATGTGTAGTTATATCTCACATTGGTTTTGATATTTTTACCAAATGACTAATTATGTTGAGAGGATTTATATGTACTTATTTACTGTCTTCTTATCTTCTTGAAATGTCTGTTATCATATGCCTTGCCTGATTTAAATCTGGTTTTCTCATTCTTTTTATTATTGAGTTTTGAAAGGCCCTTATATATTCTGGACACAAATCCTTCATCAGTATATAGATTTGAAAATATTTTGCTGTGGCCCATGAGTTGACTGTTTTATTCTTTAGGAAGCGTATTTCAAGGAATCCAGCTTTATATTTTTGATGAAGTCAGTATTTTTTTTTCTTCTGATTTATGCTTTTGGTATTGTATCTAAAGATACAACCCAAAGTCACAAAGATTTCCTGGTATGTATTATTCTAGAAGTTGTGTAGATTTAGGATTTATATTTAGGTCTTTTTGAGTTAATATTAGTAAATGGTGCAAAGTGTAGATCAAGGTTTTTATTTTTCCACATGGGTATCCAGTTATTTCAGCAACAATTTTTTAAAAGGCTATGCCCCAACCAGTAACACTGAAGAAACTGAAGTTGAACGGTTCTATGAAGACCTACAAGACCTTTTAGAACTAACACCCAAAAAAGATGTCCTTTTCAGTATAGGGGACTGGAATGCAAAAGTAGGAAGTCAAGAAACACCTGGAGTAACAGGCAAATTTGGCCTTGGAATACGGAATGAAGCAGGGCAAAGACTAATAGAGTTTTGCCAAGAAAATGCACTGATCATAACAAAAACCCTCTTCCAACAACACAAGAGAAGACTCTACACATGGACATCACCAGAGGGTTAACACCAAAATCAGATGGATTATATTCTTTGCAGCCAAAGATGGAGAAGCTCTCTACAGTCAGCAAAAACAAGACCAGGAGCTGACTGTGGCTCAGATCATGAACTCCATATTGCCAAATTCAGACTTAAATTGAAGAAAGTAGGGAAAACCACTAGACCATACAGGTATAACCTAAATCAAATCCCTTATGATTATACAGTGGAAGTGAGAAATAGATTTAAGGGCCTAGATCTGATAGATAGAGTGCCTGATGAACTATGGAATGAGGTACGTGACATTGTACAGGAGACAGGGATCAAGACATCCCTATGGAAAAGAAATGCAAAAAAGCAAAATGGCTGTCTGGGGAGGCCTTATAAATAGCTGTGAAAAGAAGAGAAGCGAATGCAAAGCAGCAAAGAAAAGATATAAGCATCTGAATGCAGAGTTCCAAAGAATAGCAAGAAGAGATAAGAAAGCCTTCTTCAGTGATCAGTGCAAAGAAATAGAGGAAAACAACAGAATGAGAAAGACTAGGGATTTCTTCAAGAAAATTAGAGATACCAAGGGAACATTTCATGCAAAGATGGACTCGATAAAGGACAGAAATGGTATGGACCTAACAGAAGCAGAAGATATTAAGGAAAGGTGGTAAGAATACACAGAAGAACTGTACAAAAAAGATCTTCATGACCCAGATAATCACGATGGTGTGATCACTGATCTAGAGCCAGATATCCTGGAATGTGAAGTCAAGTGGGCCTTAGAAAGCATCACTACAAAAAAAGGTAGTGGAGGTGATGGAATTCCAGTTGAGCTATTTCAAATCCTGAAAGATGATGCTGTGAAAGTGCTGCACTCAATATGACAGCGAATTTGGAAAACTCAGCAGTGGCCACAGGACTGGAAAAGGTCAGTTTTCATTCCAATCCCAAAGAAAGGCAATGCCAAAGAATGCTCAAACTACCACACAATTGCATTCATCTCTCGTGCTAGGAAAGTAATGCTCAAAATTCTCCAAGCCAGGCTTCAGCAGTATGTGAACCGTGAACTTCCAGATGTTCAAGCTGGTTTTAGAAAAGGCAGAGGTACCAGAGATCAAATTGCCAACATCTGCTGGATCATGGAAAAAGCAAGAGAGTTCCAGAAAAACATCTATTTCTGCTTAATTGACTATGCCAAAGCCTTTGACTGTGTGGATCACAATAAACTGTGGGTAATTCTGAAAGAGATGGGAATACCAGACCACCTGATCTGCCTTTTGAGAAATCTGTATGCAGGTCAGGAAGCAACAGTTAGAACTGGACATGGAACAACAGACTGGTTCCAAATAGGAAAAGGAGTTCGTCAAGGCTATATATTGTCACCCTGCTTATTTAACTTATATGCAGAGTATATCATGAGAAACGCTGGGCTGAAAGAAGCACAAGCTGGAATCAAGATTGCCGGGAGAAATATCAATCACCTCAGATATGCAGATGACACCACCCTTATGGCAGAAAGTGAAGAGGAACTAAAAAGCCTCTTGATGAAGGTGAAAGCGGAGAGTGAATAAGTTGGCTTAAAGCTCAACATTCAGAAAACGAAGATCATGGCATCTGGTCCCATCACTTCATGGCACATAGATGGGGAAACAGTGGAAACAGTATCAGACTTTATTTTTTTGGGCTCCAAAATCACTGCAAATGGTGACTGCATCCATGAAATTAAAAGACACTTACTCCTGGGAAGGAAAGTTATGACCAACCTAGATAGCATATTGAAAAGCAGAGACATTACTTTGCTAACAAAGGTTCGTCTAGTCAAGGCTATGGTTTTTCCTGTGGTCATGTATGGATGTGAGAGTTGGACTGTGAAGAAGGCTGAGCGCCGAAGAATTGACGCTTTTGAACTGTGGTGTTGGAGAAGACTCTTGAGAGTCCCTTGGACTGCAAGGAGATCCAACCAGTCCATTCTGAAGGAGATCGGCCCTGGGATTTCTTTGGAAGGAATGATGCTAAAGCTGAAACTCCAGTACTTTGGCCACCTCATGTGAAGAGTTGACTCATTGGAAAAGACTCTGATGCTGGGAGGGATTGGGGGCAGGAGGAGAAGGGGACGACAGAGGATGAGATGGCTGGATGGCATCACTGACTCGATGGACGTGAGTCTGGGTGAACTCTGGGAGTTGGTGATGGACAGGGAGGCCTGGCGTGCTGCGATTCATGGGGTCGCAAAGAGTCGGACACGACTGAGCGACTGAACTGAACTGATACTTTCTCCAGTGAATTTTCATTTTGCACTTTTGTCAAAAGTCAGTTTTCCACATGTCTGTGGGTCAGTATCCAAACTCTGTCCTGTTCCATCTGTATGTTTGCTCCTTTTTGTGCCAGTACCACAGTTTTTCAAAGATTTGCTGTGGTTTCATAATAAGACTTGAGATAAGGTCAGGTTAATACACCAATTTTGTATTTTTTTCCTCAAAGTTGTATGGCAATCTCAGGACCTTTGCATTTCATATGAATTTTAGAATGAATTGGTCCATTTGTACAAAAAGTCCTTCTGAAATTTTGTTTGAAATTTTGTTGGAAACACTTTTTGTAATGTGTAGAATAATTTGAGAATTGATATCTTAATAATATTGGGTCTTCTGAGCAACAAAGTAGATGTCACCATTTATGTATATTTCTATCTTGAGAATGATTTACAATATTCAGTGTGTAGGTATTGCACTTATTTTTCTGTCAAATCCTTCTTTTATAATTTTGGTGCTATTTTTATAAATGATACTGCATTTTAAATTTAAATTTCTGAATGTTTCTTTTTGGTATACAATATGACTGATTTTATGTATTATTTTTATATTCTGCAACACTCATAACTCATTAGTTCTATAGCTTTATCATAAATTCATACTTTTCTGTGTAGACAATTATGTTGTCATCGAATAAAGAGAGATTACTCATTGCTTTCATATCTAGCAGCCTTTTATTGCTTTTTCTTACCTTATTTTACAACCTCCAACACAAGGTTGAGAGAAATTGTGATAGTGGACACTTTGTCTTATTCCTGATCTTTGCAATTCATTCTTTCTTATTTAAGTCTGATGCTACATTCTAGGTGTGTTTTTTTTTTTTTTTTTTTTTGGTAAATGTTCTTTATGATGTTGAGAAAGTCCTTTTACTTTATGGACACAGAATTTTCATGAGAATAGATATTGAACTTTATAAATGCTTTTTATTATATGTTGATATGGTCACACAGTTTATTAATATTGTCAAGTTTACTGGCCAATTTTAAAACTTTAAGACAACCTTTCATTCCTAGTATAAACTCCACTTGAATTCAATTGGTTAACATTTTGTTAAGAATATTTTCTGTCTATGTTTGTGAGTGATATTTGTCTGTATTTTTCTTGTATGTCTTTGTCTGGCTTGGTATCAGGGTATGTTGACCTTATAGAATAATTGGAAAAGTATTTTTTCCTTTTCAACTTTGTGGAAGAGTGTGCACAGAAATTATTTATTTATTAAATGTTTGATGGAATTTACCAGTGAAGCAATTTGGAGCTAGATTTTTCTTTGTGGTAAGGTTCTTTGGTTTGTTTAACTAAAAATCTCATTTTTAAAATAAAATGGACAGAAAGCTATTTGTGTTATCTAATTTTTTTTTCTTATGTAAGCTTTGGAAATTTGTACCGTGTAATGAATATGTTCATTTTGTACAAGTTGTCAAATTTTTTGTCATAAAGTTGGTCATATAATATTATAATAATTTTAACATCTGAAGAATCTCTAGTGATACCATATCTCTCATTCCTCATATTTATAATTTTTAGCTCCTTTGCCTCTCTTTTTTTGATCACCAGCTAGAGATTTATCATTTGTATTGATCTTCCCAAAGAACTGTAATTTGGTCTGATTAACTTTACCTATTGGTTTTTAAATCTTATTTCATGGAAATAGTTCTTCTGCTTGAACGACTTCTTTCAGAATTTCTGTGTCATGTATCTTTTGGTAGTTAATTTTTTAAGCTTTGTATTTCTATTTGATATTTCACCTTTCTTTTTGAAAGATACTTTTTTGGGGTGTAGAGTTCAAGGTTGTCAGTTGTTTTCCTTCTTTTATCTGTGGGTTGATATGTTTCATAAGATTTGAAATTTTTTTCTGCCATTATTTCTATAAATACTACTTTTCCCTCTTGACTTCTGTTACCCCGTCTGCACATATATCAGAATGTATGGTTCTTGGAATTATCCCACAACTCTGAATCTCTGTTCTTTTCTTTTTTTTCCTTTTTGTGTCTTTTTTTGTTAGGTTACTGGTATTTCTATTCAAGTTAATGTATTTTTTTTTTCTTTAGTCTCTTATGTGTCATTTGTTCCATCCAGTGTATTTTTTAATTTTAGGCATTGTTCTTTTTTATCCCTAGAAACATAGTAGTTTTCATATCTAGAAATTAGGTTTGGGTCTTGGTAACATTTCCCAAGTCTTTAGTTAATTTTATCCATCTTTCTCCTAGGTTTTCGGACATATGAAATAAAACTAAACGCATGCAAGCATGCTAAATCAGTTCAGTCACGTCTGACTATTTGTGACCCTATGTACTCTAGCCTGCCAGGTTCCTTGGTCCAAGGGATTCTCCAGGCAAGAATACTGGAATGCGATGCCATGCCCTTCTCCAGAGGAAATTAAATAACTAGCTAGTATTTAATATTTTTGCTAATTCTAAAGTCTGTGTTAGTTTAGGATCAGTTTTTCTTCTAATTTTAGGTCAAATTTTCCTGCTTTTTTGCATGCCTGGTAATTTTTATCAGATGCCAAATTTTGTGAAGTTTACCTCATAGGATGCTGGATATTTTTGTACTCCTGTAAATACTTTTTAGCTTTTTTTCTGGAGCTCAGTGGAAGCAGATTAGTCCTGTTGGATGTAGATTATGATTTATAAGTTGGGACCAAACCAGGATGTTTTTTCTCATATCAATATTTTTTCTGCCATGAAGACAAGACACTTCTGAGTACTCTAAA
Source organism: Bubalus kerabau (assembly GCF_029407905.1). NCBI lineage: Eukaryota > Metazoa > Chordata > Mammalia > Artiodactyla > Bovidae > Bubalus > Bubalus kerabau. The sequence continues at coordinate 35,975,140 of NC_073624.1, read as the reverse complement.
AGAGCTCAGTGAATTGTCAGTTTTTCCAGTGTGGCTGATGGGAATCGGCTCTATTAGCGTGTGTGAAGCCTAGTTACGGTTTCCTCTCACTTTGGCAGGTGGCTCTTTTCCTAGCCTCGGGCAGTTTCCTCACACATCTACCAATCAGTGTTCTGCTAACTACTTGAAAGGAATCTTCTACATCTCCCAAATTCTCTGTTCAACTCTGTCTTCTCTAAAGGTTGGTACAATGAACCCTCGCTGCCTTAGTCTTCCTGAATTCCTTTCTGTCTCATCAGCTCAAGGAGTCTGTCAGGTCCAACTTTCCAGAGCCTCCCCTCTCTGCAACTTTCCATCAGCTCCCCTTTCCAGAGCCACAATCTCTAAACTCTCTCAAGATTTTAGCCTGGGGCAATAATAGAGCTCATTTCATTTGTTCCCTGGTTCTCAGCAATCAATATCCTCTGTTGCCTGGTGTCCAATATATTAAAAAGTATTACTTCACATATTTGTTTATTTTTTGTTGTTGTTTCTGGTGAGATAGTAAATCTAATCCCTGTTACTTTATTTTGTCCCAGTAATATGTGTTTTAAAGGAAAAGTAAAAATGCATAAGTGAATAAAGTAAATGTTGATAAGAATCAAATGTTAATACATTTTTAAATTAAAGAAGGAATTCCCTGGTAGTTCAGTGGTAAAAATCCACTTGCCAATGCAGGAGACATAGGAGACAGTGGATTCAATCCTTCTGTTGGGAAGATCCCCTGGAGTAGGAAATGGCAACCCACTCCAGTATTCTTGCCCAGAAAATTCCATGGACAAAGACGCCTAGTGGGCTACAGTCCATGGGGTGGCAAAGAGTTGGACATGAGTGAGAACCACAACAATGATGGCAAAAGAAGGTATCTTTATCAACACCCTCTCCACCAATTTCCCATTATAGAGAGGCAGAGATAAATGGAAAAGATGGTATTTCTGTACACCACTATTAATACTATTAGCATCAAACCTGTGTTAGACATAGTCTAGGACAGATCTCTATTCCAAATTTTGTACCTCATTAGAGGCATGACATAGAGATCAATACCCTAAATCTTCCTTCCATATTTTGGGGGCTCGGTGTTATAAGGACTTTTATTTAAATTCAATTCCAAGTGATAGGATGGAGAAAGAAGCTGGAGAGAAGAGGCAGTGCCATGTATTTCCCTCCTGGTTTCCTTTCTCTCTGTATTATACTAGTCAGCACCTGGTAGCACCTTTAATGCTTTTCTGTTCCTGGGAAAAGCTGACCTTAGTTGAGGGTGTGATCGCTCCTTTTTCAAAGTGGGGGAAAATAGGACAAGAAGAGATTTTCTGTATTTCTCAAAATATGATTCAAAGTGAAGCACATGAAAGGGGAAATATAAAATAAAGCCTGGTTAATTTAATCTCAGATATTTTACTACTAAGAAACCTCCAGCAGACTTTGAATAGCTTACTTCATTTTAAAATTAAGAATTCTTTTCCATTCACAAAGTCCACCACACCTAAATATAAACATGATTCAGCCAGTGATTAATTCAACAGTTTGGGTAATTACATTCCCGAGCCTCCTGAAAACTATACCAACTTGCCTTTTATCAGATTTCAGACCCTAATAACCCACGTTTTTATTACCACCTGTTTACATTGTTATTAGAATTTTGGACATATGGCACATTGATGTAGTCATATAAATAATAAACAGACCAGTTTAGAGTATTTGAGAAAGAAATACTTTGTGATTCAAATGGGTTTTATAAAATCTGTTCCATTTGTGTGTGTTAGGATTAACCTGTATCAGAGAAGGAACATGTCCTTTGGGACAATGAGTGTCCTTTCTGAAATGGGTAGGGGGTCATTCGGCCCCTGAAGGATTATTCCAACCATTTACAATGCAATAGACCATACTGGTCAAAGAGAGACTGTTTAATCTAGTATTTTATCTTGTGAGTGTGTGTTAGTTGCTTAGTCTTGTCTGACTCTTTGTGACCCCATGGACTGTAGCCTTCCAGATTCCTCTGTCTATGGAATTCTCCATGCAAGAATACTGGAGTGGGTTGCCATGTCCTCCTCCAGGGGATCTTCACGACCCAGGGATCAAACCTGCATCCCTTATGTTTCCTGCACTGACAGGTGGGTTCTTTACCACCTGAGCCACCGGTATTCTTTTCATAGTCAAAATTTTTCTTCATACCACTGGTAATATTATTAATAAACTTCTGTCCTTTTTAAAATTTATCTGTATACATATTTAAGTTTGAAAACCTTCTCATTCTCTTTCAGTATATCCATCATCTTCCATTACTCAAGTACAGTTCCCAGAATTGTTTTCTTAAAACTTCTTGCTGACAGATTTTTTTCCTTCTTTTAATAATACTTTGCAACTCTTTGGATATAAATATGTTTCACCTGGTATGCCATTTTAATAACAACCTGAATTAAATCATGTAGGAGAAGAAAGATTTCAAAGGAGGTTTAAAACACTCCATATATACCTTGTTTTTAGAAGCAAAGGGAGAGGTTTGTAGAAAGGTTTCAGAGCCATTTATAAAGTTTTGGGAAGGTGTGTCTTTTTTCCCAGAATCTGCCAGTGGGTTTATATTTGTTCTATTTCGGATCAAGAAATACCTAATGCATATGTCCTATATCTTCCGGTAAAGCTTTTGAGGATTAGTGATTTTTAAAAGCTAGCTTTTAAAAATATATGTGATTTGATAGAAATTTAATTATGTGCTACTTTAAGTTTTAGGATATTTAGTTAAATTTTTCTATAAATTTAATTGAAAATCTGAAGCTGATTTCAGCTGTTATTAAGCAACCTCAGTATTTAAAAAAGAAATTTTGGTTACATTTGTGCATGTTTTGGAAAAGTAGAAGATTTATCTTTACTTTTTATTCAATGCCAGCAATGAATGATACACTACTTAGGAGTAAATACATATATTGTTGAAGAGATTTTTAAGATCTTTTGTTAAGGAGTAAGAATTTGTTATCTGTCTTCATACAGCAAGCTACTAGGTTTGATCTTTTGTCCCAAAGAGAGAACTCTCAAACTAGTAACTTTTTTTTGGATAACTTGAATATGTATAAGACATCTCTTGATTCAAAGCTGAGCTATGAAAATGTATTCAAATGGCATTGGTTTTTCAATTAAGACATCATTAGGATAAATGTTACCTACATGATCATAGTCTTTTTCTGTGAGGGTGAATATGATCAATTCCACGTACCATTTTTGGAAAATTATTTTTTTTCCTAATTTACATTCTTAATTCATATGACTTCTCTAGGCATGCATTACTCATCATCCTTTCATGGAAAAAGCCTTGGCCCATTCACATATCCTTCTTAACAAAACCTTTTCTTTTTCTGAACATCACTCCTTTAATTCTCCACTTACACACCCACCCCTTCGCCACCCGTATAACTTCCCATCAGTGACATCATCTGTATGATTAGGATCAGAAATGCCAGCCAGCCAGCAGTGACCTGCATGCACTGTAAGATCATCCATTACTTTGGACTCTTTATCCTTGAAAAACACTTAAGTGACATGAAATGTGGTACAGGTTTTTCTGTGTTTTGTTTTCACAGCCAGGGTGAATTTGCTTATAGAAGTCTGGAAGTAAGCTGTTTATCCAACAAACCCTAATACATGGAAGCTACACCACCTCAAGAATGGTCTGAGGCTGTGGTGTTTTCTTTTCAATTTGGATTCTAATTATGGAACATGTATTCATTTGTGTCTATAAAGGAAAGGATTTTTTGATCCAGGCAGAGGGCAGGCAGTGCGCTCTTGTGTCCCACAATGCTTTCCTGAGAGCTCATTTCTTAGCACCCTAAGCTGTCTCCCTAAGGTACTCCATTGGCTAAAAAGAATCACCCTTTGAGCCGAATTTGAAATGCTCTGACTTCAAATATGAGCGTATAGAGAGCAAATGTCCTCCAAAAGATTAAAAATTACAGTATGTATCTTTAAATATAAAATTGCTCAAAACAGAAAGATTGAAATGGTTTATTTATTTATTTATTTGAAAAACCAACAAACAAAAAACTGTTTTGTGGGCTAACCACAGAAACAGGTTCTAAATACATTAAAATATTTTATCCCATTATTTGTTTTGACCAATTGACCACAATATTAAAAATTCAATCATGGAGCAGCTGACAAGTGCAGTTGCCTAATTTTATTTAAGAGTTTTTTTCCTTTTTCCATTTTTCCATCCTGTTAACGCTGCTGCCTGTGCCCAGACAGTAATGGGCTTCTTGTATGCCCACGACTGTTATGATCATGTAAATTTATTGGTGCTTAGAAGAAGCGAGCTATTAAAACATTACAACAGCCATTACAGCCGGGCTCGTGTTGGCTTTCGCTCCCAATGAACATATGCTTCCGAGTGAATGCCTAAACTCTTATTTATGGATTTAATTTAATATGCGGAAAGAATTCAAAATTAAATTTTGTGTCTGCCTCCAGAGAGTGTCAGTGTATAATAACATGGTAATTTTTACACATCTTTATGAGAAATGGGAAAATTAATTCTTTCTGACAAGTTGTAATTATTCGACTTGGAACAGTTGCAGCTGAGCAGTTTGCATGCCTGTTGTCTGGTGTTTCGCAGTGTAAGGGGAAAACTCAGGAATGGAGATATATTGTGCATCTGAGAGTTTCTAATAGCTTCTGACATTTTAGCCTTGCATATTATCAGGGTGCTCTTTAAGGAGTCGAGGTATAATCTATTATGTTGCCTGGGACACACACAGTTCCAATAGCTGAAACATCTACAGCAATTTTTTAAGTGTGGGAAATATCTCTTGGATCATCCTGTACATAGTTGCAATTGATGGGATAAATTTTTATGTCTCTTAAGTGTATCTATTATTATCTGCTCCTTCACCTGCATGTGCTGAGACCAGAAGGCCATGTTATATGAGGAGAATTTTAGACCAGTATTTTTAAGAGTAAATATGTTTAAAATGAAACTGTGTTTTCTTACCTGTCCCATGACCATGTTTTCCCATCCCGACCCCTCACTATCTACAAAGGTTGGGTTTTGATTATAAATGCCCATTCTCCATCTAATCTTTAGATTTGATACTTAAGTGTTCGTGAAAATGTAGGATTAATTTAATGCACAACTAAACCCAAACACCACTGGCTATGTTAGCAAAGAAAATATGGAACATGTTGTATGTGAAGAGATGGTATGCTGATTGACAGGCCAGCCTGGAGGGGAGTGGTGTCATCTCTGTGTGTAGGATCAATATAGTCCTTGCAAAATAAATGCAAACTTACAATGTAAGAAAGTGTTAGCAGATGAACATGAGAAAAATTCAATTGTCAAAAGCAAGCACATTTCCTTTTTTGCTTTGGTGCTTCTGCTATGAAACACAAGGATAAACAAGTGACGTGCTTCTGTTTTCTCAGTTGGTGTACTGAAACTTTGATATTGTTTTAAGTGGCAAGGTTTTGTTAAAAGTTTATCTTGAACAATGAGATGTAAAGCAGAGTTCTACCTAGCAGTGGCCTCCAAAATAGCAATGATGCCTTGTGCGTATCAAGGCTAGATCTCTAACCAGGGAATTGCTTTGTACCGTGTACTTGTTTCTTACAAGTGCCATTAGCTACCAGTTTGTTTTTAGTTTCCATTCAAAACCCCTCAACAGTGGACCCTCCAGTCTGAGATGCTATACCTCACCAGCTGTGGCGTATTTGGTTTTATCTAGTTAAAAGGCACAAACAACATCATGATCCTGGATGAGGACAACTCTGGGCTTCACGTATTCCCTTGTCACTGATTCTTACAGGTCAGCTCTCACATATTCTCACATTGTGATGGAAGATCAAGAAACATGACTTTCGCAGGTTGGAAATGTATGCAGGATAGTATGTCAAGGTTAATGGTAAAAAGTTCTAGAACAGAGTATGAGACTCACTGAAGGGAGGCTTGAATACAGACTCCTCCAGGCTCTCCTCCACCCTAGAGCAGAATTTCAGGAGAGGAAGTGACTGGCAAAAGACATGTTAATTTATTTTACTAGACCACATAGGCCACCTATAGTTGTCAATGACTGTACTTATTTTGGTGTTTAATAAATTAATAGTTTTTCCCATGCACTACAAGCCCATAAAAGAGGTTGGGTTTTGAAACCTAGACAATCCCTTTGAAATGCAAATAGTATAGTTCATTCTTATCTGTTCTTATAAAACCCAGATACTTTAAATTATGGACCTTGATTAGCCCCGTTTAGAAGTAAATGGTATTTTTGAAGTATAGCATAAGATTTCCAGTGAAAACAGATCTAAAAAGATTTTTATAGCATAATAGACTGATTACAACTAGTTTATTTGAGGTATATTAAAGACCCTTAATCCATCTGAATGCATCAGATAACATCCACACTTAGAAACAACCCCAAACAAACAAAAAACAACTTGAGAAGTACAAGCAAGGGTCTTTTCCAAAGTGGAACTTTGATGGTAAAGCCGCTTCTAAAAAAATAGGCATAGCAAGTCCTCCCCTTGGGGTATGCTTGAAAGGGGCCAGAAAGAGCCCCTGATGAGTCAGAACTGCTTCCCCACCCCCAACCCTACTGCCACGAGGGGCTGAATTTCACTTAAAAACTAGAAGCGCTTGGTCAGGCACTCCGTTGCCCCCATTTGTTTAATTTAGTCATTCACTTGCGCCTAAGACAGGCACCATTATAATCCTCTTTGCACGGAGGAGTGGTTAATAATTGCCCAGGTCACATAGCCAGTAATCATTGAAAGTGCAACTTAAACCCAACAGTTTACTGTAAGTTATTCACTTCTTTCAGTGGAAACTTGCTCACTCTCTCTCCAGGGTAACTACTAATACAGAACAGAGAAGGAATGGGAATTTGGACCTCTGTAGATTGGATTGAGAGGGAGTGTCCACCCAGGACTCTCCTCCCCTCCTTTCCATGGTCTCCCCTCTGATTTCCCTACTTCCTTTAAGGGCTTCACACCTCAGTCCTCCTTGACTTCTCTCTCTTCTGGTATCCTATCCATCACCACTGACTAATATTATTTTGCCTTTAGTGTCTTAGATGCTTCTTTCCTTTCCAGTCCTGTTTTCACCATCTTACTTCAAACCCTGGTTAACTCCCAACTTGTGTTAAATTGTTTCAGTCGTGTCCAACTCTTTGCGACCCTGTGGACTGTAGCCTGCCAGGCTCCTATGTCCATGGAATTCTCCAGGCAAGAATACTGGAGTGGATTGCTGTGCCCTCCTCCAGGGGATCTTCCTGACCCAGGGATTGAACCTGCATTTCTTATGTTTCCTGCATTGGCAGGCAGTCGGACATGACTGAGCGATTTATACTCACTTTCCTCACTCTTTACCACTAGCGCCACCTTGCTCCTATTGGGACTGTTTATAGTAGCCTTTTGTCTTCCAACTGTCTCTCCTTGGGCAAACTATTGTCAGGCTCCTCTGAACTCTATTATCCATTAAGCTATGCCTTTTGGGCTTCCATCTCTGCCTTTGCCCTGTCCAGCTTTAGCATGAATCTCACTAAGTCAATTTAGCCACAACCCCTCCCTCCTTAATATCAGCTCACCTCCCATGATCAGGTTCTTCAGCTTCCACAATCCCCAGGTGATGTCTGGTCACCTTGCCTGCTTTTAGTAAGAATCTTATTTGGTTGATCTTGCCAGAAACCCCTCCTTATCCCTGATGTTTCCTCTCAGTAATTTCCATTCACTGACCCCCACTCTACTCCCTTGGCTATACATTCCCACTTTTCCTTTTCATATTCAGTGTTGAGCCTAATCTCTCTCCTGTACTGCAAAATGCCATTGTAGTATTGTAGTCCCTATTCTTCTTCGAAGTTCCTTCGAATAAAATCTGCCTTACTATTTTAACAAGTGGCACGAATCACATAGTTTCTTTAACACTTTTGAGTCTCTCATAACTCATGTTGGTTAAATCATCCTAAAGTATACCTGTGATGGAGCTGTTGCCTCGTTCAGAAGGCTTTAGTGGGTCCATGTGTGTGCGCATGCTCAGTCACTCAGTCACGGGCAACCCTGCAGCCCCATGGACTGTAGCCCACAAGGCTCCTCTATCCAAGGAGTTTTCCAGGCAAGAATACTAAAGTGAGTTGCCATTTCCTATTCCATTAGTGGTTCCATATCATCTACAAAAAAACGTTTTAGTTTCATATTTCAGGCTGTTGCTGTTAAGTCGCTTCAGTCATGTCCGACTCTGTGCGACCCCATAGACAGCAGCCCACTAGGCTCCTCTGTCCCTGGGATTCTCCAGGCAAGAACACTGGAGTGCGTTGCCATTTCCTTCTCCAATGCATGAAAGTGAAAAGTGAAAGGGAAGTCGCTCAGTCATGCCCGACTCTTAGCGACCCCATGGACTGTACCTACCAGGCTCCTCCGTCCATGGGATTTTTTCCAGGCAAGAGTACTGGAGTGGGCTGACTTCCCAGTAATTTCAAGCATGAACTTTGTGTCCCAACTAAAGTAGGTTGCCATTCCCTGAATACATGTAGGTCTTCCCAGTCTCTGTGTATTGGTTCCTGCTTTCTCCTCCACTGGTACTGCCTGCCCTGAGTCCTCATGAAATCTCTTTTAACCAGACCACATGCTACTTTCTCTATGTACCCATGGATCCCATCATGATAGTCATCCTCTGTCCTCCAGAGCACTTGGTACCTTTCCTGTTGTAATCACTGTTGTTGTTGTTTAGTCGCCCAGTCATGTCTGACTCTTTTGCGACCCCTTGGACTGTGGCTTGCCAGGCCTCCCTTTCCTCACACCATCTCCCAAAGTTTGCCCAAGTTCATGTCCATTGCATTGGTGATGCTATCCAGCCATCTCATCCTCTGACTTCTCCTTCTTCTCCTTCTGTCCTCAATCTTTCCCAGCATCAGGGACTTTTCCGATGAGTTCACATCAGATGACCCAAATACTGGAGCTTCAGCTTCAGCATCAGTCCTTTCAACGAGTATTCAGGGTTGATTTCCCTTAAGAATGACTGGTTTGGTCCCCTTAATGTTCAAGGGACTTTCAGAAGTCTTCTCTAGCATCACAGTTCAAAGGCATAAATTCTTAGGCATTCTGCCTTCTTTATGGTCCAGCTCTCACAACCGTACACGACCACTGGGAAGACCGTGGCCTTGACTATATATATGGACCTTTGTCAGCAGTAATATCTCTGCTTTCAGCACACTGTCTAGGTTTATCATAGCTTTCCTGCCTACCAAGAAGCAATTGTCTTCTGATTTCATGGCTGCAGTCACCATCTGCAGTGATTTTAGATCCCAAGAAGAGGAAATCTGTCACTACTTCTGCCTTTTCCCCTTCTATTTGACATGAAGAAATGGGGCCAGATGCCATGATCTTAGTTTTTTTAAACCTGAGTTTAAACTGGCTCTCTCACTCTCCTCATTCACCCTTTGCAAGAGGCTCTTTAGTTCCTCTGTGCTTTCTGCCATTAGAGTGGTATCATCTGTATATCTGAGTTTGTTGATGTTTCTCCCTTCTATCTTGATTCCAGCTTGTAAGTCATCCAGTTTGGCATTTCTCATGATGTGCTCAGCATATAGGTTAAACAAACTGGGTGACAGCAGACAGCCCTGTCTTATGCTTTTCTCAATCTTGAACCAATCAGGTGTTCCATACAGGGTTCTAACTGTTGCTTCTTAACCTGCACACAGGTTTCTCAGGAGACAGGTAAGATGGTTTGGTATTCCCATCTCTTTAAGAGCTTTCCACAGTTTGTTATGATCCACACAGTCAAAAACTTTAGTGTAGTTGATGAAATAGTGGTAGAAGTTTTTCTGTAATTCCCTTGCTTTCTCTATGATCAGCGAATGTTGGCCATTTGATCTCTGGTTCCTCTTCCTTTTCTAAACCCAGCTTCAACATCTGATAGTTCTCGGTTCACGTAATGCTGAAGTCTAACGTGCAAGATTTTAAGCCTGATCTTACTAGCATGGGAGATGAATGCAGCTGTCTGATGGTTAGCGCGTTCTTTAATACTATCATTCTTGTGAATTGGGGAATATAATCATTATATGTGGTATTTATTTACATTATTTTACATGTGTCTTGTCTCTCTAAGGTAGTAGGTCCTTAGGAAAGCAAAGAATGTGTCTTATGTTTATTTATCTTCCTCAGAACAGTACTGTATGCCAGAGACTAGAAGCTCAATGCTGCTGCTGCTGCTGCTAAGTTGCTTCAGTTGTGTCCGACTCTGTGCAACCCCATAGATGGCAGCCCCCCAGGCTCTGCCATCCCTGGGATTCTCCAGGCAAGAACACTGGAGTGGGTTGCCATTTCCTTCTCTAATGCATGAAAGTGAAAAGTGAAAGTGAAGTCGCTCAGTTGTGTCCGACTCTTCCCGACCCCATGGATTGAAGCCTATCAGGCTCCTCTGTCCATGGGATTTTCCAGGCAAGAATACTGGAGTGGGGTGCCATGCCTTCTCTGGAAGCTCAATAATTGCTTGTAAAAAAAAAAAGTAAAAGCATTACTTGCTCAGTCGTGACCAACTCTTTGCTCCTCCATGGATTGTAGCCCACCAGGCTCCTCTGTCCATGGAATTGCTTACTGAATGTATTAAAAAACCTAACCAGCTGAAAACCACCAAGAACAAGCCTGTAGTCTGACAAAATCAGAAACATTGACTTGTAGTAAGGGAGGGGATTTCAAAGAACCATGGAATTGGATTGACAAGAGTTAGGAGGGAGCAACTTTTGAGGTGGGGTTCCTGTTAAAGGGTTCTCAGGAGAACCTAAGGGAAGGAAGGTCAGCTGATATTTCTTAAGTGGGATTTGAAGTAGAAATTAACTCGGGATTGGACGCTGTCATAGTTTAGACAAGTGCAGGTCAGCTGCAATTGGGTATTCCTAGTAAGAATGAAAATACCAAACAGGGCTGGGGTGACATTGATGAGAGAGGTCCTAAGGGCATTGTACTACTACGGCATGGTCTTGGAAGAAACAGTGTCTTCTGTTTTTAGTGTTTGGCTTTTTCTGTGTCTGTCCTCCAAGCCTGACATAGGGCAGGGCTGCATTTTCTCCTTTTCAGCCTCAGTTCATTTTCCTTGTTTCTGTTCAGGACAGATTTTGACATTTATAAATAAATAAGTGAATTTTTAAAATACAGAGGAAAATTACTCTTACTTTTTTGCATTATGACTTAATTGGAAACTGAAACTAAAATTGTTGTATGGTTGGGAGGATATTACTCTCCCTGTGCTCAGTAGTTTAAAGTTGAATCTTCATACACGCATATGCTGACTCACTTCAGTTGTGTCAGGCTCTTAGTGATGCTATGGACTGTAGCCCACCAGGCTCCTCTGTCCATGGGATTCTCCAGGCAAGAATACTGGAGTGGGTTGCCATGCCCTCCTCCAAGGGATCTTTGCGACGCTGGGATCGAACAGGGTTCTTTAGCTCTAGCGCTACCTGTCTCAAGTCACGTATGAGCCACATGTCTCAAGTGAATTGTCACTTATTTCTCCTTTTCCTTTGAACAACTTTCTTTTCCTTGCACTACCAGATAATTCTGTATTTTTATTCCACTCTCTCTTTTCTGGCTCATTGTTTAGTCTTTAATTATAGATATGGAGCTGTAGAAATGTGCTAGAACATTTTCACAATTTCTTCACATTCTTGTCCACCTCCCTGCCTCTCAAATGCCTTTAGTTTAATGGATCAGAAGCCTGCTTTTGTTATGTGTAAGTGTTTGTGGGTGTGTGGTGTAAATAAAAACACATTTACACCCACCCCAACACACACAGAAGAAAAAGAGGATATGAGATACTTTTTTTATTAAAGTTTTCCCTAGAGCAGAAACAAGTAGAATCAATGTTAGAAATTGTTAAGCCATTTTCCTCTGATCCTGCAATCTTCAAAATTAGGTTAAAACTCTTTATGGCAGGCTTTTTCATGTCTTTAGACACAGTGTTCTGTGTTGTAGAATTTCTCATGGTGGTGATTTTTAAAAGGTACCAGATTCCATCCATTCCAGGATACTTTCCCTCATTCCTTCTGAGTAAACCCACTAATAAAACCCCTAACAATTTATTATTTTTTCTTTACTTGGATACCACAGTTGAAATCATATATTATTTGGCTCAATTTAAACATTAATGTTTCATCACCTGCATTTATCAACCTGTCTGCAGCCAGATTGTTTAGAAGCAACAATCCAAAAAAAAAAAAAAAAATGACCTCACCATTTTAGAATTCACAACGAAAGGTGTTCCATTAGCCAAGGGCTCCATTTCAGATTCAAGAGAACAAGGTAATTTGTCCTAAAGTAGAAGCCTCCTTTCCTAATTTTGTTGAATGTTACCTGGGCAGCCCTGGTCATACCACAGAAAGAGAGCATGTCAATATTTCTGGTGTGGGCTATATATCAGAATGTGATTATAATCATTATATCCGTATTTGCATTTCTCTGGTGCTCTGTTTTCTTTTTAATTGGGTTATAAAACAATTAGTTATCACCAGGTCTTTTTAGAACTCCCCGAGTGGGCCCTGAGCTGTTTGTTCTCCCCGGACCTTAGGGGAGGGGGGCCTCAGGAATCTCATTTAGTTACAGCAGGGTGAAGGTCAGAGAGAAACAGTTTTTGTTCTTGCGCTATAGCTTTCTGTTGTGACCTCTGTTGCATTGTTTGGCTTCCCTGTTCCCCCCTCCTTGCGCTTTGAAGAGCCGCACACCAGGTGTTCCTGTTCTGAATTACAGATGAAAGCAGCTCATCCCTGGACTAATTAACTAGTAAACTGTACCCGCCTCCCATGGGTTTAATTGATGCTGCTCTTAAAAGGGGAAGGCACTTCCCCATCCGTTTCCCCCCAACCATTTCACACCAAAGTCCTCTCTTATTTTTCTCAAATGTAGAGGATGTTCCAGATAATTTTGACATCTAGAGAAGGTCTGGGGCAGTAGCATAGTTCATAAAACGATCACTCTGGATGAAAGGAAACCACTCCGAACTTTCTTCATGACTTTTTAAAGCTGTGTGTGTGACTCTTTCTCCAGGGAGTGTCTTGTCCTGAGTGATCTACTTGCTCACAGTAGCAAGACCCAGAATCTCATCAGTAACTTTCTGCATTTCTGCATCTGATTTTCCTTGTTTTCAAAGCAAAAAGCCAATAGGCCAACCAATGTTGTCTATTTTTATCTTTTATTGTGGTATTGGAAATATTAAAGAACTATTACATTTATAGTATCACATAGCATACTATCTTGTTTTCTAGGACCCCAAAGCTCATTGATTTTATTTTCATCTGTAGGGATTCTTTTCTCCTGACATAGTGGACTTATCCTGTGGCCAGTTTTTTTTTTTTTTTTTGACAGTGATGGGCATTTCGGGGAAGTCCAGTGATGGGCGCGTGTGCAATACAGAAGTTTAGCTTTTCCTTTATTCTTGTCCTCATCTTTGAAGTGTCTGATCCTAGTTTTTTAAACATCAGGATTTCAAATTTATTGTACGGATTTTATAACTTTTCCCATCGTCATTCTGCCGTGATCATATTGCTGTTGTTGGTTTTAAAACTTGTTTTGATTTTAAAACTAGAATTAAAATATTGGAAGTAATTTTTTATGTGTGAGGATGTTTAAAACGCTCTTGAAGCAAAATATTTTATATAACCTCTTACATAATTTTGTTAACTATGAATAGAGTTGACAATGCTGTACTAGATATTTGAAAGTTGCTAAGAGAGTAAATCTTAAAAGTTCTCATCACAGGAAAAAAATGTGTATGTGTGATGGATGATGATAAAGCTTAGGGTGTTGATCACTTCACAGCATATAACAAAAAAGAAAATGAAAATTATTTCTGTATAAATTTGGCTTCCTAAGACTACTTTTCAAGATCTCAGTCCAAGTATATAGATATTTCTGAGTAACTTAACCTTAAGAACCCGCCTTTTTTTCCTTGTTTTCCTCTTTCTGTGAGCAAGATGGACATTTATTTTGGTACTAACTTCAAGAACAGGATGTGAAAGATGCAATTTTTTAAAAAGTCATACATATAATTATTTCTCTAAAGTGTAAGACAATCATTGTTTTTGTTTTTGTAAAAGGCATTACACCTTAAAAAACAGATCAATCATCGTGTTGGAAGCCTTTGCTCTATGGCTGAAGGATTTGCTTATTGGATTGCACACTAGGTATGCGTGATGAGATTAGAGGTCAAACATTTTTATCCTGAACGTTTTAGTTTGCTTAATTGAAAGCTACTTGAGAATGACTGTTATCTGAATCTATCATTTCTGTATCCCAACCCATAGCAAAATGCTTGGTGCATGTGTGATCAATATGTCTTTGCTGAATGTAACTATGTTGAACTAAGTAAGTTTTTCTATGTATTAGGTGTTGAAGAGGGCCAGGAATGGGAAGGGAACTCAATAGCATGGTAGAGCAAACAGCCACTCTTAAATTATTAACAAAACGATAACAAAGCTGTGGTCATGCTCCCTGAGTCTTTTAGGACTTGATTGAGTCTGAATTAGCCTCTGACATGAGAGGGGGTAAAGTGAAGAAAAAATGCTGAGAATCTAGTTCAGTGTAGACAAAATGTGGCTGTAGAGGATTTGTCCCAGTGATCCTGTGAAGTCTGAAAGTGCTTGTTTTAAACATAGACACAGTTTTAATAACACAGATGTGTACCACTCTGTCTCCCTTTCTTTTTCGCACATATCCTACACATGGCAATCATGAATTTATCCTATATGCCATTACTCACATAGTTCATAATTCTTAAAGTATAAATAATGGCAGCTGCTGATCCAAAATCATCCACCTGATATTCACTTATGTTGTACATTTTCATCTTCTGCATATTCTTACACTAGATTATAAATATATTAAAGTTAATGCTGCATGTTTAAAATGTTAGTTTAGCAATGCATTTTAATATAAAAGGATTACTTTTAGAGAAATGGAATCAAGTGGTATAAATAAATTCAATGAGTAATAGTTGAGCTTTTACTTATATGATAGATGCAGTACTAGATTCTGGGTTTTGAAAAATGCATTAGATAAATCTCTGGCCCTCTAGAAACTGCCAATCTAATGTCAAGGAACATCAAATGTATAAAACCATTATAAAGCATGTTGTACATGCTTTAATAAAGACATTTATAAGAACTGTAGTTGTACCCAGAAAGAGTACAATCTCTGAAGAGATTGATAAAAGTTTCAGAGCCTGGTATGCTGTAGTTCATGGGGTTGCAAAGAGTCAGACACAACGTATTGACTGAACAACAGCAGCATCCCCTTTGGAGTTGAATCTAGAGCAATGAATTTTTGAAGGCAGTTCAGAGATTTCTGGTTTGGAATAATTAGATGAATGGCGATGCTTTGGGAATCAGAAGAAGGTATTGGTCTGAGGAATGGAGAATAATGAGTCACTTGTGAATATGATGGATAGTAGTGGTTTAAGTCACCTTGAGAGACAGCTCTAGGTAAAAAATATGGACCTAGCACTTAGGGTAGAAATGAGAGTTGAATATGTGCATGCACACGCACACACACACACACACACACACACACATACATACACACATGCACATACTTGGTTGTTTTTGAGATATAACTGCTAATTGAAGAAGCCCAGAGTTAAGCAGATTTGCCCATGCAGAATGTGTGGAGGAAGAAGAGGAAAGTCCACATGGAGAAGGCCTCCAAAAGGTAAGGAGACGAACACAGTGGTCAGTGTTGTCTTGAAGTACTAAAATCAGTGCGGCTCCTGTCTGCTTCCTGTTCTCTTTAAGGATCTGAGGAGTATGCTGGGCTCACTTATTTTCTTTTTTTCTGCTCTGTCTTCCCCATTTCCATAATCCTTACTCTCAGGAAATATACACTTCTCTTTCTTTCACTGCCATTCCCAACAGACGATCCTTAACTAAACTTCAATAATTGAAATGAAATATCCATATATGAATAAGTTACAAATTTTGAATTCCAAAGTCCAGCAGATTGGAGCTGATTCAGATTTATATGAGATTCTTATAGAGCATGATTTTTTACCATCTGCCCTTTCTCTTGTTCAGATAAGCAGATTGTCCTTAGCCTTTCATGTTCTCTCCCAATATGTATCTTACTCATTGTGCTAAACAGACTTTCGCAAGACATGCTGTCCACATACATTATTCTCCCTAGACTCATAGTTGTCTTCAATAATAATAATTTCATATCATAATTTGTTGAAGCATTTGAATATATCAGCTCTATATTTCCACACCACTGCTTTTGAATATGTTATTTCAGATCTGTCTTCCTTTCTCCTTGGTAAATTCCTAACATAGCCTATAGTTTTTTCTCCTACTCCTATCCCTATTTATTCTTGCCTATTCCAGAGGCAAGCACTGTTAACAGTTTCTTGAATATCCTTCCATCTATATGCAATCTTAAATACATACACACACTATCACACACACAGAAAAACATACCCATTTTGTTTGAAATTTTACCATGAGCATATAAAAATAAATATATACAATTCTACTCTTAAAAATAAAACAAATGGACAAACCCCCCACACTCTATGCTTGGCTTTTCGATCTTTCTAATCTTCTGTTTCATTCTTTTTTTTTTTAGTTTCATTCTTTAAAACTCTTCACCCCGTATCTTTTGGGTTCCCTTTATTCAGTATATCCCTTTATATAACTAGGACTCTCAGTTTAGCAAAATGAACTCAACTCAGACTAATTTAAACTGGTTTGCTTTTAGAATCTGTTTTCCTCTCCTCCTTTTGTATCATCTTCTAATTGACTCTGCTCTGATTTATTGCTAGGCTTAGGCTGTACTCAGGTGTCCTCCATTCTAACAGCTCCAGTTCTCCATTAGAAAGGGATAACTACCCTCTGTATGCAATTCAAAGAAACCCAGAGAAGGCCTGATTCGGGTACATACCCATCCCTGTACAATTCTGTCTTGTGGCCACAAAGATCATGTACAGAGCCAGACACAGGCTGAGTTCACACCCAAGCTACAAGTATGGGAGAGGAATACGTCAGAAAAAAAAAAAAAAAGAGTGCTTTTTTTTTTTTTTCCTGAGGAATGGGCTAGCATATGGGGCCGATGACATGTGTAGCTAACACACTCCACAGCATTTCTTTTAAAAACATAGTAAAAGGTGCATTGGCCATGACAAAAATAATATTCCTATTATACTCAACTTCTTTTTAAGAGACATAGACTAAACTCTTAATATGTTGCTAATGATAATAAAGGGCTTATTCAACTGAAAAGTTGTTTAATGTTCCTTCAAAAGCAACTTCATTATGGATGTATTTTCAATATTTTCTTTAAACTATTTTTTGCTTTAAATTAGTATCATCCATCCAACTAATTATTCCCATTAAAATCACAATGAAAGTTAAGTCATGACTATATGTTTATGTAGATAAATAATCGTCAGATATTCTGGTAAATGTGCATAATTATGTTTAAATCTATCAGTAAAGCCCAGTATCTCTATGTGCAAATTCTATCCTGAAGCTTTCCACTTCTATTCTTTTCTCCATTGCCACCGGAAGGTGGCATAGGTAGAATAGGAATATTCCACCATTTTTCTTCTGGACTTTAGCAATAGTTTTCCGGTGGGTCACTCCACTTACCATCTCACTCATCTCCTGCAAATCTGTTTTGGAGGAACATGTCACTCTGCTTGGACATGGGAATATGTAAACACTGTCCACAAATCAGAGCCTTTGCAGACGCTGTTCCTGCTGTGTACAACTGCCCCCACCCCAAAAGCCACCCACCAGATCCTGCTGTTTCTCATCCTTCAGGATTCTGCCAAAATGTCAGGTTTAGAGAATTTTCCTTGCTATCCTAGCTAACTAGTTAGCTTTAAGTGCCTTTCCAGGAATCCTGTTGTAAAATTTTCAGAATCACTTCCTTTATGTGGGATGAAATTCTCAGTGGTGCTTTATAATTGGAAGTGACTTCTTATAGAGCAGCATACAGATGGAATACTACTGGAAGGAAGTAGAGCCAGGTGTTGATTGTCAACTGTGAGATGATGGAGAAGTTGTCCCCCAACCCCTTGGAACCAGTGATTTTTAACAAGGCATGATATCTTTAGTAAATTGCCAGGGATTCAGATAACTTACTTGAATAGGAGATTTTAAAAAAGTGCATTGTAGGCTGATCTGACTCAGTTGCAATGTTTGTCTTTTATTGTCTAATGGGTTCTTGTTTTCCAAGAGGAGCCTGGTAGGCTATAGTCCGTGGGGTTACAAAGAGTAGGACACGACCGAGCAATTGAGCATGCACACACCCTATCTAATTTTGTATCCTTCCCTTTTTCTCTGTGGTTTTTTCATCATGGTTTTGTTTTTTTTTTTTGGTATGCTTACAATTATATAATTTTATGTCATTGTGTGTACTTATTCACTGCCTATCTGTCTCCCCTACTTCATTGTCAGCTTCAGGAGAGAAGAATAAAGGTTGATGCCTGTTTCTGCACTGTACACTATGAGTGTTTACTTAGCACAGTGTTGACACAGAACTTTTGCTCAGTAAATACTTATGAGATATCTAATAGTATGAATTAAAAATCCATTCATCTAAGAATTAATTAAAATATTCTTCTACATGATATTAAAAATAGCAAAAAACAAAAACAAAACACACCAACAAGAGCAGCAAAAACCACTGCTAGAAAGAGAAAGAAAGCTTGTCAAGATGAGGGACTAAAAAACCCCGAAAGAACCTCCAGAGAAATTAATCAAGGTAGGCTGGATGCTTACAAAAAGACAAAAGTGATTCAAAGAGTAAAAATTATCCATAGTAAAGCATGTTTCACCAAGTCACAGGAGACTGGGGTATGTGGTGGGATGGATCGTATTTCCCTCAGGAGAATGGTACAGTGCCATGGGGATATGGGCTTATCTGAGCGTTGCAGGGAACAACTGGTGTAAAAATTTGACCAAACTACATGGTGTTACTGTAAGTCACTCACTTTTCTATGAGTTTGGTTTGGGGCTTAAGCTTCCCAAGTTAAAGTCATGTGGGTATGTTTCATACTCATCCAAAAGGGAGTTGTTATTCGTTGTCTCTTTGGGAAGGGATCAATCTTTGAGGAGATTCAAGAATTTAATGGAACCCTGTTCAATATTTGGTAACAGCCTAAATGGGGAAAGAATTTGAAAAAGAATACATACATGTATATGTATAACTGAATGACCTTGCTGTGCACCTGAACTATAACACCATTATTAATCAACTATACTCCTTCCCAAAGCAGGAGTATATGAGTGGGGTCTCTGACTTTATTTCTAAACTGTGGCAGCAGGAATAATAGCAAAACTATGAAGGAGAAGCTTAGGAACTTTGTCAATCTCTGCTTTCATGTTGCTTATTAATGAATCCAGGAATACAGAAATTGAGAAGTGTCTGGCAGTGTGATTTGATAACATTGATAAGGTAATGATCTAAACTCGGTAATCAACTTAATTTGTTTTATTTGGTCTTCATTTAAAAATATTTATTTATAATGTGCAATCTCACACTACACATAATTATAAAACTAGTTTTTTGAACTTTAAAAAAGTCATCCCTGTGAAGCCTTTTTAAGATTGGACCTGAAGCAGGAGGTACTTAAGTGAAAGGTGGGAGGAAAGGAAAGAATTCCACCAGGTAAGGAGCAGTTCCTGTGAAGGTGGGTGTTGAGATGAGTCAGTCCATTGTGGGTAGTGATACCAGAGAGCGAAGAGGCAGAGAGCTAACTTATAAGGTAGAGTGCTACATACAGCTAGATTATGAAGAATTGTTTATACAGGTGTAGGATTTTGACAGAAGGAAGCCAAGAAGCTTATTTTAGCTGAAAAATGACAGGGTCAGATTTGCATCATAAAACAGTGTTTCTGTAGCCTATTTCATTAGTCCAAACAAAAGATTCCTGTGGGCAGAGTAGGATGCTGGTTATGGAGATGCAGAGAAGCTGAGATTAAAAACCAGTTACATCTTATAGACTGTACAGGATATAATTATTTATTAGTTATTTGTTAGTTAATTAATAATTATTTCCTAGTTAGACTGAGGATATGGAGAAGAAAATGGTAACCCACTCCAATACTCTTGCCTAGAGAATTCTGTGGACAGTGGAGCCTGGTGGGCTGCTGTCTATGGGGTCCCACAGAGTCGGATATGACTAAAACTTCTTAGCATGCATGCATGCATTGGAGAAGCAAGTGGCAACCCACTCCAGTGTTCTTGCCTGGAGAATCCCAGGGACGGGGGAGCCTGATGGGCTGCCGTCTATGGGGTCGCAGAGTCGGACACGACTGAAGTGACTTAGCAGCAGCAGCAGCAGCAGCAGACCAGCATAGATACAGTTTTTAAATGTTTTCTGAGTTTTCTTTTTCTTACTTCTCAAAGATCAGGGTCAAAGGGAGGAAAATAGAAGGGGGCGAAGAGGTACCTTGCAGTGATTGAAAAGCATATTAGATTGTACTGGGTCTAATTATGTTGCCACCAAGTTTGTAGGTGCTCAGTAACTATTCATTGAATGACTGAATAAGATGGGTAGTAAGGAATAAGCCTGCAACTGTTGTTTTCTGGTGGGGTTTGTGTTTATGTCTTCAAAGTCTTCACGTCCCTCATGAAATTGCTCCATGATTCCTTCTTTAAGGAAACTTTGACCTATATTATAAATCCACAAAGAAAATTTTATAATAAGGAATTGTTTTTGCATTAAAAATAATGGTTTTTAATATATTTTTGACCCATGATTGAAAATGAATCTAATTTTGATGTAATTCATTATTCTGTCTTTGGGAAGAATTAGCTATATTTATAATCATCAGAAAATGTCTCTCATCTTCCTTCACAGAGATTCTCTTTGTGCTTAGAGTTTGAGGAAATCTATGATATCACTCCATTATTCAGAAAGGAATCCGGAGGAAAACAAAACCCTGTTTTACATTTACCAGTGTATCTGAATATGTGTCACAAATGCTACCATCTTGTATTTATGGTCACTCTTCATTTCTTATATGCTGGATGACTAAATTAGAATAAAGGCTGAATAACCCCTTTTAGATTTAGAAAGGACACTGGCTATCTGAGAAATATTTTATTCCAATTAGTCCATTAGTCTCTCATGGAGACCAGTGCTGAATGTAGCTCACTGGACCCTAATTCTTCTCTTCCAAATAAAAACTCTTGACCAAATTTGTATTATGATGTAGTCCTGGGGATCTATTCAAAATGCATTTTTTTTTTCTTTTTTTTTGGTATTATTTCATAATATTCCACAAGTGATTTATGCAAGAATATTTGCATAACGAAAGGTGGTTTTAATATATGCTGTTTTCAGTGAAGTCTGCACTTTCATATTGCTCTTTTTGCTGGAGGAATTGCTGAAGAGTCCCAGGGGTTTGGCTTTCACCCTCCTCTGTAAACTAATCAGGAATTTTTTTTTTTTTTTTTTTTGTCAGGAAAAGCCAAACTCCAAGATTATTATGTGGGAGAAGAACAAGTACAAAGTAGTTTAGGACAGCAGGGAGATCAAGGGAGGCTAGAGATTTTTTTTTTTTAATTAAGAAAAATACATATAGTATTTCACGTGAAGTTCATGGACTTGCAGTTGGACATGACTTAGCTACTGAACAACAACAAATTTTGTGTGTCTGTTACTAGTCTAGATTTCTTTACAAAAAATTTTTACATGAGTACTTTATCAACCATTTGATTGGATTTTAAAAATCAACATAACTGGAGACTTCCCTGGAGGTCCAGGGGGTGTGGGTTTGATCCCTGCTCTGGGAACTAACATCCCACATGCTCTGGGGCACAGCCAAAAATAAAAAAAGAATACAACTGTTTATCAATTTTTAGTCACAAAAAGGGTGGTACTGTTCTTTCAGGGAGAGGTGAGATTCTCAATGTTAGCATGTAACTTCTGGAAGGATACAGTGAGAATGAGAGGGGATGGGGTATCAAGGTCACTTACTCATTTGGGAGTACCAGCTGCTCAACCCTGGTACCCAATGGGATGAGGATGTTTATGAAAGGACATCTTCACATTCTATATGCAGTGATGATTTGCAGGTTTTTTTTTTTTTTTTTTTTTTGGTACACACAATTATAACTATCTCTTTGTTTTTGGAATATGCCTGATATGTATACCAAAGTGATTTATACTCAACTCCCAATTAAATCTGAGCATTGGCACAAGGAATAAAAAGAAAGGTGTCTATTTTCTTGTAATTTTAAATTGCTTTTGAGATATGTTCTTTGACTTCCTGCCACATGCACAACTTCCTTATAATGTTTTTAGTTAAGCTATCCAATTATTGATATTTCAACCACATGATGATTGGGCAGTGAAAATGGCCTGCAGGTAAGATCTAATGAAGGAAAGAGTTTGGAAAAGGTACAAATTGAAGCTGCTTGCTTGTGAAGCCTTGCCTGGAAATAAGGAGATGACAGAGGATAAGATGGTTGGATGGCATCACCGACTCGATGGACCTGAGTTTGAACAGGCTCCGGGAGTTGGTGAGGGACAGGGAAGCTGACCGTAATGTAGTCCATGGGGTCACAGAGAGTCAGACACAACTGAGGAACAGAACTGAACTGAACTAACTGTCAGAAGGACTTTTTATGTTGTTAGTTAGTATGTATATTCAGTGTAATTCAGAGAACTTGGAAAGAAAGTATTTTCTGTGTTTTTGAGGTGTAGTGGTGCACTTTGTGATATTATCTGCTGTTTTGAATTAGTTTAGCTCTCTGATTTTTTAATAGTATTGGTGGATAGAATCTTTGCTATGCAAGTACTTCTTTTCAACAAACAAAAGAAACAGCTATCAGGATACCAGTGGGTTAGAAGAAATGGGCACTAAGGAAGTTGCTATGAAGATGATGCATGTAGGGAGTAGTTGTCTGTATACCTGGGTGAGGCCAGAGGAGATTCATAGTCAATGAGAGACCTGGCCATGACTGCTCGGCTCTCTTCTGTAATGATTTTAACAAAAACTTGCTGGTCAAATCTTGGCTTTTGTTGGTGAGCTTTATGCTTCACCTCTCACCTTGGTTGACATTGAACTTGCCTCTAAAGGCTTCACAGCAGCCCAGCAGCAGTTTCTCAGCTCCTTAAGTAAACATCACATTACTTCAAGTTAACATCACATTGTGTCCTTCAAACACTGTTTCTGTAGAGTTATGTTTGGCTGACCTCTAATTCACTTATAGAAATTGCTTTT
Organism: Bubalus kerabau; assembly: GCF_029407905.1. Taxonomy (NCBI): domain Eukaryota; kingdom Metazoa; phylum Chordata; class Mammalia; order Artiodactyla; family Bovidae; genus Bubalus; species Bubalus kerabau. The sequence continues at coordinate 35,951,930 of NC_073624.1, read as the reverse complement.
TAGAAACTTTCTCCTTCATGTTTTTCATGAGAGAAGTGGAAACAAAATAGCAACAAAATAAAATCATGCTGGTTTATCTCACTGAGCTGTTTCAAGAGTTATGATGCTTTATCATTTAAACTAAATATTAAGGACAGTGACATTCATTTTACTAATTAGCCAGATATCTTGTTTATCCTACTTGGGTATGTTTTTAGGATGTAGATTACCTTTTAATATTATGATCTGTTGTTCACTTTTGTCTTACAGACAAAATATCACAAAGATGCATAACATTCTGTGAAGGCACTTTGATGCTTGGGGTGATAATATGCTTTAATCTGGGATGGCAGTTTGTCTTGGATCATAACCTTCCCCTTCTTACTGAACCAAACTTCGATCTTGTACAGATATTTTGAATGCCACCATTGAGCAATTTAGAATTTTATAATGCTTAAAAGTAGAGGAGGAACTTCCATCTGAGGAAGGATACTCAGAACCAGTGTCCCATTGTCTTACTTGGCCTGTAAGTCAGATCCTTCCCTATTTTATATTTATAGATCTGTAGTCATTTTCAGTTGTCATAAAAATTTATATAACCTGGACCCATTTTCTAAAATTCTCTAAGTCTTTGATAGCTTGTTATAAGTGCTGGATTCTTCCAAATTAAGTATCTTGTTTTGTAAGCATTTAAAGCCCAGAGTAAGGAAAGGAATGTAATGAGTGAAATGAGCCTGGTCTAAGAATTCAACTAGCCCCCGATTTGCAAGTTGGAGCTCAATTCTGCTCTGAGCCCAGACCTCATGTTACAGGTAACTGAGGAGGAGGGGGTAAGGGCGACCCTGGAAACCCCGGAGAGCATCTGCCTCAAGCAAAGGGAGCTGTTTTAATTTTTTTCATATTGGGTTTATCGTTACTAAGGCTTCTCTGGTGGCTCAGATGGTAAAGAATCTGATTTCAATGCAGGAGACCCGGGTTTGAGTCAGGAAGCTCCCCTGAAGAAGGAAATGGCAGCCCATGCCAGTATTCTTGCCTGGAGAATTCCATGGACAAAGGAGCTTGGTGGTCTATGGTCCATGGAGTCACAAAGAGTAGGACATGTCTGAGTGACTAACACTTTTACAACTTGTTACTCAGTCTTTTTTTCCAGCAAAGTTAGAATTCTAGATGCTTAAGTAAAGTGTCCTGATTTTTAAATGTTTTAGATCTTTTTCTAAGGAGGAACACAGATCCACACTGAAGACTAAATAAAACATAGCTGTAGAGTCACACCTGCTCTTTAGATAACCCGTTTATGTCTTCTGCCATAAAGAAAAGCTACATGGATATAGTATTATCTTTTTTTTCTGTCGATTAAGTAGATTATGTCTTTATTTAGTCTTAAAAGGACTAATAGAGCAGTATATATATGATATTAGCTGGGATAAAGGCTGTTCAACCCTTTATCTGTTTATTTATTTTATTTTTGGATGCACTAGGTCTTTGTTGTTGCGTGCGGACTTTCTCTAGTTGCTGCAAGTGGGGGCTGCTCTTTGTTGTGGTGCTAGGCTTCTCATTGTGGTGGCTTCTCTTGTTGTAGGGCATGGGCTCTGGGTGTTCAGTCTTCAGTTAGTTGTGGTGTACAGACTTACCTGCTCCACGTGATGTGGGATCTTTCTGGACCAGATTTCAAACCCATGTCCCCTGCACTGGCAGGCGGATTCCATTCCACTGTACCACCAGGGAAGTCCTAACCCTCTGTTTTTGAAGGCCAGGTCATAATTTCTAATGGTACTTCCCTTTCTTAGCTCCAAATAAAATCATTTTAATTTATGTTGGTTGGGTGATGGGCAGCGGGCTGGAAAGCTCTGAAATAATAGTTTGAAAAGGCATTATGTATAATAAAAGCATTTTTGCTCTCTGAACCTTTATTGCTTGTGGCATTTAGAAAAGTAGCCAATTTAAAGCGGCTAACTTTAGTAAATATGCAATTACTGGTTTAAAAGTAATAGCTCTTTTAAACAGAAAATAGTTAGTGTTGGTGTGGATATGGAGACTAGAGCACTAATAATACTGTTAGAATATAAATTGGCACAACCACTTATGAAACTTTAGTATCTACTAAAGTTGAATATATGAATGAATAACTGTAATTTCAATTCCACCTCTTAAGTATATATCCGATAGATATGCTTACATATGTTCCCTGAAAGATATGTACTAGACTGTTTGGAGTAGTCTAATAGCCCAAACCAAGAAACTACACAAATGTCCAACAAATAGAGAATGCATAAACAAACCATTGTTTATTCTTAATGGGGAAAATTATAGAGTAGTGAAAATGTATGATCTATAGCTGCACACAGCTATATACGAACTGCACAAGTGTCATGCTTAATGCATGAGCCAAACCAAATGGATATATACTATTAATATGAGTCCCCTTATATAAAGTACAATAATAGACAAAGCTGCCCTATAGTGCTTCTAAAGCAAAAATAATTGTTACCTTGGGAATATTAATAACTGGAAAGGAATAAAGCAGAGGGGCCTTTTGGAGAAGCTGGCAATGTTTTATTTCTTGATTTAGGTATAGGATTTTACAGATAAACTCAATTATAGAGATTGAGCTGGACGCTATGACTTGGGCACTTTTTCTTTGTATATTGTTCTTTAATAATACATTGAAGTAGAAAAGAGTAATAGGTCTTTTAAATTCAATTAAATAATTATTTGTAATAAAAGGAAGTATATTTATCTTTAATATCTTCTGATATTACCTTAGTGTAAAATTAGGATAGAGTGGAGTTGGCATTAAATGGAGGTACTCTGTAAATTATGGTTTTACATAATTACATTTAAAGTGTGACTTATGCCAAGTTCAGAGATATTTTTAAGAATTTGCATTCATTTTATAAAATTTTTAAAAAGTAAAATGTAGCCTCAAGTGTAAATCAGCTGATCATGTGTACAGCATACTCAATATAATGCCTATAATTTATATATATATATATAATTTATATATATATATCATAAATAATATGATTTCTTACAGTGCTTACTGGTGAATAGTTTTAATGATGCAAAAAATCTTATAAAATGGGAACCTTCTATTTAAATTTTGAATTTTAATTTAATTCACCCTGAGGGTTAAGGAATTTTAGATTTGTTACTTGGAGGATTACACCCAGACAAAGTTAAGGAATATCCCTTTCAAACAATCCAATGCTTGTTTAGTGTATAATACCAAAAGGAAATTCCAGTTTAAATTTGAACCGTAGATTAACTTTGAAATCTTTAGATTTATATATGACCAGAAATTATTATAGAATAATCCCTCTTCCTTTTTTGGCATGAGAAAACAATATCAGAAAGGTTAAGGGATATGTCTTCACTGTAACACATCATTAATACTTCTTTTTACTGAGACTAAAACTCTCCAATATTTCCCAGTGCTTGTCTCTTCAGTCTACAGAGAGCTTTCATGTACATAATTTCAGTTACTGCTGGGTTTAACAGGAACACATTTGAGTAATTTAAAGTCATTCTCTTTTATCTGCCACATGCCTGTTTATAATGACACTACATTGGTATTGGAATATTTTTCTGTTTTGTTATTCTCCTTGACGCTGTAGAGGCCTTGATTAAGAAAAAAAAAAAGTAGGTCGATTAGATTCTATTTTACCTGAAGCTTTTTCAGGTTTGGCCAAACTGCTTTCACTGCAGATGAATTTTCCTGCCTACAATTGAATAAATACAATTGCTGTTGAATAAGGATTTCCTAGCGTTTTTAAAAAGGATCTGCGATCATGTCAAGTAATCTCATCTAATGTTTTTGATATTATCGAGATGTTTAATTACGTTTCATAGTTTCTTTTTGTTATTGGGGCATGAAGAACTGTCTGTGCCAATGATTTCAAGGTAAGCGCTGAGGAATTTTTCATTTTTATCTAATTATAAATTTGAGATATATAAGGTCCAGCATTTTAGTATCATTTATCATGTATACATGTACTCCCCATAAATGATCTCTGTTCGTTTCCAAGGCAAACCATTCAATATCACAGTAATCCAAGTCTATGCCCCAACCAGTAACGCTGAGGAAGCTGAACAGTTCTATGAAGACCTACAAGACCTTTTAGAACTAACACCCAAAAAAGATGTCCTTTTCAAAAGTATAGGGGACTGGAATGCAAAAGTAGGAAGTCAAGAAACACCTGGGATAACAAGCAAATTTGGCCTTGGAATATGGAATGAAGCCGGGCAAAGGCTAATAGAGTTTTGCCAAGAGAACGCACTGCTCATAGCAAACACCCTCTTCCAGCAACACAAGAGAAGAATCTACACATGGACATCTCCAGATGGTCAACACCAAAATCAGAATGATTATATTCTTTGCAGCCAAAGATGGAAAAACTCTATACAGTCAGCAAAAACAGGACTGGGAGCTGAATGTGGCTCAGATCATGAACTCCATATTGCCAAATTCAGACTTAAATGGAAGAAAGCAGGGAAAACCACTAGACCATTCAGGTATGACCTAAATCAAATCCCTTATGATTATACAGTGGAAGTGAGAAATAGATTTAAGGGCCTAGGTCTGATAGAGTGCCTGATGAACTATGGATGGAGGTTCATGACATTATACAGCAGACAGGGATCAAGACCGTCCCCATGGAAAAGAAATGCAAAAAAGCAAAATGGCTCTCTGGGGAGGCCTTACAAATAGCTGTGAAAAGAAATGAAAAGGAAAGGAGAAAAGGAAAGATATAAGCATCTGAATGCAGAGTTCCGAAGAATAGCAAGAAGAGATAAGAAAGCCTTCCTCAGAGATCAATGCAAAGAAATAGAGGCAAACAACAGAATGGGAAAGACTAGAGATCTCTTCAAGAAAATTAGAGATACCAAGGAACATTTCATGCAAAGATGGGCTCGATAAAGGACAGAAATGGTATGGACCTAACAGAAGCAGAAGATATTAAGAAGAGGTGGCAAGAATACATAGAAGAACTATACAAAAAAGATCTTCACGACCCAGATAATCATGATGGTGTGATCACTGACCTAGAGCCAGACATCCTGGAATGTGAACAAGCGGGCCTTAGAAAGCATCGCTACGAACAAAGCTAGTGGAGGTGATGGAATTTCAGTTGAGCTATTTCAAATCCTGAAAGATGATGCTGTGAAAGTGCTGCACTCAATATGCCAGCACATTTGGAAAACTCAGCAGTGGCCACAGGACTGGAAAAGGTCAGTTTTCATTCCAATCCCAAAGAAATGCAATGCCAAAGAATGCTCAAACTACCACACAATGGCACTCATCTCACACACTAGTAAAGTAATGCTCAAAATTCTCCAAGCCAGGCTTCAGCAATACGTGAACCGTGAACTTCCAGATGTTCAAGCTGTTTTTAGAAAAGGCAGAGGAACCAGAGATCAAATTGCCAACATCGCTGGATCATTGAAAAAGCAAGAGAGTTCCAGAAAAACATCTATTTCTGCTTAATTGACTATGCCAAAGCCTTTGACTGTGTGGATCACAATAAACTGTGGACATTTCTGAAAGAGATGGGAATACCAGACCACCTGACCTGCCTCTTGAGAAACCTATATGCAGGTCAGGAAGCAACAGTTAGAACTGGACATGGAACAACAGACTGGTTCCAAATAGGAAAAGGAGTACGTCAAGGCTGTATATTGTCACCCTGCTTATTTAACATATGCAGAGTACATCATGAGAAACGCTGGGCTGGAAGAAGCACAAGCTGGAATCAAGATTGCCGGGAGAAATATCAATCACCTCAGATATGCAGATGACACCACCCTTATGGCAGAAAGTGAAGAGGAACTAAAAAGCCTCTTGATGAAAGTGAAAGTGGAGAATGAAAAAGTTGGCTTAAATCTCACCATTCAGAAAACTAAGATCATGGCATCTGGTCCCATCACTTCATGGGAAATAAATGGGGAAACAGTGGAAACAGTGTCAGATTTTATTTTTTCTGGGCTCCAAAATCACTGCAGATGGTGACTGCAGCCATGAAATTAAAAGACGCTTACTCCTTGGAAGGAAAGTTATGACCAACCTAGATAGCATATTAAAAAGCAGAGACATTACTTTGCCAACAAAGTTTTGTCTAGTCAAGGCTATGGTTTTTCCTGTGGTCATGTATGGATGTGAGAGTTGGACTGTGAAGAAAGCTGAGTGCTGAAGAATTGATGTTTTTGAACTGTGATGTTGGAGAAGACTCTTGAGAGTCTCTTGGACTGCATGGAGATCCAACCAGTCCATTCTAAAGGAGATCAGTCTTTGGTGTTCTTTGGAAGGACCGATGCTAAAGCTGAAACTCCAAAACTGTGGCCACCTCATTCAAAGAGTTGACTCATTGGAAAAGACTCTGATGCTGGGAGGGATTGGGGGCAAGAGGAGAAGGGGACGTCAGAGGATGAGATGGCTGGATGGGTTACCGACTCGAAGGACATGAGTTTGAGTGAACTCCGGGAGTTGGTGATAGACAGGGAGGCCTGGCGTGCTGCAATTCATGGTGTCGCAAAAAGTTGTACACAACTGACCAACTGAACTCAACTGATATATCAGTATATAGATACATTTCAAATTTTAAGTAAAGTGTTTTAAATGTTTTAATCAAATAGTACATCTGTCTGTGTTAGTCCCTCAATCATGTCTGACTCTGCAACACCATGGACTGGAGCCCCGTAGGCTTCTCTGTCCATGGGATTCTCCAGGCAAGAACACTGGAGTGGGTCACCAGTTCCTTCTCCAGGGGATCTTCCTGACCCAGAGATTGGACCTAGGACTCCCACACTGCAGACAATTTCTTTACCATCTGCTGCTGCTACTGCTGCTAAGTTGCTTCAGTTGTGTCCGACTCTGTGCGGCCCCATAGACGGAAGCCCACAAGGCTCCTCCATCCCTGGGATTCTCCAGGCAAGAACACTCTAGTGGGTTGCCATTTCCTTCCCCAATGCAGGAAAGTGAAAAGTGAAAGTGAAGTTGCTCAATCATGCCCAACTCGTAGCGACCCTGTGGACTGCAGCCTACCAGGCTCCTCCGTCCATGGGATGTTCCAGGCAAGAGTACTGGAGTGGGTTGCCATTGCCTTCTCCCTTTACCATCTGAGCCACCAACAATCAAAGTACATGGCAACTGTGCTGTACCTTCACACATCCACTATCCTTATGGCATTTTCCAAAGGAAAACATTTTTATTTTATTTTAATTTCTTCTCCATACTTCTGTGTCAGGAATTTTTGAACCTGGAGTTGATTCTTGAGGTTCCTATACTTGGATAGTGGGGGTAAAGTTACATACAAATTGAAATTTAGCATAGGCAACCACCCACGTGGTATTAGCAGTATTGTGACTTTATCAGTGGTATTATGAGAATTCAGAAATATTTTCAAATGACCTGAAGTGTTACAGAGTCTATCTTGAAATATTGTTTACACTCGTCTCTACTTCCAAATTAGATCTTGTTATTTAATGCATTAGTAAAGAAACATATCTATCACTATATCACACATTTGTTTAGTATTTTTATATTTCAGGATAATTAATTTCCTTTGCAATTCTGTATACTTTGTTTTGTGCCTTTAAAATATTATTTTGAGAATAGTTTCATAGGCTTCACCAGACTGCTAGCGGAGTCTATGCCAAGTATATGTTAAAAATCTATGTTGTCGATACTATGTATATAGCACTGTTTCTTGATTTATCAAATTGAGGCATTTTGAGGCATCCACTGGGTGCCAAATAGAAGAAGATTCAGCTCACTTAAAACATTCTTTCATTATTTCTCCTATCTTTGATATAGTACACAACTTTGCTTCTCTATTGGTTATCTTTTAAATTTAGGTTTCTACTTATACCTGTAATTAATCTTGTTATTTGCTGTGGCTCGTGATGTTCCATTTTACTAAGGGAAGGTATTAGCATTCCTATCCTTTTCTTTAGCTTTCATTTATTCCCTCCTCCTTCACAATTTCTGTCATCTATACTTCTATATTAACAGTGTCAAGGATAGTAACATTTGCATTCTGTTCTAAAAACCTAATGATGTTCTGAAAACATAATTAAATCCCCAATTATTTATATATATGTTGATTCTAAAAGTTCAAGATCAGTAAACAGTATTTACCTTGTAATGATTATGCAGATTTTTACTGTACATCTAACAAGCAAACTAAGATTATATGTCCTTTTTGAGCATCTCTTTGTTTTTCGTGTTGAAGTTTCAAATTGCCTTCCTTTTTTCTTCTTCTTCTTCATTGATTTCTTTGCAATATTTGCCTTTATCATATCCTCAATTGTTTTCATACTCTAGCATATCACTTTTTCATCTTCCTCCCACTTAAGGATTTTTCTTGTTTTTTCTTTCCTACAGACTTCCTTTTCTGAACTCTTTTCTAACTTATTCTCATTGTGTTTTGGACTAGCTGCAGAACTTATCAGGGTACATCCTCAAATAACTTATGAAGAAACTATGTGTAGGAACAAACATTCCTGAAACTTCACGGATCTCATAGTGATTCCACTTTATTCGTACACTTGACTTTTATAACTGTGGGATAAAGAATTCCAAGTTGATAACCATGCCAGCTTTTCAAAATTCCATAAAGATATATCAGAACCAGTAGTTTATTTGATATTTTGCCTTTTAAAAAATAACCTATTTTTTAAAATTTTATGTTATATTTATTTACTTTGGGCTGCATCAAGTCTCAGTTGTGGCACTCAGGATCTTCCTTTGTGGCGCAGGGACTGGCTAGTTAAGGCACGCAGGCTCAGTAGTTGTGGCACATGGGCTTCGTCAGACCCAAGGCATGTGGAATCGTAGTACCCCGACCAACCAGGGATCGATCCTGAGTCCCCTACACCCTAACTTATTAAATTTTAGAGTAATGAGATTAGACCATCAGTACTTTTATTGAGAGTAGTAATATCTTCCAGATTTGATTAATTATCTTTGATTTCTGTCACTTTATTTTCTCTTTTCTTTCTGTGTTAAACTTTTTGCATTGATTCTTCATGGATTTTCTCATATATTACACGGTAAAGTGTCTGCCTGCAATGTGGGAGACCCAGGTTCTATCCCTGGATTAGGAAGATCCCCTGGAGAAGAAATGGCAACCCACTCCAGTAGTCTTGCCTGGAAAATTCCATGGCGGGAGGAACCTGGTAGGCTACAGTTCATGGGGTCACAAAGAGTCGGGCACAATTGAGCGACTTCACTTTCACTTTTCAATCTCTGAACCTATTTTTGGAGTTAAAAACAAACTCAGTCTATCCACTTTTGATATTTAAGTATACTTTCTTCTCTGATACTTCATTATTCATAGAGTTTTATAATTTTATAAAATCATTGTCTTTTCAAGTCTCTCTGAAGATTTTGAGATTTATTTTAAAAATTTTCTCTGCCATGAATTATATGTTTCCTCTAGAATTTCTTTTTTTAATTTGATCGTTTTTTTTTTTTTTTCCCCAGCTGCAGACTTTCTTCAAATATTGCTGATCCTTAATTGCCTTTGTGTATGTGTGTGCTAGGGAGAAGGCAATGGCACCCCCCTCCAGTACTGTTGCCTGGAAAATCCCATGGATGGAGGAGCCTGGTAGGCTGCAGTCCATGGGGTCGCTAAGAGTCGGACACAACTGAGCGACTTCACTTTCACTTTCCACTTGCATGCATTGGAGAAGGAAATGGCAACCCACTCCAGTGTTCTTGCCTGGAGAATCCCATGGACGGAGAAGCCTGGTAGGCTTCAGTCCATGGGGTTGCACAGAGTCAGACACGACTAAAGCGACTTAGCAGCAGCAGCAGCATGTGTGTGGGAAGTCTCTTTGCGATCTCGTAGACTGTAGCCCTCCAGGCTTCTCTGTCCATGGGATTTTCCAGGCAAGAATACTGGAGCGGGTTGCCATTGCCTTCTCCAGGGGATCTTCCTGATCCAGGGATCGAACCCTGTGTCTCCTGTGTCTCCTGCATTGCAGATGAGTTCTTCACTGCTGAGCCATCGTGGAAGCCAATTTATAATTGCCTATATAAAATTGTAAAGAGGAATAGACTGAAGTCTGTGTCTGGACAGTGCTTGTCAATGCAGGCTTCACTTAGAGGGGTGATCAGAAAACCAGTTCTTGTCTCCTCAGTCCTTCAAATCAGAGAGGTCTTTTCTTAGAAGATTGTCAATCTCATTAGCAAAATGCTTTTTTTTTAAATGGGATTTTTGCATATTGCTGAATTCTAGGCAATATGCATACAATGAGGAAGCTAATGAGTGGGGTTCTGAATCCATTAATCATCATGTTTTCCATTTCACTTTCCCTTCTTGCTCTTCAAATTGAGAATTTCCGAGTCCTGAACCTTCCTGAAGCTTATCAGGGCATCAAATTATATTGTTACTTGTAGCCTTTCCCCAGCTCTTCCACATTACAGTTTCTCTGTTCTATTTCACCCTTTTTTTTCCCTTGTCCTTTTCATTGTCTAATAATCTGTTGCAAATTCTTATCCACTAACCATTTCATCCCATGTTTTTATTGTTTTTTTATGTATCTTTGTTTCTGCCTAAAAGATTGAACTGCCCACAATCCTAAACCAGAAGCCTTGCTCAGTTGAGTTGCTCAGTCATGTCCAGCTCGTTGCAACCCCATGGACTTGTAGCATGCCAGGCTCCCCTGTCCTTTAGCAACTTCTGGAGCTTGCTCAAACTCATGTCCATTGAGTCGGTGATGCCATCCAGCCATTTCATCTTCTGTCATCTCCTCCTCCTGCCTTCAATCTTTCCCAGCATCATGGTATTTTCCAGTTCTTTGCATCAGGTAGCCAAAGGATTGGAGTTTCAACTTCAGTGTCAATTCTTCCAATGAATATTCAGGACTGATTTCCTTTAGGATTGACTGGTTTAATTTCCTTGCAGTCAGAGGGACTCTCAAGACTCTTCTCTAACATCACAGTTCAAAGGCATCAATTCTTCAGCGCTCAGCTTTCTTTATAGTCCAATTCTCACATCCATACATGAGTGCTAGAAAAATCATAGCTTTGACTGGAGGGAACTTTGGCGGCAAAGTAATGTCTCTGCTTTTTAATATGTAGTCTAGGTTGGTCATAGCTTTTCTTCCAAGGAGCAAGCGTATTTTAATTTCATGGCTGCAGTCACCATCTGCAATGATTTTGGAGCCCAAGAAAATAAAAGGCTACCATGGTGGCTAAGACAGTAAAGAATCCACCTGCAATTCGGGAGACCTGGGTTCAATCCCTGGGTTGGGAAGATCCCCTGGAGGAGGAAATGCCAACCCACTCCACTGTTATTGCCTGGAGAATCCCCATGGGCAGGGGAGTCTGGAGGGCTGTAGTCCAGGGGTTTGCAAAGAGTAGGACATGACTGAATGACTAAGCACAGCGAAGCCTTGCATACCATAGTGTAATAATACAAGTTTTGTATTGTTTATAATTATTTGAGCTGAACTATAATTTTGTGTTATATACTAAAACATTTGGTATGGTTTAATTTACATTATTTTTTTAAGAAATGCAACCCTAAAAATGATAAAACCAAGAAAGATGGTATTTCATTTGTTCTGAACAGCACTAAGGATGTTTATCATATTTAAATTTCTCTTTACTTTATGATACTTGAGTTACCATATTACAGCCCCATCATATCAACCTGTACCTTTACCTCTGGCTTATTAGTGATTTACACATAGTTAAAGATCTGTTTGTAAATCTAACTTGATTATTTTTTTCTTCCGGTGTAGATGTATTGAGTATTTGTATATTTGAATACATATTATTTTATTATAAATTATTGTTTTTTTTCCATTCTTTATTTTACAGTTAGGGCATTATATTGATTAGGTTAAATTCAGTGTCTGAGTAATTTAAATTATTTATTACTTTCATTTCAGAATAAGAAGGGGTCAATAAAAAAATCTTTAAAAATATTTCTTGGGTCTGATAACATTGAAAAACAGTAATCTGAATCATTGGAATAATTTTTTTTTTTGCCTTTCAGTCTTTATAAGGGGCATGAAAATAAACTTACAGATATTGAAAGAGAGAAATTGAACTCTAAAAAAGCATTCTTTCCATTGATGCTTTTTAAAAGCAATGATTCAGAAATAACGACCCAGAAGTGTTCTATATCCCCCTGCATGTGATAATAAATCAGCCACATTCTATCTGCCTGTTCTCTACTCGATGAAGTCTTACTTGGATGTTCTCCAACAGAAGCCAAAAGCCTTTTGTGATAAGGGTCAGAGAGTAGACAGTTTAGGCTTCATGGACTGTATTGTCTCCATTATCTCTGTTGCAACTGCTTACCTCTGCCATCATAGCATGAAAGTAGCCACATGCAATTCACAGTGTGGCTGTGTTCCAATAAAACTTTATTTATAAAATTAAGTGGCAGCTTGAATTCGAAACTAACAGGCTATAGTTTGCCAGTCACTGATCATTATGATTATCAAATCTTTCCATTCAAATGGAATGTCATTAGTGATGCCTTTTTAAAAAAATTAATTTATTTATGTTTTGCCTGCCCTGGATCTTGGTTACTGTGCACAGGCTTTCTCTAGTTCCAGTGAGTGGGGGCTACTCTTCATTGAGGTGCAAGGGCTTCTCACTGCCGTAGCTTCTCTTGCTGCGGCGCATAGGCTCTAGGCATTCAAGCTCAGTAGTTGTGGCACACAGGCTTAGTTACTCCAAGGTAGGTGGGATCTTCCTGGACCAGGGATTGAACCCATGTTCCCGGCATTGGCAGGTGGGTTCTTAAGCACTAGGCCAATAGGAAAACCCAGTGATGACGTTATTATCCATTCCAAAGGCAAAGCTGCTTAAACATCTTGAAATTATTTGCCTGAATTTTGTAGTTTAGCCATGGTAAATATGGCTTTAGAGGTTCCTTCTTCCCTATTTGGCTGTTTGTTGTGATGATTGATAACCCTAGCCTACTTTATATGTGGAAAGAAAAACACTACTATTAATCTGCACCATTCTTGGTGATGGCAAGACCCTTTACAGAAGCTAAACCAGAGATTGTTCCATTAAAAAGGAATGTAGAGAGAGTGGAAAATATCTACAGTGAATTAACCTAAAATAATTAAAGGTCATGGAACAATAATTTATGAGTAATGATTGAAGTTATGATTAGTAAAGAAAGAAGGAAGCTTTTGAGTGCCTTATATGCGTCATCACATATTTGAAGAATTGCCACGAAGAATTCTAAGGTTTAATGGTTGTTTCTTTTTTTTTTTTCAGTTTTTAGATATTTAACACGAAAACCTTAAAAAACCCCACTTGATTAGAGGTTTACATGTAAGAAACCCTGTGGTTGTGAGAATCAGTGGATTTCACAATTCAGTCTACAATTAGAATTATTGGAGTTTCCAACTTTAGAGGGTGTGGATTCAATAAACATTGATTTAGGGCAAAACCAGACAGATAATAAATTTTCTTCTCAATGATATACACCGATTTATTGGTATTAAAGCAACTGATATATTAATACCTTACAGTGCTCTTATTAGTGGTAGTAATGATTTTCTGTTAATTGTTTTAGTCAGACCCTGGTAAGACCCAGAGGTTGACAGTGTTGACTGGTCTAATATATCACTCATAGCTACACCGTACACACTCTTCATTCCTTGCATCACAAACACATGTTTTGACTATGAACTTTGCCCTTTGATAGTTGTTATCTAACGTTCAACATATTCCATGAAGTCTTTTCTAGGTTTCTCTTGGTAATTTCAAGTTTAGAAATGTTATTTGTTTACTGCAAGATTCTCTGCTGGGGGTGATTTTAACCCCCAGGGGACATTTGGCAATGTCTAGAGACATTTTTGTTTGTCACAGTTTGGGGATGTTATTGGCATCTAGTGAAGTAGAAGCCTTGGGTAGTGCTAAACTTCCTACACAGCACAGCAGTCTTCCAGAATAAAGACTTTTCTGACCCAAACTGTCAGTAATCCTGAGGTTGAGAAACCCTGACTTAGTATAAAATTTGGGAAATAGGCCTTCAGGATCCTTTAAATCTATTCCATGTTGATTCTCCTCAATCTGGTCTTCGTTTATGGAGATGTTTGAAAATGCAGCACTTTCCTATATATATGTGAATCATAGAGAAATCATTAGTTGTCAATGTTTCCTTTCAGATCGATCATCCATTTGTTTATCAAATATTTAATGAGCCCTTGATGTGAGACCTAGGCTGACTGTGCAAACTCAATAAGAGAGAGGAAGGAGAGGTAGGAGGAATTGAGTGAAATATATATACATACACACACACACACACACACACACACACACATACTACCAACATAAAATAGATAGCTAGTGGGAAGCTGCTGTACAGCACAGGGAGCTTCAGCTTGGTGCTCATGATGAGGGGGGTGGGGGGAGGGAGGCTCAAGAGGGAGGATATATATGTATGCACCTAGCTGATTCGCATTGTTGTACAGCAGAAACTAACACAACATTGTAAAGCAAGTATATTCCAATAATAAAGAATAGCTGGTTAGTAGTTCACAGAAAAAAAACAAAAACAAAAAAAACTAAGAGAAGGCCTTAGTTGAGATTGTTGTTAGTCTGTTAACATGATTCTGAGACCAATTCCAATGTGGGGAAGGGAGGCTCCCCCACACTTTCAACATGCAGTTCTTGGATAGCAGCAAGGTATTTATTTGACGATTCATCTAAATTATGACACAATCTATGGCTTCCCTGATAGCTCGGTTGGTAAAGAATCTGCCTGCAATGCAGGAGACCCTGGTTTGATTCCTGGGTCAGGAAGATCCACTGGAGAAGGGATAGGCTACCCACTCCATTATTCTTGGGCTTCCCTTGTGGCTCAGCTGGTAAAGAATCTGCCTGCAATGCGGGAGACCTACGTTTGAGCCCTGGGATGGGAAGATCCCCTGGAAAAGGGAAAGGTTACCCATTCCAGTATTCTGGCCTGGAGAATTCCATGGACTGTGTAGTCCATGGGGTTGCAAAGAGTTGGATACGACTGAGTGACTTTAACTTCACTTACATCACTGATAGAGAAAGCATCAGATTGCAGGTGAAGGGCTCGGTACCACAAGACTGTTGCCCACTCACTGCTTCAGATATCAGTTCAAGCCAAATTTATCACCTGTGCTTCTGATTGACTGATTATAGATTGGAGGTTTCAAGACCCTCTTCTTAGGTTCCATTAATTAGCTAGAGCATCTCATAGAACTTAGAGAAACATTTTACATACTTGATCATCAGTTTATTATGTATAACTCAGGAATAGTCAGATGAAAGGGATGCACAGGGCTCTGCAGATGTGCTACCATCCCAGCACCTGCACATATTCACCGAGCAGAAGCTTTGGTGAATCCCATTCTTTGGGGGTTTTATTACATAGCTAAGATTGTTTGAATCCTTGCTTGCATGCTCAGTCATGTCCAACATTTGCGACTTCATGGAGTGTAGCCCGCCAGGCTCCTCTGCCCATGGAAATTTCCAGGCAAGAATACTGGAGCAGTTTGCCATTTCCTTCTCCAGGGGACCTTCCCAACCCAGGGATTGAACTGTGTCTCTTGCATCTCCTGCATTGGCAGGCGTATTCTTTTACCACTGAGCCACCTTGGAAACCTGATTGAATCCTTGGCTGTTGGTAATTGATTGCAACTCCAACTCCTCCCCATTTCCCAGGAAGTAGGGGGTGGGAAGGAAAGTTCCAACCCTCTAATCACATAGTTGGCTCCTCTGGTAGCCAGCCCCCAAACCCTAACCTGCTTCCCCAAAGTTAAGTTCCTCATTAACATAACAAAAGACACCTCAATCATTCTCAGCACTTTATGGGAGCTGTGAGTCAGGAAGACCTAATATATATATTTCTTTTAAATCACGATGTCACAGTCATTAAGGTGCTTACACTGTTGTTATTGCTGTATATGAATTTGATAATGTTTTGTTACATGATAGTAAATCTTTGGGCTTTATTAAAAGCAAGGATAGGCTTGTCATGAATTTTGGGGAACTTTATTTGCATTGGCAAGATGATGGCACAAGATAGTTGGTTTACAGCATCTTTTAGTTCTCTGTCTTTGCTTAAGTACTACATAGATCCAGCCAGTTGGAGAACAGTTGATGAGTGTTGATATCTCTTATAGGCAGGGGGGTGAAGTCCATGACTTCTGTCAAGTTTCTTTTGGAAAGGTGAACATCATTATTCCATAATGTGTCATCAGACGAAAATGTCAGTGAGATTGGCATTAAAGTTGGCAATAAAGTAAGTTTGTGCTTTAGTATATTTGAGCTTGTGGATGTATGTTTTGCAGTAATTCTGCTTTACTGTTTTTGGAAACTAGGACATGGATTGTATGCTTAGTTTATGAATGTGGGTTTTAAAAAAATAATTGTTAAAAATAATCAGAAATATTTTTTAGCATCTAATATTATTAAAATATTTGACCATTAGTTATGTTGAAGTGCTTTTTGTTTTGCTGTTGTTTGAAACTCATTTTTTTCTTTGTGCTATTAAGTGAGAAAATACGAAAACACCTATAAAGAGACCAATCTATTTTTACTGTGTAATGATCCCCCTAGTGGATATGAGAAGCAGCTAAATTCAGGATTTGCATAAAGAAGCAGGTGATTGTGGGTGAGACTTCACTACTTGTTTCTCACTTTCAGAAGTGTTTTACCAGATCAGGACTGTTTCTTCTGTTTTTAATAAAGGAACTCCCAGTGATTAAATCAACTATTAAGAAAGCCTTAATGAGGCAGAAAGTGGTAGGAGTGTATAAGTCTTCAAAATTGCAAAAAGATAAACATCTTAAACAAAAATTGAAGTGATGCTTTTCAAAACACTACGTAAAGATTAGTGTCTGTACTAATTATTTGTACAAAACTTATTTTGTATGCTCTCATTTGAATTGGCTATTTTCAGGTAGTCATAGGGCAACCTGGTGTGGCTATATATCCGACCTGGAGTTGGAAGATTTTTTTGAAAACAAGAATAAATGTGAAGGAAAATTGATAATATAAAATTAGTTACTCACAGTGAAAGTGCTGTTTGAAGTCATACTGTCAAAGTAAGATGTTTAAAGCAACTATTCATAGTAGCAATATAATAAAACTTTCGAAGTGAAGATTCTTTTTTTATTGAGTAAAATGTTACTGTAATATTAAACATACAGGTTTCAAATATTGGAAATATTTCAAAAATTGGAAATAGGAACAACAGAATAGTGACAAATGCCCTGTGAGGCAGAAAAAAAACTTAAAACATTGCTAGCTCAAAGAGCTTTACTGTATTCAAGTAAAAATAATGCTCATCTGGACCACATAATGAAGCCAACATCAATATAACATGGTATTGCCTGAGTGAACAGTGTTATGACTCCCCCCTCCACCCAGTACCTTGTTGGCTCATGGAACTGCTACTGCTCTGAGAAAGGTAACGCTTCAGTAGGAAAATAGCCTGTTTCTTTGTAAAGGGCTTAAACCACAGTAGAGGATAGTACTCTGATAAACAAGATGCATTTTCTAAATGTGGTGTGTCAATAAATCATGTTTGATATTCACTTTCTATCATAAAAGCTGTGTAAAATATAGAATAAATGCATATGGTATTTGTGTAAACACAATTGTCTTAGTTTGTAGTGGCCATCAATAATGTGATTTTAAACTTTGCACTGTCTTTTTTATGTTAGAAAGATACCTGTAGAACAAATAACTAAATAGTTAACTTTTTGACAGAAGTGAAGGATACATACAGTGTGTGTGATACAGTGTACTAACTGACATATAACATCATTCAGGTAATGAGAAGTTCTGCAAGTTTTGCTTGATTATGGAAAGAAAACCCCGTTTTTCAATGATTAACATTCTTTGATGACAGTAATGACGATGCATGAATTGGATGAGAAGATAGGAAACAGGAAGATAAAAGGATGGAAAATCTATAATTAACAAAAACCATACACAATAATTAGTGTAAGTGAAATATATTTCTGTAGAATAAAAATGGAACAAAGTTAAGAATGAAAATCATAGACAATTAGGGTGGATGTAGCTTGGATCATAGAAATGGTGAAAGGCAAAAGATAATATAATACAACTTGTACAGAGAAACAATGAAAATCTGTTCAAAAGCTCTTTTAAAAGACCTCCCCCTCACACATAATGTATCCTATTCTGCCTGTTCATTAGCATGTTTTCTTTAATGTTTTTAACTTATAGGATGCCTGAGGAAAATAAACACTTGGCTTGATTTGAAAACTTTAGCTTTGCCATATCATATTTTGAATAAGTATATATGATACATGGATTTACTTAAATATTTACTGGGCTTTGCTTTTGAGTGGCCTGCTGGTCCAAACTGTCTAATATTTAAATGTTACCATAGTGATGAGTAGTAGACACTGTCATCTTTCTCTTTTTAATTAAGGAACAGATGCAGGTAATGCTGATCTCTCAGTGACCCTCTTTAAGTTGGCATCAACACATTGATTGTTTCAATTCTTTTCTCTCCCCTGCAATCTTAGCTTTGTCCTTTCTTCATATCAAGGTCTTCATCGTCTTAGGTTAAAGATGCTGGAATTTCTTTTAAAACCCTTCCTTTGGGAGCTTTATCTTAGAAGGAAAAAAACACACACTTCCACTAAACACCAGTGAAACACTAATGCCTTTTTTTTTTCCAACGAGAAACCCTGGCTTTCTCCACTTTAAAATTCAGTAACATGTGAGTGGTAGTTTGTTAAAATTCAGTATAGCCCACAAAGACCATAAATATTTCACAACTTTTTAAGAAAACAAAAATGCCTTTTCCTGTTTAGTGTATTTACCAACAGAGTGTACCTGGAAGGTTTAAATGGTGTTATCAATGCTCTCATTCTTCATTGGGCTATAATCTCCTAAACTACACTAATACTGTAAGTACTTGCATAGTGCTGTTTTTATTTTTTCAAATAAGAAAAATTGATGCCCCAAAGATGTTCACAGTTTGTATGTGAAAGTGAAAGTCACTCAGTTGTGTCTGACTCTTTGCAACCTCCAGGCCAGAATACTGGAGTGGGTAGCCATTCCCTTCTCCAGGGGATCTTCCCAACCCAGGGATCAAACCCACATCTCCTGCATTGCAGGTGTATTCTTTACCAACTGAGCCACCAGGGAAGCCCAAGAATACTGGAGTGGGTAGCCTATCCCTTCTCCAGTGAATCTTCCTGACCCAGGAATCGAACTGGGGTCTCCTGCATTGCAGGAGAATTCTTTACCAGCTGAGCTACCAGGGAAGCCCCTATTTGTATGTACGCTTGTGTGTGAGGTAAACAGTAATGAATATTTAAACCTAGTCATAATATGCTCTGATGAAAGAAATGATATTTTCCTGGAGAGATTAGAGAAGGGAATTAATAGGTACCCAATAGACAGAGGTACAGAGTATACATAAAATGCTTGTCCTAACCAATTTTTATTCCTTCCACTTAGGATTTAACTTTAACATTAACTCAATATCTATGGTTCTTCCTTATCTCACCTCAATTTTATGGCAATTTTATCTCATTTGATTTTTGTATTAGATTTCATTGATGTTGGAGACTAGCTAATCAAATTTATTATCCCTTTTAAGGTATTTCTAATTTCTTTTCTGCATATTAAATAACATGGATTCCAGTGCATTTTTTTTTCTCTTTTGATTTCAACCCTTTTGACTTCACTTTGTCTTTGTGATCTTTAGGCAGATACATTTTCATGAATCATTTCACATTTTACATGGCATTCGGAAACCATTATGTACTTTTGAATATTTTCCCGGTAGAATGGATGGTCTGTAAGTATGCAAAATCACGTTTATTTATGCAGTTTTCAAACAGTGACTAAAGGAAGTACTTCTTTTTTTTTTTTTTTGAACCTTAATTTATTGATATATTCAATTAACTGTTTCCATTTATAGTATACGATTCAGTAAGTTGTGTGTACCCATGAAATCACTACCAGTCTACTTACAGGGCATTTCTGTCCTCCAGAATTTGCCGATGACCCTTTGTAGTCAGTTCCTTCCTTTACCTCTGGCCCCAGACAACCATTGATCTGCTTTCTCTAGATGTTTGCGTTTCCTGGAATTTCAAATAAATGGAATCATACAGCATGTACTGTTTTGTGCCTGGCCTTTCACCTAACATGTTTTTGAGATGCAACACATTATTGTATGTGGCAATAGTTTATTCCTTTTCATTGTGGATTTCATTACATGGATATATCACATTTTTTTAAACCCTTCATCTTATGAAGAGTATTGGAGTTGGCTTTTTTATTTCATTTTTTTGGCTATTCTGAATAAAAATACTGTAACTGTGTGCAAGTTTTTGCCTGATATATATTTCATGCTTTTGGGCAATTACATAGGAAGGGATTACTAATTATATACATATAATTAGTATATGTATATAAAAATTGGCAATGTTCCAAAGTAGATGTGACATTTCATATTCCCATCAGCAATATATGAGTGTTTCAGTTACTCCATATCCTCACCAACAGTCAGCATTGTCAGTCTTTTAAATTATAGTTATTTAAATATGAATAAAATGGTCTCTCATTATACTTTTAATTTATATTGCCCCAATACCTTGTGAAGTTGCTTGTCTTTTTGTGAGCTAACTGGTCATTCATATATCTTTTTTGATGAAAAAAACCTGTTCAGACACTTTGTCCAGTTTTAATTGGATTGTTTGTTGTCTCTTGAGAGGTTTAATGTTTTTCTGGATACAACTTGTTTGTCAGATACTTGTATTGCAAATATATGCTCCTGTGTTTGCTAGTGTTTGTTCAGTCGCTCAGTCGTGTTTGACTCTGCGGGTCCATGGACTGTAGTCCGCTAGGCTTCTCTGTCCATGGGATTTCCCAAGCAAGAATACTGGAGTAGATTGCCATTTCTTCTTCCAGGGTATCTTCCCCACCAAGGGATTGAACCCACACCTCCTGAGTCTCGAGCATTGGCAGGTGGATTCTTTACTACTTCACCACCTGGGAAGCCCAGGTGGTGTTTGCATTTCATTTTTTTTAAACACTGTATTTTTAAGTACAAATATTTGATTTTTATAAAATCTAATTTTTACCAATGTTTTATTTTATTTTATAATTTATGCTTTTTATGTTTTATTTGAGAAATCTTTGACCATCCCAGGGACAAAGGTTTGCTTCTGTTCCTTTTAATACTTTAAGATTAAGAAGTAAGTAGTAGTACGGTAGCCTAGTCTATTTTATTATTGAGACAGGATCTTCTCAGCTATTAAGGAAAGAATGAAACAGAGTTTCCTAAATTGTGAAAAATGAAAGGTACTTACTGAATTGTTTATAATTGTATTAAAGCTTCTTTTGCCTTTTTGTCATTGATCCAAATTTGTTCAGAATATTTTTCCCAGAATATTCTAATTTACATTCTCTGAATATGGTTATATTAAATGATCAAGTCATTGATGGCAAAAATTTATTGTCTTAGAGTTGAGAAACTATTTCACATTCTTTATCTGCAAATTGAAATTATACAAAGTTATATTTTGCCAAGTCTTCAGTTTCCTGCTTACAGGTTTGTTACTGTTCCGTCTAAACATTATGAAAAGCAAAATGGGATTGAATCATTTACTTTGTTTTTTTCCAACCAAGAAGAGGATTTGGATGAAAAACTGATAGGATAAATTCTAAGTAAGTGTGCTTTAGGGGCGAGTTTGACCTGGTGAATAAGGTAAGATAGAGGCATTGAGATGAATTTATCAGCTGCCAACAAATGTAGCTGATATTATCAGAAGGACCAAACTAATGACTACCTTCATTCTGCAGTAAATGATATACAGTGTCTCTTTTTCGTAAACCATTCTAAGGGCTTCCCTGGTGTTTCAGAGGTAAAGAATCTGCCTGGAATGAAGGAGATGTGGGTTCAATCTCTGGGTCAGGAAGATCTGGAGAAAGAAATGGCAGCCCACTCCAGTAGTCTTGCCTGGGAGAATTCCATGACAGAGGAACCCAGTGGGCTACAGTTCATGGGGTCACAAAGAGTTGGACATGACTTAGTGACTAAACAACAACAAACCTTTCTAAAGTAGTGATCAGACAACTCAAAATAATAAGTCAGATCTGACTGGACTGGGTATGGCTTGAATGAAGCAATGGCAGTCTGAGATTTTGCGTAATGATCAAGGCTCCCAGTTGTGTGGCTGTTTTGGAATAAAGTGATTGCTTCTAAAACCCATCTGTTGCGCTGGACATAATATTGTATTCAGGATAGGCCAGCGTTCTGCATTAATCTGCATTCATCTGCAAAGAGCTCTTTTGTTGGAGACATTTTTGAAAGTGTTCTGCTTCTGGCACTGCTCAGCTGGTTTATGTTGATGGTCTATTGGGCTTCCCTTGAGGCTCAGATAATAAAAAATCTGTGCGCAATGCAGGAGACCCAAGTTCGATCTCTGGGTTGGAAGATTTCCTGGAGAAGGGAGTGGCAACTCACTCCAGTATTTTTGCCTGGAGAATTCCATGGACAGAGGCACCTGGTGGGCTACAGTCAATGGGGTTGCAAAGAATCAGACATGATCGAGTGACTCCCACTTCACTACTTCACTTACTGCATCATCATTAGTTATGTGTTAACAATTGTTTGCTGTGCCACTGTATCAGGAGTAATGATGATGATATCTGTGTCTTAGATCCTATGTTATTTAAATTTTTCTTTAAAAATCATTACTTTAATGGAATTTTTTCAGAGCTTGCTTAAATTAAATCTATTAAGTGGATTGCATGATCTTCTAAATATGTGCATTTGCTTTCCCAGAAGTTGTCTTTAGATTATAAAAGTAGCCTTTACAGTGAGTAAATATTTGTTTGGCCCTTGGAACAATAGAATCTGTAGTTGATGGTTCCTACTACTTAAAGTAAATAATCAATTGAAGCCAACAGTGGTCATTTCAGTACAGAATTTGTGAACTCATTTTATTGTGGTAATCTTTCCTTAAGTCTCCATTTCTCAACACATTGGTTTTCTAACTTCAGTATTAATATACTCTCAGTAAACATTCTTGTGTGTATGTTCACAATGAATGAACCAAAAACACAGATAAAATTTTATTCACTAGCTCTATCAGGATGCATGTGAAATTATAACATTTAAAGAATAAAGAGATTCAAAATTTGGTCACAGACACTCAAAACTTTTTTATACCCTCTTTTCTTGTTGTAGAAAAGTAGTCCTCATAACAGTTTTATTCCTTCCAGCTTTAAAACTCCAAGACTTTCTTTAATGATTTTTTTCTTACCAGAGGACACATATGCTGGCTATGAAAGGAAACATTGGTATTATTTATCAGGGAGAAGATGTTAATGAGTTACGAAAAAATCATAACTCCACTACATTGTGCACATAGGTTTTTATCCCATATTTGAGAAATTCTACTCGAATCATCATTCATTGCATAACTTTGATATAGGCAATTGGCTTCTTCCTAGGATGCTATGTAATAAGTTCACTGTTTAATTCTTTCATAAGTTAGACTATTTTATAATGCTTTTATACTTTATTCTTTACAGTTCAAGTGAGAATTAAGATATTGACGTTGAGGGAAAAGTTATTATTGAAAACTTTTGAGTTCCTGAAAACTAAGAAGGCTGAATAATGTATAAAATGTAAAGCAAAGATCTTAGCATCTTCTCAAACAAACAAATAAACAAACAAACAAAAACAGCACACAGCTGCTTAGGTAACATCAACAATTTACTTTAAATGCTTCTTTATTTATTCCTTGTATATGAACCTCTGGTACAACATATAACAATTAGAGGCCAACTTTAATTTGCTTCGCAATTTGAAGTTGGTAATAACAGTGTGTTTCTATTATGGATCCTTGAAGAAGCCTCTTGGGTTCAACCCGAGATTGTTCTCTCTCCTTTACATCTTCACCCTTGCTATGTTAGCCCAGGCCTATTAGTCAGGGATTTCATTTTGCCACCTCAGAACTGCTAAGGCAACCTTGTCATTGTAATTTTCACGCCCTTTCTTTTTCTTTGTTCTATATGTCAGTGAAATCTTATCTCCACAGTCTTCTGTCATAGGTTAATAGCTTGGAACAAAGTTCAGTCAGAGTCTCTAGCATAATAGAACAAAATGCATAGATGAAAAAATTAGTAGTCACTGCCCTTCCTTGTACTTCATTCAAGGGCTCTTTGTTGAATTTTGCTCATCGGTGAAACTGAATTAGTAGATTTGGTGGGATATTGTCAAATGTGTATATACACATAGGTTTTGGAGACTTGAATGCGACTGTATTCTAGAAGATGTTCCAGGGACATTATAGTGCCCTAGATATGTTCTTGATGTAGATTTATTCTCTCATTGATGTGGTATTTAAGCATATTGTTAAATCCCCAAACTCTGAATATTGTGTGGAAATTTAACATCTGAACACTATCTTAACATTTTCAAGCTTTTAGAAAAGAAGTATTGGTTCATTTCCATATACTGCATTTATTCAATTAAAATCACCTTAGCTAACAGGTTAAAGTCATGGGTCATTGTACTTATTCTACTCATGCCGCTGCCTGCTCAAGGTCATTTGGAAATTACATGGCAGAGAAATTTTCCATAGAAATAAATGGCATCAGTGCAAATTTACTAGCTGGATTATTTGAGAAGAAATATATTGACACCATTGAATATTATTAACAATTCCACTGCCATCACTTCCTCCTCCTCTACTCAATGAGCTGTTAAAAGACACAATTTGTTGTACTAAGTAGCTAACAAGAAATGAACAACATGCAGCAGGTGCCGCCCAGGAAGGCACTGAGCGTTATCGTACTAACTGTGCCGGACTAATTCCAGCCAAAACAACAACTCCATATTCAGTAAGTGAGACGAACAGATGATTTAATGGAGATTTGGAGCCTAGTTGTTTATCATGTTGGGGTTATACTTGGAAAATAGAACCAAGTGAGAGGCATGGCATGAGGAAATCCTTGGCTGCAGAGACCTTATCCTCAACTCATGAGCATCCAATTCAATGGAAGATAATGGTATGCTGATGACTTAAAATATTGGATAATCCAATTTTTTTTCTGTAGATTTTTAGAAGAGCTATAGGATCATTTGGGCGTGGATCTATACTCTACATCATACTTCTTTTAAAATTAACATTAAAACTGACTTGGGTTCACTAAGAAAGTCACACTAATTTATACTGTAGGGAGGTGAAGGACACAGCGTGATTAAAGGGGAAAAAAGCTAGAAATTACATTTGCCATTCATAATCTGCAGAAAAAATAGAGATTTTGAATGATATAAGTTATTTTTTCTCTTGTACCAGTGAGTTGATGTATATCGTTTTGCTTATTCATTTACTCAATCATTACTAATTTCTATTTACTATGCTTGGCATCTATTATATGTCAGGAACTGTGGACAGAGCAAAACAAAAGACAAAGGAGGTCCTTCTTGTGTAGTGACTGTATTCTACTGGGGGAAGTAGACAATTATTAAGTTAGAAAGAGTAATTATAGATTGAAATGAGTGTGAATTTTGAAGGAAATAAAGGGATGCAGACACTTGGAGAGAACTTCTCTAGGAGGTTTTCCTTTGAATGTGGAGCTGAAGGGTGGGAATGGGTCAGACATGACAGGAATTACAGAGGAAGATTTTCCTGGACAAGGAACAGCAAGGGAGATGTCTTGGAAGGGAACAAACCATTGCCAAGTTCCAGGAGCAAGAAGGAAGCTCGTATAGTTAGAGCATCATAACTGTTATGGAGGGTAATTGTAGAACATAAAATTGGAGAGATAGGCAAGAGCCAGATCAGGGGAGTGTCTTGTAGGCAGTGGCTCAAAAGCTTAGTTTTCTTTCTGAGAGTAATAGAACCTATTAAAGGATTTTAAGAAGAGAGTGACTTGAACTGATCAATTTTTTGAAGGAAAAAAAAAAGTCACTGTCCTCTTGGTGGAGAAGGGATTGGAGAGAGGAAGAGTAAAATGGAAAGATTCCTTATGAGTTCATTGCAACAGAATTGATAGATTGAAGGCTAGGGATGTGATTGCAGAGGTGAGGAAAAATGTGAAAGTTAATGCATACTGCAGAGCTTAAACTGACCTGACTTGCTAATAAACAGGATAAATGGTGAGGAAAAGAAAGAGATCAATAATGACTCCATATTTTCAGACAGGGCACTGGATAGGTGCACATAACATTTAACAAGATGGGAAAAGCTGGGGACATCCAGGTTTGAGCAAGTAAAGAGTTCTAGGACTTTTGGGATTTATTAAGTATGCAAAGCCAATTCTGTATTGAAGCAGAGATGTCAAATAGGTTAGTTGTGTAAGAGTCCAGACATTTGAGGAAAGATCTGGGTTAGAGATATAAATTTATTCCTCATAAGCATAGAAAAATGGCATCTAATGTCATTGACTTTGATGAGCTCCCCAAAAAGGAGTGTAGATAAAGAAGAGGTCTCAATACCTAGACTGAGGTACTCAGCTTCTAAGACTGAATAATGGAATGAGACGAAGAAAGAAACAGCCAGGGGCATAAGAGGAAGCCAGCAGAGGAGAGAGTGGCAATGGTGTCGACTCTGCTGACTCTGGAAAAATGTAATTTTTAACTTGAAATGAACCATTTTCATGCAGTGGTGAAGAATGGGAGCAAATTGAAGTGAATAGATTTAAGAATGACATGAGTGGTTTGGAATTGGCGACCTTGACTTCAGAATTGTTATTCAAAAATTTTATCTGTGAATGGCGAGGCTTAAAGAAGGATAATAGTGGATAATATAGGAGTTCAAGGGAAGTTTTATTTGTTTAATTATTTAATTTAAATATATATATTTACTTATTTATTTGGCTGTACCGGGTCTTAGTTGGGCGCTTAAGATCTTTAGTTGCAGGATACAAGCTCTTAGTCACAGCATGTGGGATCTAGTTCCCTGACCAGGGATCAAACTTGGGGCCCCACATTGGGAGTGTGGAGTGTTAGCCACTGGGAAGCCACCAGGGAAGCCCCTATTTGTTTATTTATTTATTTTTTAAGATCAGAAAAGCCAGAATAAGTTTGATATTCTAATTAACTTTTTTTAAGATGGAAAAAGCCGGACTATGTTTGACATTCTAATACCCACAATCCACTGAAAAGGGAGAGATTGTAGATGAAAGAAATGGGGCTAAGAGCTGGAGTAGACTAATATTTTAAAAGAAGTATACTATCCATGTTTATTTATTTATTTATATTTAAAAGAAGCATAATATAAATTCCATGAACAGCATTTGTGCATCTGCGGTACACTTACTGTGGCATAATATCATATCATCAAACAAGAATAGGGTTGGAATGTACCATTAGAGCTCATCACAAGCAAATTTCCGATTTTACAGCAGACTAGTGAAGGTTCTGATATAAGCTGAGACATACACCTTGCCTCACAGCTAATTAATGAAACAGGGAGTGTCAGTTGGGCACTGTTTGTTGATAAAGGGGGTGTGTAGGGAGGAGAAAGCTTTTTCCTACTTAATGTCATAACCAGTGCATTTGTATCCATGAGCCCACCTAGTGCCTCTTAAGCAAATCACTAGGTAGAACAGTGGCTCAGGTTGAGAGGTAGTTGACTTTAGTTCAGGCACATTGGGTCACCCAGTTTTCTCTTCATGATGAAGCACTCATTCCCTTAGCTGCTGGAATTGCTGGCATCCCCAAATTCTCAACTGAGTCACTTTCTAAGACTTGCTTCACCCAAAGAGAGCAACTTTGGCCCATGACCCACACTCTTCCTGTGGGCGCCCTGCATCCAGTGATTGGTCAATGAAGAAATATGAAGGTTTAGCTCCTTCACCTCAATTTAGGATAACTCTGAATGACAGCTAAAAATGCTTGTAGAATCTTCTGAGGCTTTTTATTAGTATTTGGATCACATTACAATCTAGCTCCTCTCTCTGACCAATCCCATTGCTTTCCAGTTTGTACTCTTGATCCCAAGAGTATGTCAAGTAGTCTTCTTACTAGAACATTTCCATCCCAGGATCTGCTTCCTCAGCGATCTTGACCTTTAAAACCCACAAAGAATATGACCAATAATTAAAACTACAATACTAATCTTGGGGTTAATCAGATACAGCTTAGTTATTTTAAAAAGTTACAACTGTTATGTAGATTATTTTAGCAAAGGGAATGACTGAAGTCTGACTCTATGTCAGGGTTATGTTGGTGAAGAAATAACTCCTTTTGGAATGAGACCTTACCTGGAAATGGGAAATTTCTGGGTATCAGGTTTTGATGTAATAGAGAAATAGAAGATAAAATTTTTGAAATGAGCAGAGCCTCAGCTCTGAATTTTATGCTCATAAATGATTCCAGGACTAACAAATAGCCTTTGGCTAAGCATGAAACACGTTGATATATAGTGAACAAGAAAACTATGCTGGGAGTTCCCTGGTGGTCCAGTGGTTAGGACTCAGGTCTTCCACTGCGGGAGGTTCCTCCTTGGTTGGGGAACTAAGATCCCACAAGCCATGTTGTTGTTGTTTAGTCTTTAAGTCATTTCTTTAGTTGCTCAGTCTTTGCAACCCCATGGACTGTAGCCCACTAAGCTCCTCTGTCCATGGGATTTCTCAGGCAAGAATATTGGAGTGCGTTGCCATTTCCTCCTCCAGGGGATCTTCCCAAACCAGGGATTGAACCCACGTCTCCTGTTTGACAAGTGGTTTCTTTACCACTGAGCTGCCTGGGAAGCCCCACAAGCCATGAAGTGTGGCCAAAAATTAAAACAACAACAACAAACTGCACTTTGTGAAAGACACATAGATACCCAGGGTTAACATGTGTCTGAGCATATGAACACATATAGCTAATTCCAGAATTTTCCTTCTGTTGAGAATATGGCTGCTGGCTATTACTTCCCTTGGTCAGTGTAGGCTCAGGAGCTGGACAGACCTGCCTCTTTAGGGAGAAGGATGTAACAGAAAAGGTAGGAGAAGGTGAAAGCTGAAAGTTCAAGATAGAGAAACTTTATATATTTCTAGGAAGAAAAATTCCTGTATTAAAGGAAATTTTGTCTTTGTCCTCACATTTCTAGATTCCTTCTAATGTTCAAGAATATTTAGTTTATCAAGGGGATAGTAGCATTCAAATCCATTTGTGTAAGCACTGTGTCCATTTCTTAAAACCTTTCCCTGTTAATAAGCCCTGAAATTTATAGGTAGAGGCCATTGGGAGATAAATGAATTCAGTAAAATGATCAAATTAAGAGCAATGTTTCAAGCAACTGAAAACTCTGTGTGTGTATGTGTGTGTGTTTGTGTTGTTAGGGCTGGAAATGATGAAGAATTAAAGGAGGGTTTGTCATGCACAGCCTTTACATTTCAGACTATCACCAATCATTTCAGAAGGGAGGCTCTACTTGTAAATGATTTTTCTGGGGAAACAAAAGAAAGGAGGAAGAAGCCAAGATAATTTTGAAGAAGTATAGATTTATGAATGACTTTCTCTGAAATCCCATTACTTATTACAAAGTGAAAAAAACTTAGAGAGTATGAAATTGGCATTCAGTTCATCGTATAGAGCAAAGGGGAAGATTTGAGGGTCCAGAAACAGTTAAATTCGTATATGAAAGCATGATACTTCACAGTGGTAGCATTAAAACTCGGTAGGGAAAGTACTGGCTCTTCAGTATATGGTGCTAGGACAATTGGTTATCCATATGGAAAAAAGTAAAATTAGATCCTAGTGACAGAATAAATTCCAGGTGGCTTTAAAATCTGAAAGTTAAAAGCAAAACTTTAAAAAATTCTACAGTCAAAAATAGGAGTATTTTTATGACCTGAGGTTAAGGAAGGATTTCATAAAGGAAAAGATTAGTAAATTCAGCCTCATTAAAACTGCATTTTCTATACATCAAAAGATACCATTAAAGGGAAAAAAAAAAAAAAAGCCAGGGACAAAGGAGAGATATTGGAAAACCTATAGCCACCAAAAGACAAGGATTTAGAACTTTAGCATTAAGAAAAAGGTGAGCACCCTAATATTAAAATGAGTAAAGGAAATAAACAGATATTTTACTGAAGAAAAAATATAAATACTGAATAAAATGACCTACAGCATCACTAGTTGTGGTGGAAATTCAAATTAAAATGACATGCCATTTCAATCTCATTAGATTGCCAAAAATGAATGACGATACCACTGTCTGGGAAAGTAAAGAGCAGTGGGAACTCTCCTACAATTCTCGTGGCAGTGAAAATTGATGTAGTCACTATGGAGAGCAATTTGGCAATATGCAACTGGGAAAAAATGAACAATCAAAATATTCTCAATAGACAAAAAATAAATTATAGGGTTTATTCATAAATGGTTAAAAGGAATGAACTAGGATGGCAAATATCAATCTAGATAAATATGAAAATGTTATATTCTTTAGATAAAATGGATCCTCTTTGGACAGCATGAAGAAAGGTTGCTTTGAAAATGTTGATGTGGAACACACCGTTTAGTGATGTTTTAATTGATTGGATAGCCCTAACTGTAAATATTGACTTGTGGACTGGACAAGGTGTTCCAACCATTAGCATTTTTGATAATTAACAAACCACCCTAAACCTGTTGGCTTAAAACAGCTATTATTATTATTATTATTTTGGCTCGTGGTTCAGTGGACTGGATGGGATGGTTGAGACTGCTGGGAAGGTTGTGTCCTTTTTCCATGTGGTCTGATATCTTCTAGAGATTAGCGCGGGTGTCACATGGTGATCTCTGGGTCCTAAAGACCCTCAAGAGAGGACATATCCCAAAGAACAAGTACTTTCTTGGACCACAGCTAATGTTCAGTGCTCCAAAGCAAGTCACATGGCTACTCTCAGACTTATGTGTGAAGACTCCACCTCTTAAGGAGGAGCTTTGAAGTTACATTGCAAAAGGGCATTTGCACAGGTATGGGAAGTATTTATGGACATTTTTGCAATGTATTACAGGTATCTTTATATAGGTATCTGAACCTGGTCTGGGAACCTCTCTTATATTTATGTGGATGATGATCCTTAACTTAAGAGTTATCACAAGAAGCAGCTTTTATTAAAATGGCTATACCCCTATTTTAGTACCTAGGACCATTTTATCTAACAACTTTCTGACTGAATAGACTGTAGGCTTTCTGGACCTGACTGTTTCTAGTGGAGTGGAATTTACTGATGAAGCAGTCTACTTCACGGGCTGTGTGTAGTTCTGCCTCTACAGTTTAGGATAGACGTCACTTCCCAAGACTGGATATGAAATAAAATACTTTGCTTCCCTGATAATGTAGAGGCCCTATTTGTGAGGAGAGAGTTCCCCTTGGTATGATCTTTAAAGTAGATCCAATACGAAAATTGAGAAAAACTCAGCAACATTTGGCTCAGGCTTGGAAAGTAAATAGTGGCTTCCTTGGTGGCTCAGAGGGTAAAGAATCTGCCTGTGATGCAGGAGACCTGGGTTCAATGACTGGGTCAGGAAGATCCTCTGGAGAAGGAAATGGCAACCCACTCCAGTATTCTTGCCTGGAGAATTCCATGAACAGAAGAGCCTGATGAGCTATAGTCCATGGAGTTGCAAGGAGTTGGACACAACTGAGCGACTAATGCACACAAAATTTCAGGACATGAAAAGAGTGAGTGGGTAGATAGACATGAAAGAATAGTTAGTGAAAAGAAATGACTAGATAACTCCAAAAGCCCCTACCTTGCCAGGATTTTCATATGTCACAGATTGAATGATTGGATTCATTTAAAGAGAAATACTGTATTTTCAATCTTAATATGGATTCCTATGTTTTAGTAAGTAATCAGGGCCATTTGCCTCTATCTCACTCCATTCTGGAACTGTCTTATTAAAGTTCTTCATAAAATGTCATCATCCCCTATTCAATTATTACCTCTTCTTCATCACTGACTCAATGGACGTGAGTCTGAGTGAACTCCGGGAGTTAGTGATGGACAGGGAGGCCTGGTGTGCTGCGATTCATGGGGCTGCAAAGAGTCGGACATGACTGAAGAACTAAACTGAACTGAACTGAACTGAACTGAACTTCTTTCAGGGAGGAACATCTGATTTTTATTTTTTTACTTTTAGAAACTTCTCAAATTTTGCTATCAGCTTTAACCAGTGAGACACCACTGATACAGTGTATGATGAAAATATATCATAATTTTATTACTTACAGAAAGTATAATTCATGATTCAGAATTTAGTGTGAGTCAGACTTTAGAATTATACTTCATTCATATTCTATATTCTCTTTATCATGTGTCAGTTTAAATACAAGACTTGTGATGTTTAAAAACACCAACACTTAGTGGGTATTCCTCTCAGAAGGCGAGCATCTCCAAAACATGGTGATTTCTTGTCAGGCGATGTCACAAAACAAGCTTGTTTTTTTTGAATTGGTGAACAAAGAACCAAACTTAAGAACGCACTTGGTCTTTGTTATTCCGAAGTTGTTCTGAATGACGATTAAAAGAAAGACAGTAAAGAAAATATAACAGCAGAACTCTTGCTCTCCGGAATGTTTTTCTGTTTTTTCCATAAGGTGTCGACAGTTCTCTGTCAACTTGAAGGCTTGAAAAACAAAAAGCAGTCTTGTTTGTCAGGTGTTCCGCAGTCTCCCTGCCCCAATTCTCCCAAGTGTGCAGAGCTCTGGTTCAGATGTTTCAGTGTTATGTAATTTATTCTGTCGCTAAATGTCATTTCCCCACTATCTCATGATTTGCTTTCAGATCCAAAGCCTATAGCACACCGCCAATTACCCTGGAAAGTGCTTGCGGCACGTATCTCCCTCTGTCTTCTACGGGTAGTGCATGGGTAAAACTCAGTTGCTAACAAGAGTAATGAAACTTTGATAGTAAAATATACATGTATTTTGGATATATTTTAATCCAAATTTTTGAACATATCCAAATATTTGTCACATATTTTGATGTTATTTTCATTGAGGGGACTTCTTGATCATACAGTTATTTTCCTATTGTTTGTGTTTCCTTTACAAAGACTTACACTAACATGTGATTTTATCATTTCACTTACTGGTAATATATACGTTTCTTTGAGCTCTCGGAGGTGATTCAATCAGTGGTCTGTAACCCAATTATAAGAAAGGAGTCATCTTCATGGTCACATAGACATGTGGTAAACATGAGTTTATGTTTCCCCTTTTTTTAAAAAATGTGTCTATTTTTAACTGGAGGATAATTGCTGTACATTATTGTGTTGGTTTTTGCCATGTATCAACCCGAATCTGCCATAGGTATACACATGTCTCCCTCTCTTTTGAACCTCCCTCCCTCAGTTGCTAAGTTGTGTTCAGCTCTTTGCGACCCCATGGACTGTAGCACGCCAGGCTCCTCTGTTCATGGGATTTCCCAGGCAAGAATACTGGAGTGGGTTGCCATTTCCTTTTCCAGGGTCCATCTACCATTCATTCTAAAATGAGTACTTTCACTGAGTTTAAAGTTAAGGATTTGAAAAAGGCACTTGTAAACTAGAGATTTGCTGTTTCCTTTAAAATCAAGATCTAAGTGAAAGAAAAGTAGTGGAAAATGTTTTAACAAGGTTTTTAATAAAGTGGTTTAATAAATGAAGTGATATCCACTTTCTGGGGATTTTAAGGTATTTTTAAATCAGATATTAAGATTCTGTTAAACGTCTAAAATATTTAATTACTAAATGTATATTTTGAGCATACTTGTTTATCATCCGTAAGTGATTCTACTTAGTCTTGCGTACCAGTTCCTTTCACTGCAGGAAAAATATATATGTACTTTCCTTTTTAAAAATATATAGTAGAGATGGTTTAATAACTGTACAAAGTCATTAGAACTACCTTATAATGTTTATTATACCAAATCTTGTAGAGATCCAACTAACTTTACATAAATGAAGAAGGAAAAATAGTATCTGAGAATCCCCATGTTCAGAACACATCTTTCATTTACTTTAACTATTCAGGTCTCATCTTAAAGAATTCCTTATAGGAATCTCTATGGCAATCTGGTGTTTAGACCAGGGAGGAAAGCACAGAAGGCATGGCATTTTACCAGTCTTTCTGCTCTTTGTCATCTGCTGTTTGGTTATCACCTAGAGGGTACTTCTGTGCCTCAATTTCCCACATTTATCAAAGATGACAATATAAGCTCTGGAATATATACATTAAAAATTTCACCAAAGTTGAATTTCCTATTTGGTTAAATTTTTTACATGCGTGAATATTATAAAATATGTATAGTCATATATAAATTCCTAATATTCATGTATAAATACAAGCCTAAAGCTTTGCCTTTAGAAAGTCAGGACATTAAAATATTCATGCCAGTTTTTCCAATATATCAATTTATGGGACTGGATCTGGCAAAGCTATCATTTGTAATGACGACTGGAATGCAGATGGATTTTAGTGACTGTATATAGAAACTGGGGGGAAGGGAGCAGCAGTCATTCTTTGTTGTTTAGGATGAAGCAGAAAAATCTGCTTTCTCCTATATATGGAAGAGTTTGTTCGAAGCAAGAACTAAAATAAGGAATTACTGATCGGCTAGAAATTGCATTTCTTTTATCTTCCCACTTCACTAATATTTTTACCCTCTGGAAATGTACGGATATTTTTACAGAGATATATTACTGACTTTTGGATGAGTACCAGTATTTTTCATTTGCAATGAGGAGTATATAACTGGTGTTATCTAAATATTCTTTAACGAGTCATCAGAAATTTTATTATAGGCATCTCAGGCATAAAAACTGATAATTAAACATTTTATTCCATTCTTAAGTAAATCGGCAATGATCTCAACCAAGTGACACCACATATCTATGGAATGTGATGTGATTCGGAAGGCACTTTAAAAGTACTTCTATTTTAAATATATGTCACTAAATAAGATTTACTGCCATAATGGGCAACA
Organism: Bubalus kerabau; assembly: GCF_029407905.1. Taxonomy (NCBI): domain Eukaryota; kingdom Metazoa; phylum Chordata; class Mammalia; order Artiodactyla; family Bovidae; genus Bubalus; species Bubalus kerabau. Next base: position 35,917,042 of record NC_073624.1, on the reverse strand, counting down.
TTGCCAATAGGGTTATTTACTGTTTCTCAAGTGTGTTGAGATGGAAATGTTTGCAAATGACTGATTTAGGGGACAGGATGATGCTTTATCATTGTAAGACTCTATGGCCCTATTCAAGTGGAAACATCTAATCATCTGAAATAGTAGTGATTAGAGGATAGGTAGATAGGAGGACTGAAATTAGTGTTTAATAAATCACTCAAAGTATCTTCATTAATATTAGATTGCCAAATTATTCACTTACATTCAAATAGTCAAATTCATACAAACGTTTCCTCTTGGTGCTTTTCCTGTTCACCAACTAGTATTTTCTTACCTTTTCTTGATTCAGCAGGTATGGGTGGAAGTGTTCTGTAGCTCAAAGCCTATGGAAACTTCAGTACGGTAGCTTTTAGTAGCAGAAACAATGCTGCTATACTGTTCTTATATAAATGAAAGAAATTATTACAGTATATAAATGAAAACAACAGACAATTGCTAAGACAGATTACTCAGAGCTCCTAGTTACAAAGAAGAGGGGGAAGTCTATCTTAAAAACGAACCCTTTCCCCCTAAAATCCATATTCACCATGAGATTAATGTTGAAAATATATAAAATCAACATGTTTTTGATTCAGTAGCCCCATGTTGACACATCCTTGATTTTTTTTTAAAGGTGAGATTTATGGAAAGGCATCTCTATACTTTCTGTGTTTCTAAAATGTGAGGGCAGAAATACTTACTGATTGCTCACAAACTTTCCTGGGGGAGCGGGGATATAAGTTTCTCCTCTTGCTTTTTGGCCTGTTTCTGAGATAATCAGTAGAGACTCACTAATGGGAACAGTGGTGAGGACTAAAGAACTCTGTCTCTCTTTTTCATTAGACTGAGACCCTGTTAGTTCTGTTAACAGGAGAGGGAAACAAGAGTTCCTTTTATTTTTGCCCGTTGTTCAAATACATGGAGACTGTGAATATTTAGAGCAGTCTATTTTTAAATCATAGCTCCTTTCAGTATTTTAATCTTCCTTTTCCAGTGGGGAAAAAGTATTTAAGAATTATCTCCTAGAAAAGTGTAATGTGATTTTCCCCCTACATGTTGTAAATACATTATCTACTGTAGTAAACTCAGTGATCTCAGAATTTATAATTAGGGGTCACACCTTAACTTGAAGTGCTTTGCTCCCCAATATATCACATTCCTGATTCCTTTTCAGAGTATGTGCTCTCTGCTAAAATAAAAAACACATAATCTGATATTTTAATCTTCTTATCAAAGATAAAATAAATCCAGCCTCCCCACATAGCCCTTTACACCCTGTAACCAAGTAAATTTGCCTGACACTTGTAGGCAGAACACCCAGTTGGTTTTACCTGTAGACTTTAATAAACACACAAGGTAAAAATAGAAACAGGAGAAGATGAGTAATAAAGATAAGAGATGTTTACAGCTTCATATTACTCTTTTGCATATGCACATATGTACAGGGTAAGTGTTTCATTTAAAACGTAATGTCTCTCTTGGAAAATTTGTCAGTATAGCTTTTTGTCTTATTAACTCATTTCACTTATAAATTATGATTGAAATTTTAGTAATTTATGGACCAATAATTTTGATGAATTCTTAGTAGCATTGATTGTATAATTAAAACAATTCTAAAATTTTGTATGTCTTTATAGCTGTATGTATAAAATAAACATAGCAAGAGAGAGGAACACCCTGGATGGTTCTTTAAATGTGTGGTTCAGTGTAGCTACCTGATCAGTGTCCAACATGAAGAAACATATACAGAAGTCCTTGGAACTAAATTAATTAAATGTATATTTAAATAATTAATAAAACAGGCCCCTGTAAATTTTGTGAAAACATGATATCTGTACATCATTTTTGTTTAATGAACTTAGAACCCTGTCTTTGGTTGGTACTTTCAGAAATACTCTTGAAATATACAGTGACAAAAATGAAGATTTGTTGAATGAATGAATTATAACATTCTAAACCTTGAATATTTGACTGTGCTTTCATATTTTACAGTTATGTGTTCATCAAGTTTGGGAATTCTCACCAGCCTCAGTGGATTTTTATCTAGTGACTAATTTAAAGAAAGAAAATATTTTAAAGCATAACTGTTTTCTTGAATTTTTGACTCTCCTAGATCTGTCAGGCCACTCAGATTCCACAGAGAGAACCATAGTTATTAGAAATGAAATAATAACATTATTTTTAAAGTCTGGTTTTATGGATGATACATCAGTACCTGGGAATTCATTTCTGAAATTTTCTCCTCTGACTAGCTCCATTAATATAATTGGAAATGAGTTTTTTCTAAGGCATAGCAGTTTGCTCCTCCTCCTCTTCTTTCTCCGCTCTCTCTTCCTCTGTGTCCATTAAATTCTCACAATGGCCCCTTTCTTGTTTACTAAATTCCGTAATCCAAAGTCTATATGTTTAAGATTACTTTAAAAACAGACAGGTTTTCTATTCTTGAGGCACTTCTGCAAGTGCTATAGGAATTTAGCACTACATCCTCAGTTTCCCAAATCATTTCTTATGGGCAAAACATAATGAGTGTCCATGAAACTTGCTATATATACTGATTTTACCCAATTTTAAACTATTACCAACCAGAAGTTTCTTAAACTAAGAGTTTATTTTGACAATGGAAAAAAAAATAATTGTTCAGTATTTTCTCTCCCTTAACAGCCAAATTGTATTTGCCAATGCTTCCTTTGGAAACAGACAGTAATAGGTAAAACAGTTTTAAAATCATTTTGAATACTCTTGGCTTTCTCAACTACCCAAAAGAAAACTTTTGATTTGGCAAAGCTAGTTTGAATTGAGAAATACTTTAAGAAGTATTTTACTACCAAGTAAAATATTTTTAGTGTAATTCAAATACTTTTTTTTTTGTATGTCTATGCTTGCTTGTCTGTGTGGACAACTTAACACTGTTTATCTTACCTTTGGGATTTTTTTTTTTTTTTTACTAATTTAAATGTGCTGACTTAAAGCTTTTATTTAGAAGAGGATGTCAGAGGGATGGATATTTTCAGTTAATTGCTGTGCCCGTTTAAAAATTAATAGTAGTTTTTCTTTTTTGTTAATAACAAGATGGTTTTTCTTTTTTTTTTTTTTTTAAAGGACCACTTCTTCTTTCAAATATGGCAAATTGGAATCATTGGTGAAATAGCTTTCTAGATGCACCTCCATCCCATTTTATTAGGAATTAGTTAACTAAGGAAACAATAGACTATAGTGTTTTGGTGGAACTTATTCAGCCCATGATCACATACATACACATATACAATATACATAACACATATGTATATTCAGTTCAGTTCAGTTCATTTCAGTCGCTCAGTCGTGTCCGACTCTTTGTGACCACATGAATCGCAGCACACCAGGCCTCCCTGTCTATCACCGACTCCCGGAGTTCACCCAAACTCACGTGCATTGAGTTGGTGATGCCATCCAACCATCTCATCCTCTGTCATCCTCTTCTCCTCCTGCCCCCAGTCCCTCCCAGCATCAGGGTCTTTTCCAATGAGTCAACTCTGTACATGAGGTGGCCAAAATACTGGCGTTTCAGCCTTAGCATCAGTCCTTCCAATGAACACCCAGGACTGGTCTCCTTTAGGATGGACGGGTCGGATCTCTTTTCAGTCCAAGGGACTCTGAAGAGTCTTCTCCAACACCACAGTTCAAAAGCATCAGTTCTTCGGTGCTCAGTTTTCTTTATAGCCAACTCTCACATCCATACATGACCACTGGAAAAACTCATAGCCTTGACTAGACGAACCTTTGTTGGCAAAGTAATGTCTCTGCTTTTGAATATGCTATCTAGGTTGGTCATAACTTTCCTTCCAAGGAGGAAGCTTCTTTTAATTTCATGGCTGCAGTCACCATCTGCAGTGATTTTGGAGCCCAAAAAAATAAAATCTGACACTGTTTCCCCATCTATTTTCCATGAAGTGATGGGACCAGATGCCATGATCTTAGTTTTCTGAATAGTGAGCTTTAAGCCAACTTTTTCCCTCTCCTTTTTCACTTTCATCAAGAGGCTTTTTAGTTCCTCTTCACTTTCTGCCGTAAGGGTGGTGTCATGTGCATACCTGAGGTGATTGATATTTCTCCCGGCAATCTTGATTCCAGCTTGTGCTTCTTCCAGCCCAGCGTTTCTCATGATGTACTCTGCATATAAGTTAAATAAGCATATTATAGCCAAATAATTAACAAAATATAATCATATAAAAATATGAAATAAAATGATGCTGATGCTGAGAAAGATTGAAGACAGTAGAAAGGGGTGACTGAGGATGAGATGGTTCGATAGCATTATTTACTCAATGGACAAGAGTTTGAGCAAACTCCAGGAAATAATGAAGGACAGGGAAACCTGGCATGCCGCAGTCCATGGGGTCACAAAAAGCCAGACAAAACTGAGTGACTGAACAGCAGCAACAACAGTGAAATAAAATCCTGGTTTAGCATAATGATATTTGCAATACTTTATTGTGGCTAAGGATTCCAAATGCCTATGTGACAACATAGATGCTTCCATTAACTAGCTGTGACCTTGGGCAAGTTAGTTAACCTCTCTAAAATGGACAGAGAACTTGACCTAACTCATAGAGTCATTGTGAGAATTAATGGAGATGGTGTATATGGAAACAGAGCACATAGGTGGCCAGAATTCACACTCAGTTGTACAGGTTTTACATAGCCCAAAGGTGCCCAGTCAAGGAGATGAATGGGGGTTAAGGGGCTGAAATTCACCGATTGGATCTCATGCTGGCCATGCTCTTGCTTGCAGGACAGGACCAGTGAGTGGGAGGTGTCTTTTTGAGTAAAGGTCATGGATAGGATAGTGGTGGCTCTGTATGTCAACTGCCTCTATCATCATCCTAAATTAAAACACACACCCTCCTTTTTCAGGTGGTCTTTGGGAATTCTGAAGTCATCCTGTCTTCCACATAATTGTTATGAAAATGTGATGTTAAGGTAGTTAGAAAGCAAATAAGGCAGGTATCCAGGTGAATATATTTAAGCTCCATTTAGCCTCATTGATATTATGTAGAATTTTTCAATCAGGAAAAAAGATACCCATAGTTAGGATTTAGCACTCCTAATAATTAAGGTGGAATGCATAGTGATGAGATAGGGCTATCCATTAGAGGATAGCTATTAAAGGACAGTGCATGCCTTGTCAATTTATATTAATTTTTCCTGGTGGCTCAGATGATAAACAATCTGCCTGCCATGCAGGAGACCTGGGTTTGATCCTTGGGTTGGGAAGATCCCCTGGAGAAGAGAAGGGCTACCCACTCCAGTATTCTTGCCTGGAGAATTCCATGGATAGAGGAGCCTTGAAGGCTACAGTCCGTGGGGTTGCAAAGAGTTGAACAAGATTGAGTGACCAACACATTCAGCACTTCAGTTTATAGAATAAAATAGGAGGCAGGTCACAATTAGAAACTTCCTGAGGATGACCGTTTTTTAAATTAAAGTGATCATTGATAATAACTACAGCGATTGTAACAGGTAGGATGCACGGATGGATGTTTGGATTGGTACAGTGTACCATATTTATATTTTACTTTCATTATTTTTTCAGACAGTAAAATGTATAGAAGAATATTTTTGTTCTGAAATTTTATTTTAAAAATGTCATATAGGGTTTTAATTAAAGGACACGGAAAGAGCAAAATAGTGAATTAGGAATCTTAGGTCTTGGAGAGTTACACAGACTATGAAATCTATTATATTTTGAAGCTAACCCTGCAGGGAAAAAAATTAAAAAGCCCTCTCCCATATTTTCAGTGACATGAAGGAAGTTAAGTGTGAATCCCATCTCTGTGGGGAGACTGTTTCAGTCACCCTTTTACTGACTCCACCCTTTGCTTTCTGAATCTAGACCCAAATTCCATTTTCTTTCTTGAACCTGTCTTCTCTCTCCACCCCCTCTATTCAAATATCACTTAGATGTATTAGGTTGGCAATTTGACATCATTCAACGGTATAGATACAGCTATCCTGGTGTAAAACCTTAGAAGTCACATTAACTCCCTTCGCCTTCTCAGCCACCATATCTGGCTTCCACAGCACACAGATTTTTTTTTTTTTCTCTCTCTTTAACGCATCTTCTTTCGTTTGGCACAGCAGAGACACAATACCCTCCATCCCTTCCAGCTGAAATCCTGAAGTAGCCTTGGAATTCTTTACCTGACTCTTTGTCTTTTCCAATACCAATCAGTGTTTTTAAGAGTATCACTGAAAAATCACTGACTATGCTGTGGCCCCCAGAGAAGGCAATGGCACCCCACTCCAGTACTCTTGCCTGGAAAATCCCATGGACGGAGGAGCCTGGTAGGCTGCAGTCCATGGGGTCGCTAAGAGTCGGGCACACCTGAGTGACTTCACTTTCACTTTTCATTTTCATGCATTGGAGAAGGAAATGGCAACCCACAGAGTATTCTCCCTGGGAGAATCCCAGGGACAGAGGAGCCTAGTGGGCTGCCGTCTATGGGGTCGCACAGAGTCGGACACGACTGAAGCGACTTAGCAGCAGCATGCTGTGGCCCCAGTCTGGGTTTCCAGATCTATCTTGCCTTAATTGCATGTAAGCAGCCTCTGTAGAGACATAATGGGCCGCGAATATTCCTTGTTATGATCTCCATGTTTCAGTTTCTTTTGTGTTCATTTCTGTTCCTTCTTGTTCCCCCTCTATTCTTTCCCCAGGATGCAGTCTGTGTTTAACCCTATTCTTTTTTTTTTTTTTCACAGGCGCCCGGGGGGTTCCCACCCTCCCCCGGGGTAACCCTATTCTTAATCTTAATACACTGCCCATGATGCTTCTCAGATGGGTACTCTATACCTCCATAAATTAACTCAGTTTGCCTGCCATAGTTATAGAGAACTTGCACTTTCAACTTGTGAAATGAAAGAAATCGTGTACCTATTTGTGTATCTATATCACTTCATACAGTGTGAGCCATTATACTGGTTCAGTTGTAGGTCTTTCCAGCAGATTTGGAGAAGGCAATGGCACCCCACTCCAGTACTCTTGCCTGGAAAATCCCATGGACGGAGGAGCCTGGTGGGCCGCAGTCCATGGGGTCACTAAGAGTCGGACAAGACTCAGCGACTTCACTTTCACTTTTCACTTTCCTGCATTGGAGAAGGAAATGGCAACCCACTCCAGTGTTCTTGCCTGGAGAATCCCGGGGATGGGGGAGCCTCGTGGGCTGCCATCTATGGGGTCCCACAGAGCCTGACATGACTGAAGCGACTTAGCAGTAGCAGCAGCAGCCAGCAGATTATAAACTACATGACGACATCTTCAGTGTATATTGGAATTTACCATTACCTGGTGCAGTGCCTGGCAGATAGCATATGCTTAAAAATACCATAGAATAGATGTTGCAGAATTTTAGTGGTCAGTACACATTTTAAACCACATACATATGATTATATATATTTTGGTCTTTATGATTCAGAGAATAATGTCTGATGGCATAGTCACTATTAATAATTTTTTCTATCTGCTATGAGAAAGAAGTCCCTTAATACACTTTATAGTATTTAATCTTACAGTGTATAGAAAGGAAAAATGTAATTTCTATTAGAAAGCTAATTGGAAAGACTTGAGAAATTATCAGGCATTTGATTAGTAAATCTATTTTTAGATATCCTAACACATGAAAATGAATATACTGTAAAGGCAGTGGTCATTCTAACATGTAAGCAATTATAAAAATTGTGTTCTATAATATGAGAAAAGCCCTCTTTTTAGTATTAGGGCTGCTGAGAATATCCAAAATAACTGTGGAGTCTGTCGTCATTACTATAATTTTATACATATATAAAATTATATATATATAAAATCTTTGTAAAATCATCAAATGAGAAGTATACTCCTAATAATCAGTGGTTTAGAATAACTGTGAAAAATAACTGCCAAACTATATTATTAATAAGAGAATCAATAGCACGGATATCTATGAGTTAAATTAAAAAGAAAAATTAACAGGGGAAAAAAGGCAAACAGCTTTTGTATTCTTGCAATTCAGGTGAGGTATCTTCATTTTCCTTGTATTTTTTTTTTTTCTCATTAACTGTAGAAACCCATAGAAATAAGTCTCTGTGCAGCTCCAAATGTCCCCATTTCATTTCAGATGGTATTTCCAATAAGGGTACTGTTTTCTTGCAAAGAATATTACATCTCACTAATTGTCCTACAAATCCCATTCTTAATTAAAATCAAAATCTTCGTAACAACTTTACTATTTAACTTAAGAATATGTGATCCTTGTTTGTTTTGAGGACGATGCTCTGGGTGCATTTTTTTCCCCCTTTCAAAAAGGAGCAGCCTGGTGAGAAAAATTTGCAGCAATTAATTTTGTTTGTTTGTGGCTGCAACCATAAAAACTCCCAAGCAATACTAAATAGTGCTTGTGGGGTGCAGGTCTGGCAGTTCATGGGTACACAGTAAGTTTTATAATACTATTAATGCTAGAGAATAAGACAAGGTATAATAATTCCAATTTCATCATCTGTCTCTGTTTTATACTAAATTGTGCACTCTATTATGAATATGCTGGCTATAACATGGCATATTTAATTCTGCATTTAGTCTCTGCTTTGTTACTCATGCACAAATATAGCAAGTTTGCTTCTCAAATGCCATGTCCCAGCCCTCTAAGAACAACAACAACAAAAAATTAAATACAAACTAAGTTTGAATAACAGTAATGGTGGGAAAATCTATCCCAGGGTTCATTCTTTTTACAGGGAGTTGGCAAACCAGGAAGAATAGACTTTGTCATGTGCAAATATGGTGACCATAAATGGTGCTAGAGGCTTTTCCATTGTCCTCTGAGTTTGCCATGAGAGAAAGCGGGTGAGAGAAAGAAAGACACGTTTGATAGAGTTGTGAAGAATGTTTGAATGGCTATTGGGTGTTGAGCATTGTCTTGCAGTGACCTCAATTCGGTACAGTAGAGACCCTTGAAAGCACTGTCTGAAGTCACAATACCACTATTCTCCTCCATTTACTAAAAGGGATTAGTTAAAAGGGTGACGTTCCGTGCAGAGAGTTCCAAGTATTCCATGAAACAAAAGGCTCTGAAATGTTTTTGAAGTTATTTTTAATTGAGTTGAACTAATTTAATAAAGGTCCTAAGGAGGAAAAAAAAATAAAGGAATGTGATTGTTTTATGATTCCTCACAGATGGAATGGACATTTATAGCATACTTTTCCTTTAGTGTTCCAGAGAACAGTAGCTCCATTTACAGCTACTGTTAGCAATTTAAAACTGCTCCAAAATGAAGTCTTTCAAGAAGTTGACAGCTTATAAATAAATCTGTCTGATAAAATTGAACATAAACTGCATCTGTGGTTAGTTTGCCAAAATTAATTCTACATTTAATTAGAGATAGCAGTCAAACATATTTAATAAAAAACAGTCTTGGAGAGTAAATCAAATGAAGTCAGATTTTAGCAGACGTTTTGCATTTTTTTTTGCGAGGAGTGATGAAATGACCTCACCTCTCCGATTCCCAGTTATATGGCAACTCTGTAGAGTTATGGGGAAGCCAATGAGTTCATGCTGTTTGGAAAGGTTCCTTGCTCAGCTTAGGGTAAAGAGAGAAAACGATCATTTTGTGATTTCGCTTGATTCCATCATTGGGCTCTACTTTGATACCATATGTATTAAACTAACAAGTTATTAAGCATATTACTGCTAATGATTACAGAGACTAAGCTAAGGTGATTCTAATTTTTATATATATATATATATATATATATATTTATACACATACACACACACACACACACACACACACACATATAAGTTCGTAGAATTGCCCTTAAACACTTTTTGCTTCCTTGGCAAACATTGTTTAAATTATTATAAATTTAACCGTTGCAATGAGATATGTTAAGATTATATGTTAGATACAATGCCTTTTCTTCCCCCACCAAAGACTTCAAAAAATTAACTTTGCTTATCAAATATTTGTGCTCACTCTGCATGGTGTAAGCAGTATGGTATAGCTCTGGTGTCCTGGGGAAGATGCAGAAGCACACAGATCAGTTAGAATGCAGCAAACAATATTTTAGAACAAAAGTGACTTACAGTTCAAAGGGCAGAGAAACAGATCTTCAAACACTGGAAGTTTCAATACATAGTCCATAGTCCTAGGTGAAGTTTATAGACAATAGAAACTAGTATTAGCAATAACAGTTTCAAATATGTATAAAAATTGTATGGGTTATATGTGCCTGCACTAATGCACACAAAAATTGATACCAGTTAAACCAAATTTTATTCTGATCCTTTTAATGGTGTCATGTTACTTTCTAGCAATATAGAAGGATATGAAAAAAATAATATGGAGATAGGATTGCTGTAGATAGTTAGTATCAAATTTGGATTAAAAAATATTTTTTGATCTCCTCTATGTGCCTAGCATTGCAATTCTAGAGATAGTTAATCTATACTAAACATTTTCCCAAAGTATCATCATATTTTGGTGTCATGTCATTAGTCATATAATTTCTAACTAAAATACGCAGAGGTGTTTTTCAGTGACATAGCTTTTGTGTGTCCTTTAGCTTTTTTGTCCTTTCAGAATTGTATTTTTATTTTACATACATGAGTTTGCTTCCTAAGTTACTTTGTGAAAGTTTTGCTAAAACTTTTTAGAATAGTAGGATGTAAAAGTGGTATGCCTTTATTCCTGTATTTAAACAATATGTCATTATTTCGAGGTTTGACCTGTGAGCCTTACATTACTTGTATTGTGAATAAGTAAATCAGTAGAAAATATATACAACCCAAAGATTTCTTTTCACTAATCACTTTTAAATCAATCATGAAATAGTTATGCTGTTTTAAAACACACAGGTCGACTTAGATGCTAATGCCTTATAGCTGTTTCATCATTTATCAGACTACAGAGCAACTACAGACTATAAGTAGAAAAAGGTATTTCAAAAATCAGTTTACTTCAAAAGGAAGAGTTGACCAGTTCAATAATTTTTGTAAGGTCTTAATCATCAGTGAACATATCCCAAATGATCGACTGACCTCACTAACAATTTATATATTTGAACTGATGAAACAATCATTTTAATCAATGGTCTCAAACTGGTATATATGTTTCAGTACCATTGGAGGATTGGGATATTATTAATACAACTTTGTAGATAAAAACTAAATGACTGTCCCTCTCCTTTAACAAAAATATAAATAAATAAAGCATCTTCCTTAATGTAGGAAATATATAAAAATACAACATTTTTTGATTCCCATGTCATGCAGTTTTGTAGATCCTTGGAAAATAACTCCCCCCTCCCCAATTTCATTAACAACTTTGTTATCATTTATAAAATGAATAGCTTCAGAAATATGGGTTAATAGTTACATGATTCCTGTGATGTTGTTAGAAAAACTCTTCCAGCAGTTGATTTTATCTTGGGCAAATCACTTAATCTCACTGGGTCAAGGTTTCTTCATCTTCAAAGTGAAAATATTGACTAAATTCTTCTGCAGCTTCTTTGTCTTTAATTCCGTGTAGAGCTTTCTAGCCAGTCTACTTTTTCTCTAATTTCAAATAGATGCCATGTATTTTCATCATTTTGGCTGGCTTCATGAGGTGACATTGACCAGAGCAAAACTAAAGGAAGGGGAGACCCAGTCTGTAACCGACACAGTTCATCTTTGCTTTATCATCAGGTGTAGAATATTAATGACAATTAGAGAAGTAGGTCACTTGATGCTCCCAAGGCATTTGGTGCAGAGGTGCTAAGTCACAGCAACTATATTTTCATTAAAAAAAAAAAAAAAAAATCTACTCTAAGAGTAAAACTTGTCATCCTTTCATTGCTAATGAGATTGAGAGGTTTGGTTAAGAAATGCCTGAAAAGGTGCTCTACAAAGATATATATTCTAAAAGGCTAAGTAAACTTTTAAAAAGCCATGTAGTTCCTTAATATCAATACTTTTGGATGTATAAGTTTAGAACTTTATGGGGAGCACAGAGAAAATTGCTCTTAGATGTCAGTACTCCCACCTCGCTTGAGGTTCTCACCGTCTGTCAGTGTATCATAGAATGCTCCCGAGTGGACTCCTTGCCTCCTGTCTCTTGTTTCAGATCAATTTATTTCATTGTTGATGCCAGTTATGGTTTGAAAAATGCAAATCTGGGTATGACATCTTCCAGATTGAAAATCTCGAATGACTTTCAGTTGCCTACTGGATAAAATCTAAACACCTAAGCCAGGTAAACAGGACCTTGATCTATCTAACCCCAATGCTGCTTTCCATCCTCCTCTTTATATAGTTCCTTAAGGTATCTCTTGTTTCAGATCCATTCTGGATATGTGTCTTTCCATTTACAGACTTCAAAACTATGGGTCATTTTTAAAAGGCACAACAAACATCATTTCTTTGGTCAAGCCTTCCTTTTCTCAGGCACCTCTCTGATTTATCATTCTGTGTTTCTCTGTATCTCCCCTCTTCCATATGTAGTGATCCTTAGTCATCTTTTTTTTTTTAATCAGTTTTTTAAGTATACACCACCAAATGAGACATATATACTTAAGAATAAATAAATGAAAGGTAACTCTGTAAGACAGTGAAATACAGCTGATAAATGAGATTTATGTTGTTGCCATGTCTTTTATGGAGGTCATGTCACCTGTGTACATATTATAAATATTAAATTTATGCCTATTTCCAATTCTAATATGCCTATGCATTGTATTTCAATGAAAATGAATTATTCTTAAGGTTTTTCAAAGTCTGTGTATTTAATATAACATTCATAATTGCTGTGGATTTGTTGTTAAGATTTTAAATTGCCATTTTGAAGCCAAACGTGAGATTTCAGTTTACATACATATATGTGTATATAAATGAAAATACCTTTCAAAGAGAAGTACCACCTTCCATAAATTAGTAATTTCTTTTAATTGCCTCAAATGTTTCAGTCTCGTGTGGATTTTTGAAGTTGTATGCAGCTTTGATGTTTTATTAATTATTTTCAAGGTGGCTGTCTTTCCAGAGCGAGGCATACATATTGATTTTGTGTATGATGAAGACTGAAATTTCACTCTTGGCACTGATACTTTTTGCAATCAGATCTAGAAAGGGTTTGATCGTTTTTGAGCAACTCTCCAACAGTTAACTGCTGGCTGCCAAAGTTCAATTTAGATAACTGAAGGGGAAGAGTTTAGAAATTTCACACATTAAATGTGTGATGGGAAAGACCCAATATAATGTATTAAAGATGCAGCCATTGGAAGGAAAACATGGAGTATCATAAGAATTGTGTGCCAGTCTCCAAAGGTTTTCAGTCAGGTTTGGTTCAGAAAAGCCCTTGAATGTGTTGGAAGCAGATCTTGGAAGGGATTGTGTGGTGTGTCGGGGAAAGCACCAGAGTAAGTCTTGGTTACACATCGTCTGTAAAATCGACTGGGGTAGCATGACAAAACTTGCTCTGTGTAGTTTGCCACTGCCAATCTTCATGATTGATACAGATTGTTGGAGCCATATCTATCATATGGTGCTCCATATTGATTGTTAAAATCTGCAAAAATGAATTATTTGGAGTGTATTTTTTCCATATCATTGGCTAATTTTTCCTGTGTCAAAGAGTTTAAAAGCATTTGACCTTTGCTCTGAATTTGCGGTTGTCATCATGACTAGAGGGAAACCGTATCACCACTTCTTTATGCATTATACTTGAATAATGATATTGTAATCGAATTCTTAAGGAACATAGTAGAGGAGAGAAGGTTCTCAGTAAGTCGGTTGTTTCTATTTTTAGGGATGGTTTAGATATTTTGTTTTTAAAATTGCCATGTAGACTTTAAGAGAATTAGAAGTCTCCTGCCAAATAAACTCTTTAAAAGAGCTTTCCATCTTACCCACCATTACCAAAAAAAGGAGAAAGCGGCTTTGGATCTTTTTTAGTATTGGGATTCGTCCTATTTATCTATAGAATTCAAATGTGATCAACATGAATATGAAAATGCGCCAGACTTTTTCAAATTGAAAAGATTCTGCATGTTTGCAAGAGATGAGTGGCATAGGAGATTTTCCTTTAAATCACCTATAATATCAGGATCATTATAAAGTTAAGCAATCCAGAATGCAGGATTATACAGCTGGAATGAACCCACATAAGAATGAAAACAGATGGTATTATCATTCTGTCCCAAGCACTGTGTGGATTTTTTTGGTCAGAGTCTGATTAAGGTTTCTGAAATTATTAAGTGGGTAGATAATAGAGAATAAGAAAATGAGAGCACAGAGGGCTTGCCAAGTCTTTAATGCTCCCTTAAAACTGCCTGCAGGTTCAACAAACCCATTCCTGGGTTTTGTGGGTTTACAAGGTCCCTCTCCAGAAAAGTCATTTTGGGTGATGGTCACCATTTTAATTAAAGGAATATCAAACTACATGTTTAGAAAGATAATAATAAGCCACCCAAACCCAGATGCTAGATGCCACACATGTTGGAAAAGGGCTAAAGAAGAAGAAAATCCAAAAACAAAAAATCAAAACCCCAAACACTCCCTTGTTCTACAAGCAGGATTTAAGTTAAGCCAGTGGGGATAAAGTTACGAGCTTTTTTGTTTTCCATCTCCTGCAGTCTTCCTTCTCCATTTCCTCACTCCCTTACTCCATACCTAATTATCAGCTATTCCATTTCTTAGTCTTCAGTGAACATTTGTGTTTTCTGAGTGTTTCCTTTGTATCACATTGGGCATCAGTGTAATTCTACTTTGACCTCTTCAGCTCCTTTAAAAAAATATCATGAATGAAACAGTTTAGCAAAAATCAAACAAATGCAACTCAAGCCATGAGATTCTATGATTACTTCCAGTTTTATTCCAACTGGGGAAGACTAAAACTTTATTTCAACCACTTTTAAAAAAAAAACTGTGGTTCAGTTATGCCTTTAATTTTCTTAAATAAAATAATAAAAGTTTCTCAAATTCAGGTGGACAGTTTTAGATTATGACTCCATTCTCCCATATATCTGTCCTCAGTTTTATAGTAACCACTTACAAAACTAAATATCTTTTCCTTTGTTCCTACTATCCAGTCAACTCAGGTCATAGCCCTTTTATGTGAAATACAGAATTTTTAACAGTGACACTTGTCTCTCAAAAGAAAAATTTGACACG
This sequence comes from Bubalus kerabau, assembly GCF_029407905.1. Classification (NCBI taxonomy): domain Eukaryota; kingdom Metazoa; phylum Chordata; class Mammalia; order Artiodactyla; family Bovidae; genus Bubalus; species Bubalus kerabau. The sequence continues at coordinate 35,901,863 of NC_073624.1, read as the reverse complement.
TATATTCTTGATTTTCCATTTAAGTCTTAAATGCTATGTTCTAAATGCCAGTGATTATTAATGAAGTAAATAGTCTATCGGTCTATGCTTCTATCACCAACTCCACAAATGTGTGTTGTTTTTACTTTCTCTCTGTCTCTTCATTCTTTCTGGAGTTATTTCTCCACTGATCTCCAGTACCATATTGGGCACCTACCGACCTGGGGAGTTCCTCTTTTCAGTGTCCTATCATTTTGCCTTTTCATACACTTCATGGGGTTCTCAAGGCAAGAATACTGAAGTGGTTTGCCATTCCCTTCTCCAGGGGACCACATTTTGTCAAAATACAGCAAAGTCCAATGCTGTAAAGAGCAGTATTGCATAGGAACCTGGAATGTTAGGTCCATGAATCAAGGCAAATTGGAAATGGTCAAACAGGAGATGGCAAGAGTGAATATCGACATTTTAGGAATCAGCTAAAATGGATTGGAATGGGTGAATTTAACTCAGATGACCATTATATCTATGACTGTGGGCAAGAATCCTTTATAAGAAATGGAGTAGCCATCATAGTCAACAAAAGAGTCGGAAATACAGTACTTGGATGCAATGTCAAAAATGACAGAATGATCTCTGTTCATTTCCAAGGCAAACCATTCAATATCACAGTAATCCAAGTCTGTGCGCCAACTAGTAATGCTGAAGAAGCTGATGTTGAACCATTCTATGAAGACCTACAAGACCTTTTAGAACTAATACCCCCAAAAGATTTCCTTTTCATTATAGGTGACTGGAATGCAAAAGTAGGAAGTCAAGAAGCACCTGGAGTAACAGGCAAATTTGACCTTGGAGTATAGAATGAAGCAGGGCAAAGACTAATAGACTTTTGCCAAGGGAACACACTGGTCAGAGCAAGCACCCTCTTCCAACAATACAAGAGAAGACCCTACACATGGACATCACCAGGTGGTCAACACTGAAATCAGATTGATTACATTCTTTGCAGCCAAAGATGGAGAAGCTCTATACAGTCAGCAAAAACAAGACCGGGAGCTGACTATGGCTCAGATCATGAACACCTTATTGCTAAATTCAGACTTAAATTGAAGAAAGTAGGGTAAATCACTAGACCATTCAGGTATGACCTAAATCAAATCCCTTATGATTATACAGTGGAAGGGAGAAATAGATTCAAAGGATTAGATCTGATAGACAGAGTGCCTGATGAACTATGGACGGAGGTTTATGACATTGTACAGGAGACAGGGATCAAGACCATCCCCAAGAAAAAGAAATGCAAAAAGGCATAATGGTTGTCTGAAGAGGGCTTAAAAATAGCTGTGAAAAGAAGAGAAGTGAAAGGCAAAGGAGAAAAGGAAAGATATATACATTTGATGCAGAGTTCTAAAGAATAGCATAGAGAGATAAAAAGCCTTCCTCAGTGATCAGTGCAAAGAAATAGAGGAAAACAATAGAGTGGGAAAGACTAGAGATCGCCTGTGGCAGATTCATTTCAATGTATGGCAGAACCAATACAATATTGTAAAGTTTAAAAATAAAATAAAATTAAAAAAAAAAGAAAATTAGAGATACCAAATGAACATTTAATGCAGAGATGGGCTCAAAAAAGGACAGAAATGGTATGGACCTAAAAGAAGCAGAAGATATTAAGAAGAGGTGGCAAGAATACACAGAAGAACTGTACAAAAAAAATCCTCCTGACCCAGATAATCATGATGGTGTGATCACCAACCTAGAGCCAGACATCCTGGAATGTGAAGTCAAGTGGGCCTTAGGAAGCATCACTACGAACAAAGCTAGTGGAGGTAATGGAATTCCAGTTGAGCTATTTCCAATCCTAAAAGATGATGCTGTGAAAGTGCTGCACTCAGTATGCCAGCAAATGTGGAAAACTCAGCAGTGGCCACAGGACTGGAAAAGGTCCGTTTTCATTACAGTCCCTAAGAAAGGCAATGCCAAAGAATGCTGAAACTACCGCACAATTGCACTCATCTCACATGCTAGCAAAGTAATGCTCAAAATTCTCCAAGCCAGGCTTCAACAGTACATGAACCATGAACTTCCATATGTTCAAGGTGGATTTAGAAAAGGCAGAGGAACCAGAGTTCAAATTGCCAACATCCACTGGATCATTGCAAAAGCAAGAGAGTTCCAGAAAATCATCTATTTCTGCTTTATTGACTGTGCCAAAGAATTTGACTGTGTGGATCACCACAAACTGTGGAAAATTCTGAAAGAGATGGGAATACCAGACCATCTGACCTGCCTCTTGAGAAATCTGTATACAGGTCAGGAAGCAGCAGTTAGAACTGGACATGGAACAACAGACTGTTTCCAAATAGGATAAGGGGTGCATCAAGGCTATATATTGTCACCCTGCTGATTTAAGTTATATGCAGAGCTGGGCTGGATGAAGCACAAGCTGGAATCAAGATTGCCGGGAGAAATATCAATAATTTCAGATATGCAGATGAGACCACGTTCATGGCAGAAAGCGAAGAAAACTAAAGAGTCTCTTGATGAAAATGAAAGAGGAGAGTGAAAAAGTTGGCTTAAAACTCAACATTCAGAAAACTAAGATCATGGTATCTGGTCCCATTACTTCATGGGAAATAGATGGGGAAACAGTCCCAAAATTTATTTTTCTGGGCTTCCAGAATCACTGCAGATGGTGACTGCAGCCATAAAATTAAGACGCTTACTCCTTGGAAGTAACCAAGGAGTTACTGACCAACCTAGACAGCATATTAAAAAGCAGAGACATTACTTTGCTCACAAAGGTCCGTCTAGTCAAGGCTGTGGTTTTTCCAGTGGTCATGTATGGATGTGAGAGTTGGACTGTCAAGAAAGCTGAGCACTGAAGAACTGATGCTTTTGAACTGTGGTGTTGAAGAAGACTCTTGAGAGTTCCTTGGACTGCAAGGAGATCCAACCAGTCCATCCTAAAGGAAATCAGTCCTGAATATTCATTGGAATGACTGATGCTGAAGCTGAAACTCCAATACTTTGGCTACCTGATGGGAAGAAATGAGTCATTTGAAAAGACCCTGCTGCTGGGACAGATTGAAGGTGGAGGAGAAGTGGATGACAGAGGATGGGATGGTTGGATGGCATCACAGACTCAATAGACATGAGTTTGAGAAAATTCAGAGAGTTGGTGATGGACAGGGAGGCCTGGTGTGTTGCAGTCCCTGGGGTCGCAAAGAGTGGGACACAACTGAGCGACCGAACTGAACTGAAATATCCTATTAAGCAGGAAAGCAGCAGATTTATGTTGGAGGGTAAAAAACAATGCAATCTAAAGAGTAGAGACCAAATTTCTCTGTCATACTATAGTCATAGTTAAGATTTCAGCATAGGGCACAAACTTTTGAGAGAATTGTGATAAAAGTCTCGGATAAATTGTGAAAGCTAATTCGAGAGTGTGGTTTGAAAGGCTTTGGGATTTTCTTTTACAGGTACAAATTTTGTTCATGTGAAAAAAAAAATAAGACTTCTTAAATTGAATATTGAGCTTTATTTGGTAATTTACAGAAATAAACATTGAGCATGACACCAGGTTTGTGTGGGAGTAAGGTAAATTTGGGCTCAATGACTGATGTACTGTTTGAGTATAAACATTAGATTCCATATTGCAACTGTCTGTCACTACTCTTGTCATTAATCAAATAGGTTCTAAGATGTACAGCAATGTTTAAGTGTATTTAATAGTTAGTTTTTATAATCACTGCTGTAACTATCCAGGTACAGATGGTAGCTTCTTTTTTTTCCTCCCCTATTTAAGTTTGTGAGATCATTCACTGTCTTTCTATAGAATTAGAATCAGATATACAGGTTGGATTTGATCTATGGAGTTTGGTATCATCTATGATCTAGTGGAGATGTAGAATTTAAAAATTGTTTGCAGATGGTGATTGCAACCATGAAATTAAAAGATGCTTACTCCTTGGAAGGAAAGTTATGACCAACCTAGATAGCATATTGAAAAGCAGAGACATTACTTTGCCAACAAAATTTCGTCTAGTCAAGGCTATGGTTTTTCCAGTGGTCATGTATGGATGTGAGAGTTGGACTGTGAAGAAGGCTGAGCACCAAAGAATTGATGCTTTTGAACTGTGGTGTTGGAGAAGACTCTTGAGAGTCCCTTGGACTGCAAGGAGATCCAACCAGTCCATTCTAAAGGAGATCAGTCCTGGGTGTTCTTTGGAAGGAATGATGCTAAAGCTGAAACTTCCGTACTTTGGCCACCTCATGCGAAGAGTTGACTCATTGGAAAAGGCTCTGATGCTGGGAGGGATTGGGGGCAGGAGGAGAAGGGGACGACAAAGGATGAGATAGCTGGATGGAATCACCAACTCGATGGACATGAGTTTGGGTGAACTCCGGGAGTGGTGATGGACAGGGAGGCCTGGGGTGCTGCAATTCATGGGGTTGCAAAGAGTCGGATAGGACTGAGCGACTGAACTGAACTGAACTGAAAGTGTTGAGATAAGAGGAAACAAATTCATATTATTTTTGTATGTAGCCTGATGATAGATCAAGCACACCTATAATCTCATTTGTAAATGTCTATGATCTTACAAGTAAAAAGTGGATTTGGGGGGGAAAAATGGGGGCAGTTAGTTAAGTGAACTTATTCTATATTTGTCTACATTGAACTTTGATAGAAACAAAGATAGTTATGTATTGAGTGCAACTTAATATGTATTCAGCATCTTTATAGTAAATGGTGGTGGTTTAGTCACTCAGTTGTGTCTGACTCTTTGTGACCCCATGGCCTGTAGCCCACCAGGCTCCTCTGTCCACGGGATTTTGAAGGAATAATGCTGGAGTGGGCTGCCATTTCCTTCTTCAGGGGATCTTCCCAATCTAGGGATTGGACAACCCAGGTCTTCTTCATTGCAGGTGATTTCTTTACCCACTGACCCACCAGGGAAGCCCCTTAGTAGTGTTTAATTTCCAGTGAACCAAATTTACTTTAAATCTCATGGATTAATGACTTATGCTAGCTTTTAAAGACAAGATATTTCTTAAATTTCCATGCTAACACCATTGTAACTGGTACACTCTTTAAGAGTCATGTTCAGTTCAGTTCAGTTAAGTCGCTCAGTCGTGTCTGACTCTTTGCAACCCCATGAATTGCAGCACGCCAGGGCTCCCTGTCCATTACCATCTCCCAGCAGCCATGAAGAGATACCCCATGTCCAAGGTAAGAGAAACCCAAGTAAGATGGTAGGTGTTGCAAGAGGGCATCAGAGGGCAGACACACTGAAACCATAATCACAGAAAACTAGTCAATCTAATCACACTAGGACCGCAGCCTTGTCTAACTCAATGAAACTAATTCATGCCCGTGGGGCAACCCAAGATGGGCGGGTCATGGTGGAGAGGTCTGACAGAATGTGGTCCACTGGAGAAGGGAATGGCACACCACTTCAGTATTCTTGCCTTGAGAACCCCATGAACAGTATGAGAAGGCAAATGATAGGATACTGAAAGAGGAACTCCCCAGGTCAGTAGGTTCCCAATATGCAACTGGAGATCAGTGGAGAAATAACTCCAGAAAGAATGAAGGGATGGAGCCAAAGCAAAAACAATACCCAGCTGTGGATGTGACTGGTGATAAAAGCAAAGTCCGATGCTGTAAAGAGCAATATTGCATAGGAACCTGGAATGTCAGGTCCATGAATCAAGGCAAATTGGAAGTGGTCAAACAGGAGATGGCAAGAGTGAATGTCGATATTCTAGGAATCAGTGAACTAAAATGGACTGGAATGGGTGAATTTAACTCAGATGACCATTATATCTACTACTGCAGGCAGGAATCCCTTAGAAGAAATGGAGTGGCCATCATGGTCAACAAAAGAGTCCGAAATGCAGTACTTGGATGCAATCTCAAAAACGACAGAATGATCTCTGTTTGTTTCCAAGACAAACCATTCAATACCACAGTAATCCAATTGCTTAAATTCATTGTGTGTATATTTTTCTTTTAAGAAGATATCAGAAGTGTGCAATCAGAGCACTTTCTAGGTAACAGATCTAAATTTGAATCATTATTGAAAAATTCTGTTTTCTAATACAGATGTTCATTTGAAAATGATAGATGGTCCTTCAGGAACCCAGAAGTGTTTTCATAGATTCTCATGCCTAGTTGGCAGTTTTATTGAAAATGGCTGTAAATCAGGAAAGAGAGCTGAAAACACATTTCATGTCATCTTTAAAGAAACTGTAAATTATTGTTGCAGAAAATGAAGAGGCCATTTTTATAGAAGATAGCAAGATAAGATGTTGAAATGGATAGCGGAAAAAAAAAAAAAAAAAAAGACATGTTTCTAAAGAAGTGCCTCCAAGAGTTACTTGTTAGTTACAGTATATATGGGAGGGGTATGGAAGATAAAAATTAAAGTTAAGATTGTCTATGAAGTCCAAAGTATAAATGAGCTTTAGCCCATTTACCTGTGCTTCTCCTTTTTTTTTTTTTCTTTTTTGGTGATGGTGATGGTGTGCTTCTTTTACAAGATGTTTATTCACTAGAAAAGTGAATTTGAGCTCATGTAGTTTAAGAACCAGGTGATGTCCCATTCTCCAGATGCATGTGCTGTTTGCTTCTTCCAGAATAAATATCACAATTCTGGATGAACAACAGCTGGAAGGCTTGCATGTAGTTCCATTCCTCATGGGTTCACAGGATGAAATCACTTGTGCATCGTTGACAGTTTCAAATGGAGAAGAAAAGTGCATTCCATCGTGATATGTCACAGAAAAATCTTTTTAAAAAACTGTATTTTCCATTTTTGAGCTGTACACTTTAGTATAGTGAATGAGTTGAAAGACGTTATCTTACACCCCAACATTCTCTAAGACTTATTTATGCTTTTTTTTTTAGTAATCTTTTTGAAATTAACATGTCCTAATTACCAAAGTCTAGTTCGACAATGCATTCAAAGTAGAAGCTGTTTGATCATTGTACTGCTAATGTTTGTATGGGTATCTTTTAAAGCATGTAGAACTTTAATATTAATGTTTAATTTTATTTCACTTTTTCAGGTGAGGAGTAGGTTTTCTTTGGCAACGTCTCATTGAGTAGTGGGTGAAACAGTGCTAACAGACAAAATCCTGTCCTGGGAGTTAGTGCCTGTGGCCATACTTAATGCCACTAAGGAGCTTTGTGGCCATGGTCAAGGCTCTCATCGCCTTGTGCACACTTCCTCCTTGATCAAATGAAGGGTTAACTTTGGATGATTTTCTTTTCAAACCTGTGAGCCTGCACTGTCTTCTACATAGGTCTCAAGTTTCTTGATATTTGCTGCCATCATTGTTCTCATGTATTTCTGACTTTCACTATAGATACTATCAGTTCCATAAATTTTGGTGGTTGAGTATATTTAATGATTTACTTTATCATGCAAATCTTTTATATGGCAGTCTGTTTTTTCATTCAGGAACATACATTAGTTGTCACTGCTCTTGGCAACATTGATAAACTTATCAAATTTAGTTGCAAACTTATTTAGAAACCATGCCATGTACTTGATTCACAACTGAAGATATAGAACATAACTAACGCCTGGTGGGCTGCTGTCTGTGGGGTTGAACAGAGTCGGACACGACTGAAGCGACTTAGCAGCAACAGCAGCACACCTTAATGGGAACAGAGAAACCTGAATTCCAGTCCAAAGTTTAACATTAGCTGACTCTGGGTCTTTGAACAGGTCACTTGTGTTTCAACTCATTCATCTCTAAAATAAGGGGAAGAGGGAATTCTTTGGTGGTCCAGTGGTTGAGACTTTGCCTTCCAATGCAGGGCATGAGAGTTAGATTCCTGGTTGGGGAGCTAAAATCCACATGCTTTGTGGCCAAAACCCCCCAAACATAGAACATAAACAATATTGTAACAGATTCAATGAAGGCTGTTAGAAAATGGTCCCCATAAAATAAGGGGAAGAGACTAAGTAATGTCTAAGATGTCATCTGACATTCAGGTTCTGTCATTTTTTTCCTGTAAATGTTATCATCAAAGTGATAAACAAATTTGCTTAGCATTTTCATAGCCTGCTCTTTCTCACGCATATTTAATCCTCTTTTAATTCAGTGACGTAACACACATTTATTGACCACTTACTGTAAACTAAGCACTCGGAGTCAGAAAGTACAAGATTTGAATACAGTTATTACTTAAAAGTGGGCAAATCTTCTCACCTTCTTGAGCCATCTGCTAAATGAAGATAGTAATCGCTGCCTTACAGGGTTGATAAGAGGATTAAATAAGGCAATAAAGTCAATAGCCCAGTTCCTGCCAAATAGAATGGGATTGATATTCTTAACAGTGCCTTATGCTGTGCATTTAATTTTAAACCATTAATCACAGGGCATATTTAATGGTCTATACAATATAAATATAGTAGAACATCCCTTGAGTGTAATGGATTTAGAATTTCAGATGCAATTTTATGTTGATTGAGTTTCTTATCCTTTCTTTTGGAAACCTGGTACAGAAATACTTGTCTACTCTTGTATTTAGGATTAACTGAAGTTAAAATGAGATAAGGCAAGAAAATTTGCAACATAGTATTTGGCATGTAACACTTGAAGATGTTTGTTTTAGGCAAAACTTCCCTGGTGGCTCAGGCAGTAAAGAATCTGCCTACAATGCTGGGGACCCCGGTTTGACCCCTGGACGAGGAAGATCCCTCGGAGAAGGAAAATGGCTAACCACTCTAGTATTCTTGCCTGGGAAATCCCATGGAAAGGGGAGCCTGGTGGGCTACAGGCCCTGGGGTCACAAAGAGTCAGACACAACTGAAGGACTAACCCAACAACTACCACCTGTGGCAATTAGGCAAAATTAGTCTAGTTTTGCTCTAGACAAAATTTATCCATGTATTCATTATCTGTGGTGGAGAACTGACTTGAGAATGAGCTGAAATAAACCATCTGGGGCAACAGAAATATGTTATCTCTTAACCTGAATGTTATTACATAGATAAGTACATAGGTAAAAATTCTTTTAGCTGTATTAAGACATTTCATTGTACTGAATGTAAATTATACCTAAAAATATTCATTTTATCCCAACACATAAATACTATATTAGTTTTTATAGCTAGGAAAATATCAGTTAATAATAATATTTTTCTAATGCCATAGCTAAAATGTTGCTCTCATACAATACTTTTTTCAACAATACATAAAAGTGAAAAAGAGCACCATGATTCCTTGAAGCCCCTGGTTCCTGAAAGTTGTTGGAGCAACACTCAGTGGTTCTATGTATTTCACCACCCAGTTGTTTCAATTTGGTACACCATATTTTAGGATATTTATTGCCTGCTTACTTCTCAAATCTATTCTTTCCCCTGGTGCAGACAAAACTGTACATCATGGAGTATTATTTTTATGAGGGCCTGGTCAAAAGGACCTGATCAATCCTCTGGCCTCTTTCTTCATGTTTTTATCTGAGATGAGGACTAACTTATGACTTCTTCCAATCAGGCTTTATTTAGGATCGGGTCTGTAGGATGGAGTGGAAATGGCGGGGGCGGGAGCGGAAGGGACAGCACAAATATATACATACAATGTGTAAAAATAAAGAAAGGCATCTTTTGTTACAGCTGGTTGCAAAAGAAGTTTCTGCTTGCATGGCTGAAGATGGTATGAGATTAGTGGAGTTGTAGCATTGTCAGGACAAAGACAGTCTGTGTGAGAGGGATCAGTGTGTTTGTTCAGCAGAGCTTTCTCTCCAGTTGTTGACAGATTTAACTGGTGTGATGTCAGGCCTGGCTAACTCCTCCCCACGATTGTCAAGAGGCAGTCTTTGCAGTAGTAAGTGGCCATGTGGAGTATACCATGAATTCCCTATTTGTGTAGTAGCTGTAGCTTAGGGTGGAGATTTAATATTGAATGGACTCCAGATTGTCTAAATTGCAATCACAGTGTTTATTTAAATAGCCTATGGGGACCATTAAAGCATTTTAACTTTTGCTCCTATGTTTCTCATGTTATGAAATCTTGAAGCACATGGGGGAGAAAAGGAAAATCCAGCCTTGTAAAAGCATTAGGATGCTAAAAGTTCTCCCTGCTGCCAAAAATGCTTCAAGAGGTTCAGTTCTCTGAGCTTCCATGTAATGTGATGGATGGGATCCTGCTGTGGTCCCTAACTAGGGGATTTTCCTTATGCAGATATACTCATCTGTCACAGAGTAACCACTACTGTCTCAGCTCGAGATCTTTCCCCATATCTGATCTCCACTTGTAAAGCTAAGGTCTGTCCTGATTACAGTGAGTTGTTACAGTGCTGCAGCTCTAAAACTGTGCAAAACTCTCTTTTAATCACATGAAAACTGAAAGTCACTCAGTCATGTCTGACTCTTCTCAACACCATGAGCTATAGCCCGCAAGCCTCCTCTGTCCATGGAATTCTCCAGGCAAGAATGCTGGAGTGGGTAGCAATTCCCTGCTCCAGGGGATCTTCCCAACCCAGGGATCGAACTCCGGTCTCCTGCATTGCAGGCAGATTCTTTACCATCTGAGCCATCAGGAGCCCCTCATGTAAAATTAAAAGCTTAATAATTTCATGGCAACTATGTGATTAAAAAATTATTAAGCTTTTAACTAACTCAAGTTCAGTCCCTGGCTCTGGAAGATCCCCTGGAGCAGGGAATTAGAACCCACTCCAGTATTCTTGCCCACAGAATTCCATGGAGCTTTGCGGCCTATGGTCTTGGGGTTGCAGAGTCAGACATGATGGAGCGACTAGCACTTTCACTTTTTCACTTTTACATAGAGAAGAGCTATGTCTTTTACTCCTCTGGGAAATCCAGGGTGAAGGTGAAACTCACTTTGGTGTGTGAGGCCATGGACTTGCCATGCCGAGGAAATGTGTCCATCTGTTTCTGAAGCAAGACTTTGGAACAGAGAGCATGACTTTAGTTTCCATGCTGTGATTTAAACACAGCACAATTAAAAACACTTCACGGTCATTGTCAAAGGGCTCACAGAAAGGTCTACAGTCAGTTCCCTTCTTTAGGAAGATTTTTCTATTCCTTTGAAGATCCAAAAGCTGGGGTGCATTTGAAGATACTAAGTATTATTTTCTGATTATGGCAGCAGTCTGATCCAAGAGATCTTTCTGAATCACTGAGCTCAATTTTCAACTTAAGAAAAATCCTTACTAAGTTTCTAGGGCTGTGCTAACTGCCTGGGGCTGTGTTGAAATTGGTCTCTATTCTTGAGGCTCCACCTCTAGGTGAGAGGAAAAGGTACGCCTCACTAGACTGTTCAGGGCACTCTCAGGGCTCACTAGACCAGCCCCTCTGCATCTGTTTGCCTTGTGTTTATAGTGTGATAACAATACCTATCTATCTCAGAAATAAACTGGTGGTTAAGGTGCTAATGTATATGAAAGGCTTTGGCCCTTCTTGAAATAAAAATACTATAGCAGCAGTTTTGCCGAGGGCATGAGAAAATCAGCAGTAGCATTTTGCAGCTAGGCAGTAGCCATTTAACTTGACTCAGATCATGTGCAATTGAAGGTTCTTTTTCATCACAAGTTTTCTGAAATATCTTTTTATGTATCATCTTGATGTATAACTACAGGGTTAATTACTTCCAAATACATCATAATGTAGGAGTACAAATTTTCCTAATATTCTTTACGTTGTTCTTTATTCCACATTAGAATAAAAAGTCCCAGATTTCTTTTGATTCAGTGTTCCAAATATTTGGAACAATGTTATCAGTATTTCCCACTGTCCTGTTGTATACTTGCCTCTCATCTCTGATTCTTTTTTTGGAAACATTGTTGACAAAATCCATAAACTTTATAGAAGCCCCGTTTTACCCACTATTTTCCCTTTCTTGTCACAATAAACTTTTTTTTTTTTTAAGAATTGATCCATAGCTTATTTATTCTCACTTTTAGTTTCCTCTTGCTTTTAACTACCTCTTCTTCACCCTATCCCCTCTCTCTGTATTTCCTAATTGTGTAAGTATTGTGAACTATCCAAAGAAAATAAAAGCTGTGTAGGGACACGACTGAGCGACTTCACTTTCACTTTTCACTTTCATGCATTGGAGAAGGAAATGGCAACCCACTCCAGTGTTCTTGCCTGGAGAATCCCAGGGACGGGGGAGCCTGGTGGGCTGCTGTCTATGGGGTCGCACAGAGTCGGACACGACTGAAGTGACGTAGCAGCAGCAGCAGCAGAGGGGAGTGAAGAGAATGCTTAATCCATGAAACTGATGATCAGTCTCAGAAGAACAAGAAGCTGACCATATGTCTCCTGTTAGAGGGTGATATGTGCTTCCTGGGTGGCACTAGTGGTAAAGAACTCACCTGCCAAAGCAGGAGACTTAAGAAACTGGAGTTCAGTCCTTGGGTTGGGAAGATTCCCTAGAGAAGGGCATGGTGACCCACTCCAGTGTTCTTGCCTAGAGATTCCCATGGACGGAGGAGCCTGGCAGGCTGCACGTCCATAGGGTTGTGAAGAGCTGAACATGACTTAGCACATAGAGAGCGATACAGTATATATGACTAATTAGAAGAATCTGTTTGTTTTGAGTTATACTAGATAAGAGTACATATCTTTCTTTTATCTGATATTCTTCTAATTTCCAAGGATATTTTTTCTAGGACTATCATCCTCCAAAAAGGATATTTTAACTTAATATATTGTTGAAAAGCACTGGAGTTTGGGACTAGAGGGGACTCAGAATTATTTTATTTTTCTGGAGCAAACTCTTGGTACTAATACTGTTGATGGTTGTTTTTACTATATTACATTTTGCTGAGCCTGGGGACTGCTTTTGGAAGGTTTAGAAGTATCCAGGGAGGCGCCTGCCACTTTGATTATTCATACCCAGCTCTTTATTTTTATTTGAGACATAAAATAAAAACACACCCTGGCTTCTGCTCAACCTCAACTGGCGTTCTTTTTAAAAACAAACCCCAAACTGACCAAATGGCAGCAATACAAGTTTTTCTGAGAGTGACTCATCGTTCATGTCAATCAGAGTTCATTTATGGAAGCATTAAATTCTAGTGCCGGCCAGGCCACCTTTAGCCAAGTTAAAATGGGATGGGATTTGGTAGGCTTGGAACAGAGGACCAAAAGGAAAACCAGGGTGATGCTGTGACTCAGAAAGTGACTCTCTTCCTTCTGAATCAGAACCGAGCCACTGGTAGAATCTGTTCTCTCTGGAAGATGGCAACCTTTAGGTGAAAGGTTAAATGGAATCTCTGACCACCTATGTTCATCTTGTTGTTGGTTTTAACTCTGTGCCATTTTGGATAATTGCTTACTCTTCACCTTTTCCCCCATTGCTTAGTTGCAAATAAGAGTAATTTTTTCCTTTCTGTGTGCCTTAAGACATGTTTAAGGGTGACTGTGAACTTTTAACCACTGGTACGTTTTATACCAGTGGTGGTTTTGTTTCTGTAATGGGTTAACTGATTTCTGCAAAAATGTACCACAGTTCTGCTCTTCTGATAAACACTGAAAAATGTTTCTGTAGATACTTGCCCTCTGGAATTTGCTGCTTATTCTATTTATGTGCAAACAACATCAATTCTAGTTTTCACACTTTTTTGTTCATTCTTTTTCTTAGTATTTCTCAGTTCAGTTCAGTCGCTCAGTCATGCCCCACTCTTTGTGACCTCATGGACTGCAACAGGCCAGGCTTCCCTGTCCGTCACCAACTCCTGGAGCCTGCTCAAACTCATGTCCATCGAGTTGGTGATACCATCCAACCAACTCATCCTCTGTCGTCCCTTTCTCCTCCTGCCTTCAATTTTTCCCAGCGTCAGGGTCTTTTCCAGTGAGTCAGTTCTTCATATCAGGTGGCCAAAGTATTGGAGCTTCAGCTTCAGCATCAGTCCTTTCAAAGAATATTCAGGACTGATCTCCTTTAGGATGGATTGGTTTGATCTCCTTGAAGTGTAAGAGACTGTCAAGAGTCTTCTCTGATACCACAGTTCAAAAGCATCAATTCTTTGGCTCTCAGCTTTCTTTGTGGTTCAACTATCACATCCATACATGACTACTGGAAAAACCATAGCTTTGACTAGATGGACCTTTGTATTTTTCTCTCTCTATTTTACTTCCAAAATGATTTTACAGGGATTAATTGTGTTAGAAAGCACTTATCGATCACCTATTATGTGTGTCTACTTCATCTTTTTTTTCACTATGTCTTTATCAGAAGCTCTTGGGTTGACCAAAAATTTGTTTGGGTTTTTCTATAATATGTTAAAGGAAAACTGGAATGAACTTTTTGGCCAACCCAAAATTTAGACTGTTTTTACAGTTTTTAATATTTAATTGATTTCTTTGTTGTTGTGTTCAGTTTCTAAGTCATGTCTGACTCTGTGACCTCATGGTCTGTAGCCTGCCAGTCTACTCTGTCTTCCACTGTGTCCCAGGGTTTGCTCAAATTTATGTCCATTGACTTGGTGATGCTACCTAACCATTTTGTCCTCTGCCACCTCCTCCTTTATTAAATTAATTTAGTAGATTGATTTCTACTTCATGCCACCTTAAAGTTCAGGATTTTATTAAATCTTCCAAATACGTACATTTGTCAAATTGTGTGTGTGTGTGTGTGTGTTTTTCTGTATTGACTCTTTTTAATAAACAAGATCAGATTTTAAGAACACTCTACATTTCTCAGCCCTCCATATCAACTGATAATCAGGAGAGGGTTTATCTCTTTTTGGCAAATTTATATGGTTGGTTCATTACAGAATTATGACCATTTTAATCCCCAGCACATTTGTTCATTCTGTATTTATTCTTTTAATGCACAATTCTTGAAATCCTAATATGTACATTTAGGTTATAAGTTCCTTGAGGTATTATCATACTTTTGGAAGGAAAAAATAAAGGGATGCATGGATTGATAACCATAGCCCCTTCTTAGAGTACAGCTCCTTTATAGTGAAGTTGACTATGTCCTCATCCTACTCCAAATTAATTCAGGATTCATGTGGTTTTGTAATTATAGGTACTGAGCCTTTGTGTTGTTGGCAAAGGAGAGACAGAAAAGGTAAGGATTGATGCTCCGTGGAAATCAAGGGCCTGGGACTGAGGTGAGGAGATGGGAATGTTGACGGTGGTCATTGCGGGCAACTGACAATTTAAAGTCATGGACTTTGGCATTGAACCTATTCAGTGATTAATCATTTTGGAGGTATCTGTCCCCAGTCTTTATCTTATTAGCTTGAATATTCTCAAATCTATCATCATGTGTACCAAGAGTTGATTAGAAGCAAGTGGCTTGCCTGTGGAAACTGGACTTCTGATCTTTGATTAGCAAGAACATCACTACTACACAACATCCATATGGTTCTTGCCTTTTTCATGTCATTGTATTTGATACCTGCAACTGGTTAGTTCCTCTTCCTTCATCTTCAAGGGGTTGGAAGACAATGAATAATCAGACCTGGAGTCCAGAACAAGCAGCTAGTCAAGATCAGGTTCTTGAATTTAATCCCTCCGCCAATCCATTGTCGTTATTAAGGTAACTGCACACGAATCTGACCATTGCATACCCTCTAATCCCCAAACGATTATACCCTTTTGTTCCTCATTGCAAAGCAAATTGCCATTCTTCATCAGGGAGGCTTTTCTATGCAACTGGGTTTAATTTTAAAATTAAAGCATTTGGAAATTAAGGATAATTACCTTCCAGTTTTCATTTTCAACCTCAGCTTAAAAATTAGTATCTCAGAGGAATGTGTATGAAATCTCTTTAGCTAATAGCCTATATTTGTGCCCTGTGTCCCTACACTCTTCTGGTAAAGAGAACTTAGGCTATAAACTCTGTCATGTGAACACATCCTCATGTATTAACAGGCATATTTTAAGAGTGCAACCCTTCTGAGATGTGAGTTCTTGAGTCATGAGTAAGTCATGAGCCCTGAGCAAGTTCATATATATATATATATATATATTTATATATTTATATTTATACACACACACACACACACACACACATTCATTGTTCTATATAACAAATATTTATTGAGCATACCCTTTTTGAGTCCAAGGTATAGTAGCGCACAAAGTGAGGTCCAAAACCATAGGAAGACAAAGACAATAACCTTGTAATGTTTTAAGGAAAAATAAAGCACATTTAATTTTATTATGGATGCAACTTTATTTCTAATTATATTATCTTACACTTCTTATTACTATAAATTTTTTAAGGATTTCTCATTGTTTTAATGTTATACTTTTATGTATTTAAAAGCAGTTTGTAAACTATAAAAAGCTGGATATATAAAACATATGAGTTAAGAGCACACAACTTTCATTGGAACTGATCTTGTGCCATAGCTACTGGATTTTCAAAAGTAAATTTAAAATATACTATCCCAGTGTATACAAGAGTTATCTCAAGTGCTTGAAATATTGCATTACAATCTCTTTGGATGAGGTTTGGGAGCCTGTAATTTTAACAAACAAACTAGCCAACTCTAGTGCTGGCTGTGGGAGGACCACACTTTGAAAAATGCCATATTAGAGAGTTTATCAGAGGGGGGCTTGGAAGGGGCCCTCTGAGAATTGAATGCATCTCTCTTGTTGGTGCCTCCAACTCAGCAGCTGACATTGGTGATGCATTCAGTTTTTTTAGGCCATCCATGTGCTAGGTACAAGCACTGTGGAGATAAGTAAGTCGTGGACCCTGAGCTCAATGATCTCACAGTTTATATACACCATCCTAGACTTCTCTGCCATTTTATAACTAGTTGTCATGCTATCCTGTGGCATTTTCCATTTATCTACTATTTATATACTTATATATTACTACATTGCCACATTGATCCTGGATGCATGAGTTTTTAAAAATTACACATAGTTATCATTACAGATGAAAACAGAGGCTCAGGGAAAACTAGTTATGTTGGCCAACTTCTGGTTATGTAGAGCAAGGATGTGGCAGAGCTCGATCCTCTGATTCTAAGTACAGAGTTTGTTTTTTTCCACTTCATTGCATTTGTGTGCCTTGTGAATATGAGTTTAGAATTCAGAGTATTTCTTTACCTCTCACAGGTATATCATAATATTCAGAAATTCTTCAATCTGTGTGCAGGTTGTTAGTGCCATGTTCCCAGCCACTGAAAAATGAACTCATTCAGTATCCTTAAGTAAAGCCAGATGGCTCCATTGAGAATGGCAAGGATCTCTTGTAAATAGGATTACTTGTACATTCCAGAAACTCATGACAACTGACACATGAACTAATACTAGGAAATAATGTATAGACTTTCTGGGAGGGAGCCAAACTTTGACCACCTCCACTTGAAATGTTCCTCACATTAGAGACTCTGCTTAGTCTTAAGTAGTGCCATTGCTAAAGTTTATTTTTTGATTTACTACGTCTAACTGTTATTTGTCTGTTCATTCACTCATTCAATAAACATTTACTGAGCACTAATTGTATACCAGAACAGGCCAAGTCACTAGTTATAAAATCATGAATGAGACATGTTCCCTACCCAAATATGAAGCAAACTATATGTAATGACCGCAGAGGCGTGAATAAGGGTCTTTTCTATGATTTCTCAATTCTGACAGTTACCAGTGGAAATACTGGTTGGAGAAGTGAGTGTGTGGGTGAATTCTTCAGGAAGGGTTGAAATTTGTTATAGCTACGCATCTGGCAGTACTTAAGAATTATGCATGATTTCATGTTTCCATGGGCACACGGTACATTATAACACATTATGTAATAGGCTGGTTGATAAAGCACTTTAAAATAGTATGACATTGTGCCTCTCTTCCCTCATCCTTAAATCACTGTACGCACATCAGTTCTCACAATATTATTCCTAGGAGTTGTTGTGAGGATGTTTTTATTATCAGTCATCGCTGTGGTAACATCAGTCCAGAGCTGAAGAAAGTGAAATGCAAAATAACTTGCCCAGGGCCACTCTACGAAAGATAGGCAGCATCGCATCCCATAATTCTCTTTCGTTTTCTGAGTCTCAGAATTTCTTTGAAAGACTTGCTAGCCTGGATATTTTGTTCGTTTATTTTCCTATAACTTAGCATGGTGCTTCATATAAGGAGTAGAATTTTCTGTGGGTGGCCCACTGGCAAGCTCTTAACTCTTCAGGGCCTTGTCTTGAGGAAGATATGGTTCCCACTCTTCTACTTTTTCCTACAGAGAAACCATAGTTGAAGAGCTCTGGTCTGTATACTAAGGAGATAGGTCTTTGTGGACTTGAGTTTCAAACTTTGTAGAATACTCATCAGTTTCTGTCACTCAGCAACATTTAAAGCCATTGATATTTAATCAGTCGTCCAGTTAGTTTCTTTTCTGTAAATATCTGCCTTATTCTGACAGCATCTAGCATTCTTTAGCACAGACCACAAGCTAACAATGTTGAAAATCAACTGTGCTAGAACCAGAAGGAGAAATCAGAACTAAAGGTGAAGATCTTTTCAGACTTGATTCCACTCAATGCTTCTTAGCTATGCAGTAGAGAAGCCTGAAAGAAAAAAAAAAACTAAAAAAAAAAACCATTTCAGAGTCAGAGAAAAATTTTCTTTGCTCAGGCAGGTCAAGTCAGTTACTTTTCCCTTTCTTGTTGTTGCTGGTTCACATCAGTTTACCAACTGCACAGTCAGGAAGTGAGTCTATCTTTTAGACTAGACTTTTAGACTATCTTTTAGTTTAGAAGCCTGTGATGTATGACTTGGTGCGCATATGAGGATGTCATTTGATGAAAATTAGTTGATTCAACTCTTATAATATTGGTTTGCTTCTTGAATATATCTTTTTTTCTCTCTCAAACTGCTATATTAAAAAAGAACAAAACTCCCGTTCGAACACAACAATTATTTGAAACCATTTTCCACAGAGCAAGAGAATACTTTATATAGTAATGAGTAGCAAGCCGTGTTTTAATGTTCGCATGATTGACGCAGTGGTTCACAACAGTTCCTCTGGAACCATTCTTGCTTCTTACATTATAAGTACAGTCTGTTCAAAGAAGGGAGCAGAAGAAAGAAAGTTTCTTTTCTGGCAGGTTGATGCAATGGGTATATGGCAACCATATAAACCTCAAGTGACTCAGTTATTACAAGGGACCTAATTACTGACCTTTTTTGGGTGACACTGAATACCTTTCTTAGGACCAGATTGCTTAGCTTTTTGCAAAAAAGTTCCTGTTTAGAGTTTTGCACAAAAGTTGTTGTTGAGAGTGCAGTAGTAGCGAGATGAAGTGGGGTCTTGGTTTTTATAAAATATTATTTCTATCTGGATAATCATT
This sequence comes from Bubalus kerabau, assembly GCF_029407905.1. NCBI lineage: Eukaryota > Metazoa > Chordata > Mammalia > Artiodactyla > Bovidae > Bubalus > Bubalus kerabau. Next base: position 35,882,587 of record NC_073624.1, on the reverse strand, counting down.
TGGATGTGAGACTGAGTGTTACGACTACGGCATGGGTACAGTGATAACTGGTTCTGGCTCCTCTGCAGGCACAGTGAGGCCAGTTGGAAATACTAACACAGATTGGAAAGCAAGACAAGCTGACTTTTGGTGTTAACCTTAATACTTGAGATGTTGTTCAGTCACTAAGTCATGTCTGACTCTTTGTGACTCCATGGACTGCAGCATGCCAGGCTTACCTTTCCTCACTATCTCCTGGAGTTCGCTCAAACTCATGTCCTTTGAATTGGTGATGCCTTCCAACCATCCCATCCTCTGCTGCCCCCTTCTCCTCCTGTCCTCAACCTTTCCCAGCATCAGGGTCTTTTCAGTGAGTCTGCTCTTTGCATCAGATGGCCAAAGTATTGGAGCTTCAGCTTCAGTAGCAGTCCTTCCAATGAATATTCAGGGTTGATTTCCCTTAGGATTAACTGGTTTGATCTCCTTGCTGTACAAGGGACTCTCAAGAGTCTTCTCCAGCACCACAATTCGAAAGCATCAATTCTTTGGCACTCAGCCTTCTTTTATGGTCCAACTCTCACATCCATACATGACTGCTGAAAAAACCATCGCTTTGACTATGTGGACTTTTGTCAGCAAAGTGATGTCTCTGCTTTTTAATATGCTATCTAGGTTTGTCATACGTGTACACACATGTTCATGCTCAGTCATGTCCAGCTCTTTGCAACCTCATGGACTGTAGCCCATCAGGCTCCTCTGTCCATGGAATTTTCCAGGCAAGAATACTGGAGTAGGTTGCCTTTGTTCCTCTAGAGGATCTTCCTGACCCAGGAATCGAACATAAGTCTCTTGCACCTCCTCACTGGCAAGCAGATTCTTTAACACTGCACCGCATGGCTTGTCATAGCTTTTCCTAAATGCTTAGTACTACTTAAAAGTTATCCCTCTATGAACTGAACCAAGGTGATTTTTTTTTTTTTTTTTTTTTTTACTCCAACTGTGGTTTTCATCCAAGATACTCAGTTTTGGTAAGGAAACCTAACAATAGTAATAACTAAAATGACAAAGAAAACATTCAACCTTCACCGTGCATTTGTGCTAAGTCACTTGGTTGTATCCGACTCTTTGCGACCCTATGGAGTGTAGCATGCCAGGCTCCTCTGTCCATGGGATTCTCCAGGCAAGAATACTGGAGTGGATTGCCATGCAACCCAGGAATCAAACCTGCATCTCCTGCATTGGCGGATATGTTCTTTACCACTAGCACCACCCAGAAAGCCCAGCCTTCACTGAGTACTTGCTAATTACAAGCATCTTAAGTTCTTCACATACATTGTCTCTGTGAGGTGATTTATTACCCTGAGCTGGTTGTAGGTGACAGAAACCTAATTCAAATATGCTTGAAGGAAAGGGAGTGTTGTTAGTTCACTTAAGTGTGTGTTTCACAAACTGCCTAGCTTTAGGCATGGTCATTTCAAGGTTTATGTGCTCTCCTTATCTCTCATCTTTCTTTGCTTTTCTCTGTGATGGCTTCAGTTTTAGACAGGCTTTTGTGCATATGACCTAAAAAGTTAAAGCTTCTTTCCTCATAATTCTATCAGAATTCCCACATAGGTCATCTGTTGGTTCTGCCCGTATACTGAGTCCACACCTGAACCCATTTTTGTGGGTGAAAAGATAAAACGCTTTTTTTTTTTTTTGGCCAAGGCATGGTTTGAGAATGAGGGACCAGTTGTTTCCCTACAGGGAAAAAGAAAAAAAATTAATGTGAAGTTGACAGACAGGTAAAAATAATTAATCTCCATGACATCATAGCAGTATCATTTTTTCTTATTCACAAATATAAGAACATTGCCCAAGGTCACAGAGCAAATATATGGGAGGGTATGGACTATAACCCCATCTGTGTGATGCCAATGCCCATGTACCCACAAGACACATAACAAGGTTGAGAGTATAAGACTAGAGGGAGAAGGTCTAGGTGTGATTCTGACTCCACATACCACTTACTAGAACCGTGCCTTGGGGAACAAGGTAGTCTTATCAAGTCTTTGTTTCATTTCCTATAAAATGAGGATAATAATTGTATCTACTTCATAGGGCAAGACTGTGAAGATTAAGTGGCATCAGTGAATGCAGAGTGTTCTGCAGAGTTCCTAACACATTCTAAGTGCTCAGTACATGGTGGCTAGTATGACAGTGTTTTGTTTTCTTGTTTTATTTACCACAAAACTGTAATTTAAATTATCAGCTGTTCTGACTTCATGTTTAGTTGCTCATTTACTCTAGGTAAAAAAAATGGGTTAATAAACCCAAGCCATCACCTGATTAAAACTCCACATTTCTTCCATTACATAACATCGCCAATTCCATACACTTAATTTATTTTTGAAATATTTTTGATATTACTTTAGTAGTCTGATACGGTTAACTCTTTTACTATTGCTTGATGAAGCAGTAAGTTTGTACAGAAAGGGAACCACATTTGTTGTGTACCTGAAACTAACACAATGTTGTAAATTAGCTCTGAAAATGTTAGTCGCTCAATCATGTCTGACTCTTTGCGACCCCATGGACTAGCCCACCAGAATCCTCTGTCTGTGGAATTCTCCAGGCAAGAAACTGGAGTGGTTGCCATTTCCTTCTCCCAGGCACCTTCCTGACCCAGGGATCGAACCTGGGTCTCCTGCATTGCACGCACATTCGTTACTGTCTGAGCTACCAGGGAAGCCCCCAAATTAATTCTACTCTAATATAAAATGAAAATTTAAAACAAAGGGAGGACCACATTTTTTTCCTCTACTGTATGTTTCACAGTACTTAGAACTTTGTGTATACAATGCAGATATTTGTTGATTTCATTTATTATTTTTCTGTACTTTTGATTATGGCTGTATCTTGAAAGAGCCCTCATAGGAAATTAGCAGGCAAGATGTGGTTCCTTTTCCTTGAAATTTATAGGTGAATCCAGATTTGAGGGTGAGGCTGGGAATCAGATACCAGAAATCTGTGGGAAGAGAGGGCATGCCCCATCCCCAGGGGCAGAGGCCATCAGAGAAGACTCCTTGGGCTTCTAAGGAGTCCATCCAGCTTTCCTTGCATGTCTACCTCATTTTCAAATAAAATTAAGGCAGCATGGTGAGAATAGAATCTTCTTTAGCAAATCCATTAAAAATCAAAGTTTGAACTAGGTAAGTAGAGTTTTCTAAATTGTTTCAATGATTTGCAATGCCTCAGTGCCAAATGTGGGTTTTTTTATCTGAGAGGAAGAAAATAAGCTACTTAGCAAGATCACTCTTCTAACCACCAATCTAGCCTGTTTCCTTTTAAGATAATTAAAGATTTCGGTAATATGGGAGTGTTTTGAATATGGATTTACTATCAATATCACACAGGAGAGCTGATTTCAGAATAAGGTGCAATTTAATGCCAGAATTTCAATATTTAAATGTCTTAGAGATTAGACTATAATGATAAATATGATATGCATATAGTATTTGTATATATATGTATAAAACATTGTATATAATTACAGAGAGACTACTTCTGTAGCAAGTGATAATTTTAAACTCCTTAAATGTTATAATAAAGTGAAACAGCATAGTTAGATTAATGAAGTGTTTCTTGAGTCTTGGTTATAGACTATTCAAAAAGGAAGCACATATTTGACATATATTCTCACAAGAATCATGAAAGGCTCTTTGACATTTGTCTTCACATTATTGGATCCTCCCACCGGAAGAAGTGACTTGAACAGAGCCTTAGACAAAGCTATTTAAACCACCTTTATTTATTTATTTTTTAAGGAGTTTATAACAGCAACCTGGTCAAGGTTCAAGGTCATGGGCTCTTTTCATGTGGTAAAATACTTTGGCTACTTTCTAAAGTGTAGCATTTGGACTGGCAGCCTAAAGGCTAAAAAGCCTATATCTTTTAACCAGCATAAGACAATAACTATTCCCTCTATATTTACAGAATTTTTTTTTTTCTTTACAAAAGTAATAACACTAGGTAAACAACAAAGTGCTGCTAGCATTTTGGAGTTTTCAACTAATTTCTCAGCAAAGGAAATATACTGTGCCCCGGTTGTATTTAGTGTAAAAGTAAGAGGAACATCCTTGAGACAGAAGCGATTTTTCTAGTAGGTTACCTACAAGGATATATATTGATTTCTATTGGTAGTACTGGCTTCTGCCTACAGATGTACATTGTGTCCAGGGGTTTAGAAAACAGAGCTTTTAATTCTTTGTAAATAGTAGCATTGTATGAGAGGGGATTTTTTTTTTTTTCACTGCAACTACAAAAAATATTGTGCACGTTGGTTTAAAATGAATTGACCTTTTGTTTCAATGAGGGCGGTGTGTTACTTGTTATGGAGTGACTCCATTTGCCCATGCAAATAAGCACAAAGCCAGGATATTATCAGGCAATGGCAAAATTAAGAGGTAGGTCAGATTTAATGGAAACATCTGTCATTAACCCTTTTACAGAAACTGCCTCGGGGAATCCTTGCAGATAAAAGCTATGCTAAGCTATCTTACCTTGCTTTGCAGAGCTGCAAAGGCATGGCAATCACAACACAGAAATTCTGCTCAGAGAATGTACTTGAAAGACTGGCACATTTTAGAATATGGAAGAAAACAACAAGGTTTATTTCGTGTGGCATTCTCTTTATAAAAAATTTAAAGTCAGTAGAACAATTAAGGCTGCTATTAATTTTTAGATTTTACACCAGCATAATGTTCCCCACTGTTGGCTACATTATGTCATTCCAGTGTCATCATATTAATACCTCAAATCACAAATGAAATATTTACAAGCTATTTTCTGAAATTATGTAAAACACGAAGTTAGGAAAAAAAGTGTACCCATATCTGCATATGGTACTCCATGTTTTGCCTATGTTGTGCAGTAGTGATAAGAGAAAGTTAATTTTGCTAACCGAGCATTTATTGAAGATAATTTATGAAAGTTGCAGTCACTTGGATGCCATTTATTTTTGTTGCTTTAAATTATCTGTTACCAATAAAAGTATATATGATTTGATATGCATTTGCAATGAAATTTAAAACACAACTTTAAAAGATCATAATCATGCAGTAAACTGCATTTGAAAAACATTTTTAAGTTTATGTAAGTGAACACTTAAGTCTTAATGTTAATTTGTTTAAAGAGGGCTGTGGGAAATCCCTGATTATCTCCATAGGGGGAAGCATTGCAAAATGATATTTCAGGTATTTTAGTTATGTTTATTCACAATATAACTGCCTTTAAAATTATCTTGCCTCTCATTTCTCTCAATATTTTTATTTTCACATTTGCCTTCATTGTGATTTTTTATTATTTCTTCTTTATGGGATTGTTTTTGTCTCCTCTTTTAACCTTATCTTCTTACTGTTCTGATGAGTATAGCCTGGCTATTTCTTTCTTTGACAGAATGCACGGATGAAAACGCACCTCTCTTTTCACTGCTTCTTCTTTTAAATAAGACTTTGCTGTCGTTGTTCAGTCACTTAGTTGTATCTGACTCTTTGTGACCCTGTGGACTGCAGCACTGGGCTTCCATGTCCTTCACTATCTCCCAGAGTTTGTTCAAACTCATATCCATTGAGTCAATGATGCCATCCAACCTTCTCTTTAAACTTATCTAAAAAAGCATTGTAAAATGAATAGAAGGATCATTTGCTTTCTCTATTGGGGCACTTCTTATACAGTGTCTGATCCCTTCCTTTCAGTGGGAGGCGCCCACACAAGTTTGTGTCAACTGCAGAATGATAAACCATTTTAACACATAACCAACCTCCTCAAAGCCATGAGCTTGAATTAGGTATAATTATCCCAAATATTATTTTAGACAGATTGAGAGCGTATGGCATGAAAGAGAATTAGTTTTAACCATGGATATTTATCTGCTCTAAAAAATACTAATATTCAATGTGTAAATTTAAGCATTAAAGATGTTTGAAAACTATTATTGGACTCTAAAAAAGTCGAGTAACCTCAAGCTCCAAACATAGATTTAAATGAGCTTACATTATTTTATGTTCTTTCAGAATTCCCCTATTAATTTTGCATTGATCAGAAGTTAGCATTTGTTTTCAAAATATCAGTCACCTTAGTTGCTTTCTGTGGACATGTGAGCATGGATTCCTATTACTGGGTCTGTTCCTCTAGGACCATGAGCTGCTCAAAGGTGGCGATATGTCTGTCTGCCCTGACCATTGTACAACACTTATTTCAACAATGTACACAATCAGGCACCCAATTAGTGTGGTTCTTTATTGACAGATGCTTTCATACTCCAATACTTGATTTCAGTGTGTCGCTCTGCCATGTGTAGAAAGGCATGATGTAAGAACCATCAAAAATTTGTATCACACATGATCCTCCACTTGATTAAATATCATGTTCAGTGCTACCCCCTTCTCCCAGTTATAGTGGGGAAGGCCATTGGTCCCAAAGACCAGGCAGACCTGCTTAGTTATTTGCTAATGATTCCAGCTACCTCCCAACAGCTCACAAAGGCATGGTCTTTCCCTGAATATTTTTCTTTCATACTCGGCTTAATAAACCATGGTATCTCTTAGGTGTCATTGTACTTGGTTCTCATTTCCTCATTCATACTATTCTTTGCATCCAATGACTGGACAAGATGTTTTGGAGATATTGACATTTGACTGAAATGTCTATTTTGAAAGAATTCTTATTTTTTTTTTCATGTTTATCAGGCTTTAATGATTCTTGTCTAAGAACCCTTTTGATGATTTGTCTTTTTCTATACAATTATTTTTGTTACAAAGAGACAGCTGTGAAATTCCTTCTCTGAATTTTTATTTGAGGCAAGACATCAACTTTTTTTCCCCATGTCCCATGGACGGTTGACCTGTATGTAGCTAGAAGACCCCTAACAGTTCACCAGGCTGTTTGGTATCTTCTCATTATATCTCTCTTTGATAATCAGGGCATAATTCCTTGGTTTCAGTCAATAGAGGCCTCTTTCTTGAAGGAATTATCTCAAGTAGAAGAAGCAGTATATCTGACTGATAGGCCTGCTTGACTTAAATCTAGATTCTTAACATGAAACATTATCTTGCTGCTGATTTTTTCTCCAAACCAAAAAAGTGTATTGTTATACTAACAAGATATTCAGAACAGTCTGTTGGAGTTATCTTTTAATACTCATTTGGGGAAAATTTCAGTTCACTTGATTGCACTTATTGGATAGTCACTCAATTCAGAATTCAAAAAGTATAGAAGTGTGTACCAGGAAACCCAATAAAATGCACCTAAGTCATCAAAAAAAAAAAAAAAAAAAAAAAAGAGTTTGTATCATAAAGAATATTTCCCCATTCCCATTGTTCATTTGCCCAATTTTTACTCTCTTCACTCCCTGAAAGGAACAGTTGTTAACTGGTTAACTTGTATGTTCTTCTAGACTTTCTTTACTTGCTGATTCTTTGTGATAGTTCAGACATTCCCAGTCTCCCTATTTAATGCATGTCCATGTTCACTTGATGTTCATAAAGTGTCTTACTATGAAGTGACATTTAACAATGTGCGTGTTGAATCTGGGTACTTTTTGCTTGGCTTTGCATTCATCTTTCCACTTATGTTTTGAAGAGAAATTTCATATTTTCTTTGCTCTAATTCTGGTTGCCAGGATGGCTGAATGCCATTCCTGGAAGGGGTGTGTGTTAGAGCTGGCACAGACGGAACCACTGGCACAGGAAAAGGAAACCATTCCTGTGTCAGGGAGATTTATCTATTCATTATTTTAAAAATTGTTATTGTTGCCATCATTGACCATTTATTGTGTGTGACCCATGTTCTGGGTACCATTTTAAACAAAGAACAAGGCATGTTCCTGGGTGGTGCCCAAGGAACTCCCAACTGGGCACGTTGGGACTCTGTGTATGGTAAGATTACAATTTTGGTAGCCAGATCTTTAGCAGTAAGGAGAAAATAGTCTAGTACAATTGTTTCATCTGAGGAAAGCTGTAAGCTTTTTGTATGTGACCCTGGGGCCAATTAGTATAGGGAAGGGGAAATACATAGCCTACAGCTTTTATCTCTTTTATAAATTGTGCCCTTATAAGATTTCTCTTGGGCTTCCCTACTGGCTCAGCGGTAAAGAATCTGCATGCTAATGCAGGAGACGCAGGTTCAGTCCCTGGGTTGGGAAGATGCCTCAAGAATGAAATGGCAAACCACTCTAGTATTCTTGCCTGGGAAATCCTATGGACAAAAGAGCCTGGTGGGCTACAGTCCATGGGGTATCAATGAGTCAGAGTGAGTGAGCATGCACACAAGATTTCTATTGGAGAAATATTTCCACATCTTTTACAATGTTTGAAATCCCAGGCTCTAGAAAACTAAATATTATGTACTAAGTAGCTTCAGTCATGTCTGACTCTTTGCGACCTTATGGGCTGTAGACTGCCAGGCTCCTCTGTCCATGGGATTCTCCAGGCAAGAATACTGGAATGGGTTGTCATACCCTCCTCCAGGGGATCTTCCCAACCCAGGGATCAAACCCAGGTCTCCCACCTTACAAGTGGATTCTTTACTGCCTGAGCCACCAATGAAGCATACTGGAGTGAATTCCGGTGCCCTCCTGCAGGGTAATCTCCCTGACCCAGGGATCTAACATGGGTCTATTACATCTCCTGCATTGGCAGGTGAGTTCTTCACCACTAGCGCCATCCAGGAAGCCCAGATGCCATAGCTAGAGTCAAGAAATCTTTCTTTAAGCCTTGCTGTGCCTTATTTTCAATTCTGTGTTGCATGGGGTGCCACAGTCTGATGAGAACAAGTAGCAACCCACTTTGCAAAAGAGATCCCATTTTGGAAGAAAGAAAGTGAAGTCGCTCAGTCGTGTCCGACTCTTTGCGACCCCATGGACTGTAGCCTGCCAGGGTCCTCTGTCCATGGGATTTTCCAGGCAAGAATACTGGAGTGGATTGCCATACCCTCCTCCAGGGGATCTTCCCAACCCAAGGATTGAACCTGGGTCTCCCGCATTGCAGGCAGATGCAATGTTTGAAGAGTTGAGTGTAAATATAATGTGATTTCATTGATTTATGCTTTTCATGCATTAGAGAAAATCACTATTTACTGGGATTCTGTACGCAGGTTTTTTTTTTTTTTTTTTGTAAAGTTAAGGATCTCTTTATAAAGTGAATAATACCCCATTTGTTCTTTAGGTTTGCATTTTTGATTTATATTTTCTTTAAGGGAGAAACATGTATCAAATAAGAGAGTGCACAGTAGCACTGACTTCCTAAATTATCCAAAAGGTATAACATTCAAGGATACACATATCAGAGGAAAGAAAAGAAGAAGCAAAGAGGACTGCTGTTTCCCTGGTGGGCCAGTGGTTAAGACTCTGCACAGAACATACATACATACACACACACACAAGAGGAACAAGTAGAGGATGGAGAAGGGTCTTATTTACAAATAAGGTATAAAGGGATTTCCAGGTTTTACAGTGTTAGTGGAGGAAACATGGCAGCAGAAAATGATCTTGCAATACTGAGATGTTGATGGCTGTGTAATGAGGAATATAAAGACACCTATGTAATTCTCTTTCCAATATTTTTGTTTAATTCTACTATTGGTTACAAATTATGGAAAGGAAATTATTTCAGAGTTAAGCTTCAGCACTTGGTTAAAGTTGTTACTTTATATTGTGAAGTCAGTCAGTTTCATTTATCTGGTTGAAGTTTACATGTTAAGGCTGACTATAAAAACAGTGTTTCACATGGCACTAGCAATAAATAGATGGTGACCGAATTCTATTAAGTACAGTCAGATACATCCTAATTGTAAAAGCACTAGCCGTCTTTAAATAGGTTGTGAAAGCTTTAAAAAAATCAAGACAAAAAAAAAAAATCAAGACAATGTGAAATTAGAAAACATTTTTTACTTTAAATTGGTTAATTCATTATAGATGTCAGCATATGTAAGGCAACTGAGTAGTAGCAGAAGAGACATTCATTAAGTTAAATATTAAAAACCTTTTAAAATTAGCAAGTTAGTATTAAACGTATTGTAAGTAATATAAGTAGAGATTATCCTTGTAAAGAAGTCCATCCCGCTGGAACCTGGAATGTTGAAAGCCGTGTTTTTTTTTTGTTGTTGTTGTTGTTTTGTTTTGTTTTGTTTTTTGCTGTTGTTGAGTGCAGTCTTCTATACTTAGTTATCAGTAGTTTTCTGGTTTTGTCATTCCTTTCTAACTTTGATCTATATGCCTTGGGTGGGGCAGGAATTGGGGCTTCCCAGGCGGTGTTAGTGTTAAAGAACCTGCCTGCAATGCAGGAGACATAAGAGACATGGGTTCAATTCCTGGGTTGCGAAGATCCCCTGGAGGAGGGCATGGCAGCCCACTCCAGTATTCTTGCCTGGAGAATCCCATGGGCAGAGGAGCCTGGTGGGCTACAGTGCATGGGGTCACCAAGCATTGGACATGACTGAAGCAACTTAGCACACACACACAGGGCAGGAATTAATGGGGAAGCATAGACTTCAGGGATTCCCCACGTGAAGAAGCAGCGGAGGAGGATGAGGCAGAGAGACTGAGAAAGGCCAAGCAGAAAGGCAACAGAGTCGCCCAAGACCAACTCTTCCAGGGAGGCCAAGAGCTGATGAATTGATTTGTGTGTGATGATCTTAAATGCTAAACAGAGGTTAAAGAGGATGAGGCCAGAGAAGCGGCAGCTGGACTTGGAAATTAGGTATCAGTCACCTTTAGGAAAAGAGCTTCCGTGAGAAGGTAGGAGCAGAAAACTGCAGTGGATTGAACACTGTACAGGAGATGAGTGGGGAGAGAAAGTCGACGGGGCCAAGCTTTCAGGCAATGTGGTTGTTGGTGAAAAGGAAAAGGAAGCAAAAAATAAGGGAAGCTGGATCAACAAAAACAATACAATAGTTTTACTACGAACTACGTGTTTGAGTGCTATTTGTTACAAATAAACTTCCTTAAAAGGCAGTTTTCTTCTTTCCCTAACTTACTGCAAACAAATCTTGAATGGTTAGCACTTTTTTCAAAGACTATAGCAATTTGCTTGTGGGTTTTCACTTTTTGTCTATTTTTTTAAAGTAAAAAATTACTGGAGTAGATGTTCTTGTATTGAATCAGCTTTCCACCCTTGCATTGAACACTATATGATTATTCTTTAATTCACACTTGTGGTCTACTTGGTAGATTTTGCTTTTTTTTTTTTTAAGTGATTTTGGTCTATAACACTGTTTGTGTGTGGTATACACATGATACTGTCATGGTCTGACTTGGTATCAGGATTGTGCTAATGCTATAAAATAATTGTGGGTCTTTTAATCATTTTATTGTTTTGGGAAATGTTTAAACAAGAAAAAAAATTATCTTCAACTTAGTTTTATTAGAATGAATATAAAACTACCTGAGTCAGGGAAAAAAAGAAATCTATCTGTCTGGCATTTTTTTAGAGATGGATCTTTAACAATCATCTCAGTTTCTTTTATGGTCATTGTCCTATATAGGCTTTCTGTCTCTTCTGCCACTTGGTAATTTCTCTTTAAGAAAATCATTTTTAGGATGGGGAAAAGAGTATATTTTAGGCCACGGAGAAAGAACTAATAGGTGAGAAAGAATTTATGATAGAAACAGAGGAATAATGTAATTAAGAAGAAAATTTTTTTCTGGAGGAAGGGGTGATGGAGTATAGAATATATTTAGAAGGGTCAGAAAGAAGCAGAAGCATTTATCCTTCAGCTTGAGAGAGGCAGGTAAGGATTGGCCAAAATAGGCTAAATTTAGAGGTGGAGGAAACTGTAATTAAAGGCGAAGGAAGCTAACATTTATTCATTTATTCTCTGTCAGGCATTTTGCAATGTGTTATGTGGAAATACTCGCACTTAATCTTCATACAACTCTATGAGGCAGGTTTTATTCTCTCTATTCTGTAGCTAGGGACACCAACAGGTTCAGTAACTTGCTCAAAGTATCACTTCTGGAAACCGTGAATCTTTTATCAGTATTTACACAATATGATTACAGAGCTTTAAGTGAAAACAGTTATTTTTGTTTCCTATGACTAGAATAAAAGACAGAAATGGTATAGACCTAATAGAAACAGATGATATTAAAAAGAGATGGCAAGAATGCACAGAAGAACTATACAAAAAAGATCTTTATGACCCAGATAATCACAATGGTGTGATCACCAACCTAGAGCCAAGGTCTTAGGAAGCATCACTAAGAACAAAGCTGGTGGAGGTGATGGAATTCCAGTTGAGCTATTTCAACTCCTAAAAGATGACGCTGTGAAAGTGCTGCACTCAATATGCCAGCAAATTTGGAAAATTCACCAGTGGCCACAGGCCTGGAAAAGGTCAGTTTTCATTCCAATCCCAAAGAAAGGCAATGCCAAAGAATACTCAGACTACCACACAATTGTACTCATCTCACACGCTAGCAAAGTAATGCTCAAAATTCTCCAAGCCAGGCTTCAACAATACATGAACTGTGAACTTCCAGATGTTCAAACTGGATTTAGAAGAGGCAGAGGAACGAGAGATCTAATTGCCAACATCCGTTGGATCATCATAAAAGCAAAAGAGTTCCAGAAAAACATCTATTGCTTTACTGACTATGCCAAAGCCTTTGACTGTGTGGATCACAGCAAACAGTGGAAAATTCTGAAAGAGATGGGAATACCACACCACCTGACCTGCCTCTTGAGAAATCTGTATGCAGGTCAGGAAGCAACAGTTAGAGCTGAACATGGAATAACAGACTGTTTCCAAATAGGGTAAGGAGTACATGAAGGCTATATATTGTCACCCTGCTTATTTAAGTTATATGCAGAGTACATCATGAGAAATGCTGGGCTGGATGAAGAACAAACTGGAATCAAGATTTCCAGAGAAATATCAATAACCTCATATATGCAGATGACACCACCCTTATGGCAGAAAGTGAAGAAGAACTAAAGAGGCTCTTGATGAAAGTGAAAGAGGAAAGTGAAAAAGTTGGCTTAAAGCTCAACTTTCAGAAAACAAATATCAAGTCATCTGGTCCCATTACTTCATGACAAATATATGGGGAAACAGCGGAAACAGTGACAGACTTTATTTTGGGGGGGCTCCAAAATCACTGTAGATGGTGACTGTAGCCATGAAATTAAAATATGCTTGTCCTTGGAAGGAAAGTTATGACCAACCTAGACAGCATATTAAAAAGCAGAGACATTACTTTGCCAACAAAGGTCTGTCTAGTCAAGGCTATGGTTTTTCTAGTGGTCATGTATGGATGTGAGAGATGGACTATAAAGAAAGCTGAGCCCCAAAGAATTGATGCTTTTGAACTGTGGTGCTGCAGAAGACTCTTGAGAGTCCCTTGGACTGCAAAGAGATCCAACTAGTCCATCCTAAAGGAAATCAGTCCTGAATATTCATTGGAAGGACTGATGCTGAAGCTGAAACTCCAGTACTTTGGCCACCTGATTAGATGAGCTGACTCATTGGAAAAGACCCTGATGCTGGAAAGATTGAAGGCAGGAGGAGAAGGGGATAACAGAGGATGAGATGGCTGGATGGCATCACCAACTCAATGGATGTGAGTTTGAGTAAACTCTGGGAGTTGGTGATGGACAGGGAGGCCTGGTGTGCTGCAGTCCATGGGTTCCCAAAGAGTTGGCCGTGACTGAGAGACTGAACTGATGACTAGATAGAACACATCTACTGCTAGGCATATATGCTTGCATTTGTGTATATTTGTATATATGGTCACAACTGCTGATAGATTTTTTTGTGTATCTAAGTATAGAAATATATAAGATTAGGTATGTGTTTATATGATTCATGTGAACAAATTCTACAGCTAGAGATTTACCTACAAGGAGCCCTCTCTAGGATAATAATAGCAATGATTATAATAGCTTCATTTATTGAGGAATTATGTATTGTCTACTTGCTGACAATTTATATTTTTTATATTTTGACTCTCACCACTATCATAAAAGTAAGAACAGTGATCACTAATTTTATAGATGAGCTTATTGAAGCCTCAAGAATTTCAGAAACTTGACTGGTATCACAATGGTGGTCCTTACTAAGCAGGCAATAAACCTAACTTTAAAGAACTCCATTTCTCTCTCTACCAGACACGTCCTCATTTTGGATTTTCATTTATTACCTGTCAGAATTATTTAAGTTGCCCTTTTTTTTTTCACGGAAGCCACTCCAATGATACTACTGACTTTCCGGATTCAGTTTTGTGAGTCTTTGATGGTTGGAGGACTTTTTTTTATGACTCTGCTAGGTAGTTTTTCTTGGCCTAAGGTAGTCTATTTGAAAAATCAAAATAAAATTAAACAGACCCTCATTCTTACTCCACTGAAATGGCACGCACAGGGAGTACATTTACAAAATGTTTGTTGATGATGTTTGTGACCCTCCAAATAAGGCATGTCTTTCTCAACAGGACTCAAGAAATGATACACCTGTTTATTTGTACAAAAATGAAAAACGACGCACTTTTTAAAAATCCTGTGGCCATCTGACTGGTGATTTTTCTACTTGGTAAAATTAATCAATGTCAACTTTGGAAAATTCATATTTCAAGGAACTTCAAAGATATTTGTCATGATCATACACAGTCACTTACTTACTCCCTTTTTCTTTTTCACTTTTACTTTTATGCCTCTGTGCCCACAGCATGTGAAAGCATTGAAAGAAAATAAGAATCTTAGACTCATAAACATACCTGCTTACCATCTGGCAGGCATCCCAGCAGTCTGGTGATCTCCTTAGTTATCCAGCAGATAGTAGAAAAACAAGAGCCCTGTGAAGATTTCACATGTTGCCATATCCCTGCCAGATGGTGATTTGTAAAACATGGACAAATTGCACTGGTTCCACTTTCCCTCCGACAATCACAACAGAAACACTGTAGCAATTGTGTTTCATTTGAAAGCAACTTCTATTAAATAACTTTTAAGGTATAAACATCTAAAGATGATTGGGATAAAATGTAGTATCATCTCCAAAGAGCTAGTCCTTTACAAACTTGTTGTTCTGTGCACTGCCCCTTCCAGCGTGCATGCTCAGTCATGTCCTACTCTTTGCGACCCCATGGGCTGTAGCCTGCCAGGCTCCTCTGGTATTTTTCCATGCAAGAATACTGGAGTGGGTTGCCATTTCCTTCTCAAGCTACTTCTAGGATTCTCCCTAAAAAAAAAAAAATCTATATAGGGTTGGGAAATGTCAACATGATGGGACATTTGATTACTACTTACTGATTCTTTGCCACAACAGGATGTTTCTCTGGCATCTAATGATGGGCTGCAGGGCTAAAACCTTGTATTGACAGATTTGCCATTTGGGGCAACTACCTCACATTGAAATGCGAAGAACGGAATATGGGTAGAAGCAGGGAATTCTGCTCTCTGGGTTAATGAAACAGTAAGTAGTTTTAAAATAATATTTTCTCACTGTTTCAGTTGTTCTTGTGGCTGCCTACACAATACTCAAATCACTGGTAGGTTCAGAGGAAAAATGTCAAACAAGCGGTTTAGTCCTGGGTAAACAAACTTGTAGTTTGTGGTTCTAACTTTTTCAACAAGTTCTGGTCTCAAAGCGTACTTGGCCCGAGAAGGATATCTTTTCAACTTTTTCAGTGATTCAGAAGTCCACCTGGATCTAGCAGACAAAAACTTTTCTGATATTCAGAGAAAATGATAGAAGATAACCAACCCTTCTTCCCTATTGCAGTAGTTAAATTAGTTGTTTTTCTGCTCTGGATAGAGTGTACTGGCCATTTTGTCCTGATGATATGGATGCAGTTAACTTTTTTTTCCTTTTTCAGTGGGAGCTTTATTAAGATATATTTAAATACCAATTATCCATTTAAAGCATACAATTTGGTTGTTTTCAGTATATTTGTAGAGTTGGGAAAACATCATCATCATCAATTTTCAAACATTTTCATCACCCCAGGAAGAAATCCCAAATTTGTTAACAGCCATTCCACATTTATCCCCAGACACCACAGCTGAGGCAACCACTAATTTACTTTCTCTGTCGAGTTGCCTGTTCTGGACATTTAAATTAGATGGAATCATATATGATATTTTGTGACTGATCTCTTTCAATTAGCATAATGTTTTCAAGTTTCACCCATGCTGTGTGTCAATATTTCATCCTTTTTTATTGCCAAATAATAGTTCCTTGTATGGATATACCACATTTTATGTATCCTTTATCATCTGATAGACATCGGGGTTGTGTCTACTCTTTGTGAAAATGTAGTTATGCACATTTGAGTACAAGTTTATGTGTGAATATATTTTATTTTTCTTGGGTTTATATACCTAGTAGTGGAGTTGCTGAGTCAGTTGGTAACTATATTCTTAACCATTTGAAGAGCACGAGGACTGTTTTTGTTTATAACTTCTTAATCCTTACAGGCCAGGAATGTAGTTAGGCTGCAGACACACGGAATGTCTGTAAAATCTAGTATTTCAATTCCTTTTTCAGACTAGTAAATGAACATGGATTTCAGAATTAGGCAAACCTAGATTTTAACCCCAACCTCACCACTCACAGACTCTGTGATATTGGGCATATGACCTAATATCTCTTAAATTTCATTCCATCCTCTGTGAAATAAGGATGATAATACCAATTTTGCCTGTAGTTTGTGTGCATTGAATGTGATGATGTATTGAAAGCAACTGGCACAGTCCTGATTACACAGCAGCTTTTCAATAAATGTTATTTTCTTTGATTTTATGCTTTTGAGTACCTGAGTTGTAGGAATAGATGTAAGGAAAAACTTTGGGGTTGATTCAGGTGTTCAGGCGAGTGTCTTCTTGACTGAATTATAGGCTACTTGGAGCAATCACATTTTTATGTTTATTATTTAGGACTGTATTTAGAATTTAATAATCAGAAAATCAGGGAAAAAATGAATATTCAAAACACTGGTGTAAATTTTAAGAACTCAGTGTTAAAAAAAATGAGACTTTATTGCAACACTTATGCAGTTGTGTCTACAACATTTTAGTATTGGGGGGCTTATTCTACATGTAGACCATCTCATAAGGAATTGAAATAAGAAGGAAGGATGATTCTGAGGATTCTTTTTGTGTTTTTTTACTGAAATATATTTGATTGACATATAACATTGGATAAAGTGTAAGGTATTCTGAGGGCCTCCCAGGTGGCACTAATGGTCAAGAACCTGTCTGCCAATGCAGAAAACAAGAGAGACTCTGATTTGATCCTTGGGTCAGGAAGAGCCCCTGGAGGAGGGCATGGCAACCCACTCCAATATTCTTGATGGGAAAATCCCATGGACAGAGGAGCTTGGTGGGCTGCAATCCAAGGGTCACAAAGAATCGGAAACAACTGAAGCGACTTCGCAAGCACACAAGGCATATTGAGCAATCATTTCTAGTTAAAGTTTCAAAGTGAGACCTTTCCATAAGGACCTTTCAGATAATTTATGATTTTCAAACATCAGGTCTTTGGCTAACCCAGAATTGGGATGTCCAATTAGTTCCGTAGAGATGGAACTTCCTAAGGAAGGTATTATAAGTCATAAACATCTAAAGTCTTTAAGATGTCTTCAGGGCTGTCTCCTTGACTTCGGCATAAACCTTGCTAGAGCGCACAGGATGATATGAGTGTTGAAAGGTCATGAGCAAAGGGGATTTCATCCTCTTTCCCAAGATTGAAATACCCAATGGGAGATGATTTTCTGCATGCAAAATCTGGCCTTATATGTCACCTAAATCCTTTTTGCTTCATTTAAATCCATTTCCATTAAATCCATTTTCATGAGTCCAAGGTATTATTAAATAGCATGACAATCTGTTAGAAGAGCAGGAAAATATTTATCTAGATTAGCAGGCTTTCTCCATATCCCCTACTCTTTTAAACTATCCCAGAGAGGTACAGTGCGGCATCAATGGTTGACTGGTGAAATTGACATGTTTCCTTTTACCAGTCTTTGGGGGTCAATTGTGCTGACCCCTTGAAGCTCTAGAAGTATTTGAAGAAGCCAAGAAAGTTTTATTCACGCTTCTAAAGAGAGGTGGGGAAAGGAAGGAAAGGAAAAATGTAAATGGGCTGGGAGGTGGGGCTCAGGTGTATTAATAATATTGTTTATAATTATACTTAGACACATTTTTAAACCTTTTTTTATGGCTTCAACCTCTAAGTTTAGGTAACCTTTTTAAGTTTACCCTTTTAAGATAATAAATTTGACTTTGTTAATTATATGTATTATCACATATCTCCTATATTTTTGTGTCAAAACAGGCTATTTGAATTCTAATAATTGCAATTTGCATTATTAAAACACACTACTGGACTGATATCACAGATATTAATAAACTTCCCACGTGGCTCAGTGGTAAAGAACCTACCTGCCAATGCAGGAGACACAGGTTCAGTCCCTGGGTCGGGAAGATCCCCTGGAGGAGGAAATGGCAACCCACTCCAGTATTCTTGCCTGGAGAATCCCATGGACGGAGGAGCCTGGCAGGCTACAGTCCCTGGGGTCACAAAAGACTCGGACATGACTGAGCATGCTTGCTAGACTGAATACTTCTCACAGACAACTCATGCTTTCTTTTAAAATGAAATTTGAATTTCAAGCCTAGATTACTTCATAGTGTCATTTTAAATCGATAACATCTGGAAGGGATGGGGAGGGGAGGTGAGGGGAGTTTCCCTTTCAGCTCTTAGATTGTGTTTCAAGCCCACCAGAAAATTTGGACCTGCTGCAAGTTTAATTTCTGCATCACTGCCTTTTTTTTTTTTTTCTCTTAAATTCTCTCCTCGCACACTCCTTCCCTCTGATTATAGTCTCCTCCCCTGCTCTTAAATGTGTCTATTACCCTCAGGCTTTGACCTTGGGCAGACTGTGAGCACAAAGTCATGTTATTTAGAGTGAAGTAACACCAGTAGTCAGGAAGGAACAATGTAGTTCAAGCCAGATAAAATAAATCTCTCATTTCCTGTCAAGGGACTGAGCCAAAAGCAATGATGAGAGACAGAGAGGGCAAACCGCGCAACTCGAAACACAGACGCGGGGGAAAGACAAGACCACAGGCCTCCTTTGAATACAGACAACAAAACCCAAACGAGCCAGAGTGACAGGAGAAGCCAGAGAGCTCCGGAATAAACCAAAACACAGAAAACAGGGGAATCTCGGCAACTCCCTGCCATCCGGAAAGACGTATTTGAATTGTTTGAGCAGAGAGGAGACTGAGACATTGAGGGATTCCCCTGCACCCACTGGGAGTTTCATAAACTTTGAAACACACCTGTGGAACTGCCACTTTTGACTCAGACAGCTTTAGAATGTAAGCCAGACAGCATCTATCTCTGAGTCACTGTGGGCTGCATATTAAATATGCAAATAGCCACAGGAAGGAGCTCTGGCACTCAAAAGACTGACATCGAGGTGATCACTGTCCCCATCTTTAAGAACTTTGTCTTCTGAATGATTGCTTATTTACTAAACTAACACTCATGGAGTGGCTGCTAGGTACAGGTGCTGTTTAAAGTTATTTCAAATATTCCTCTAATCCTTAAAACAAGCCAAAGAGGAGGCACCGTTTTCCTCTTTTTTTATAATTGAGAAGCCTGAGGCACTGAGAGGGGAAAGGACTACTTGGGTCTCGTGGTTCGTGAGGCATAGAGCCTTGATATGAAACCCAGCCCTGCAGATCTGGATTCCATTCCCTTAATTATGCTACTTTGCTGGATATGTGGCCATACTCTACTAGCATGACATTTTACGCACCTTAGTCGTTTGCAAGCCCTGCTCAGATTCTTTTGAAATCCCCTTTGTTTCAGGAGCACAGTGCCATGTCTGAATGCTCCTGTCAGATCCAAAAGAGATATAAAAATTACTGAAAGCGTGCCACATTCATTAACTAAGATGTGTATGCATACTTAGATGCTCAATCGTGTCTGACTCTTTGCACCCCATGGACTGTAGCCTGCCAGGCTCCTCTGTCCATGGATTCTCCAAGCAAGAGTACTGGAATGGGTTGCCATTCCCTTCACTCAGGCGATTTCCCAGACCCAGGGATGGAACTTGGGTCTCCTGCATTACAGGCAGATTCTTTACCGTCTGAGCCACCAGGGAAACCCACTGCTGCTACTGCTGCTAAGTCGCTTCAGTCGTGTCCGACTCTGTGCGACCCCATAGACGGAAGCCCACCAGGCTCTGCCGTCCCTGGGATTCTCCAGGCAAGAACACTGGAGTGGGTTGCCATTGCCTTCTCCAATGCATGAAAGTGAAAAGTGAAAGTGAAGTCGCTGAGTCTTGTCCGACTCTTAGCGACCCCATGGACTGCGGCCCACCAGGCTCCTCCGTCCATGGGATTTTCCAGGCAAGAGGACTGGAGTGGGGTGCCATTGCCTTCTCCTTCACGAGCTATGCTGAGTATTTCACTTTTGTCTGAAGCTCTTCCAAGACGGTAAGGGACTGAGAATTTGTTCATTCATTCATTTGTTCCTTCGGCAAATGTTCATTATTGAGTGCTCACTGCATGTTACACACTCTGATGGCTGACACAGAGTCAATCAAGGATGCGTTTTAGATCCAATGTGGAATAGAATATACTATGTAAGGGGACTTCCCGGGTGGTGCTGGTGGTAAAGAACCCACCTGCCAATGCAGGAGACTAAGAGATGAGGGTTTGATCCCTGGCTTGGGAGGATTCCCTGGAGGAAGGCATGGCAACCCACTCCTGTATTCTTGCTGGAGAATCCCATGGACAGAGGAGCCTGGCAGGCTACAGTCCATAGGGTCGCAAAGAGTCAGACACGACTGAAGCGACAGCACCCACACGCATACGGTGTGAGGAATCCTTCACACGTAGAGCAAAATTCTTAAAGATGACTCCTAGTTTGTATTCGGAGATAGGAATTTTTTTAGGGTGAAATGTCATTTAACCTTTTGAATCAAACATTTAGAAACTCATGTAGAGATAGGAGCATTCTTTAAGAGACTCTGTCCACTTAGTGCCAAATAACAATGGACATGAATACTTTAGAAAAAGCATGCCTCATTGTGAGATTGTTTCTAAGACTTAATTTGTAGTCTTCCGTAATTCCCCTTGCACCTCTTAGACTAGAGAAGGTAGCAGCATTTTGGATCTAACCATACACTGTGCCTAATTCTCTTGTGGCATATAACATATTATACTACACTTAGGTGCAATAGCATATTTACCTGCTAAACTAAGCTTTCTGAGTGGGGTATTGCATTCTTCATCTTTGTGTTCTACTGCCTGTTGTAGTATCTGGAATATAAAACTTACTCGATATATGACTTTTAAATTAATTGATAAATACATTTTGCATATACACATAAATCAGAGACATGCACACACTTTTCCATGTGTAATATTATGCAAATCGTGGATGGTTCAAGACAAATTGTGCTATTAAAGGCAATGAGTATTCCTTTTATAAAAGAATAACCATAAAAATATAATAGATAATTTATTTGAATGTTTACTATAGAAAGCCTAATAAGATCCACTTCTATGTATTTAGTATGGGCTATTTAATTTAATCCTTACCCTAATTTTATGAAGCATGTACATGCTTTGTTTTAAGGGCCAATTGAAAATGAGAGAATTTCCCTGGAGAAGCCCATGTACTGCAATGAGAGCATAGCCCAAGCTTGCTGCAACTAGAGAAAGCCCTCTGTATTACAGACAGATTCTTTACCATCTGAGTTAACAGGGAAGCCCAGAGAAAGCCCACATATAGCAACAAAGACCCAGCACAGCCAAAAATAGTTTAAAAAGTTTTTAATGCACCATAACTGATGGACTTTTTACTTTAAGTATTATATAATTATTCTGTTACTATTACTAATGAAAAAGACTCAGGGAAATAAAAACATGTTAATCTCCCTCCCTTTCTAAGAAATAATTAAGTAGTCCCAGTTCAGGAGGTTGATATATTTTTTTTTTTTTTTAGAAATTCCATAAAATATCCAGATCCTCAGAAAAGAGAAGTAATGTAACTCAGGGAAAGGTTTTGTTTGGGTGATATGTGATTGTATGAGGAAACTTGTGCATTGTTAAGATATGTAAGCCACAGAGATGCCCCATAATAGACTAAGAACACCCTTGCCTGAACCCCTGGAGAAATTCAGTAAGAAAATTGTATCAGACCAGTCAGACACATGTGGGTGGAGAAGATTGTTCTGGCTCTGTCATGCTTATATTTGAATGAGAAAGATCCCTTTGATAGAGTTTGAATTTTGTTTGTTGAATTGTGTTTGTTGTATGCTTAGTAATCTGTCCCTATATGACAGAACACAAACTATTTTAACAAAATGAGAAAACTAATTCAGACGTTCAGATATTTTGTTTCCTGATGCCCATAGTACATGTACATACAGGTACCCTGTAAATACTGACTAGTCTTTTGCTTTCTGATATTTATTGACCTTTTTACCTCTCTGCTTTGTCATCTGTTGACAGAAAATGGGACTTTTGCTTAATCTAACCCAGGATGTTTCCTTTAAACAAAACAATTACTTCCTTTCGACAGGAAATTTATGAACCAGAAAGTCTGTGTAGACAATTCATCTCTTCTTTAGGTACTTTGCAACACAGTGTGAGCCTAAGGTCGGCTCAGGCTCTAGTGGGGAATAATATCAATTATTTTTATGAATCAAAATGCCCCAACTTGGGCTATCTGTTCCCATCTGTCCTCTACTAATACTCATAGTTAGGATATAACAATTAAACACTGGTAAATAATAGATAACGCATTCTTGGAGAACCATGTTTGCTGAAGGGATTGTGTGCTTCACAAAAGCAGAAAAATGAAATTATTGAGAAACCAGGAATGACAGACACTAGTTACTGATTGTAGTGTAACCATGTGTAAAAGATGAAACTCAGGAACTATTCGCAGTATGGACAGAAAATGGTAACGAAAATACATATCTATTGGTGGATTTCTTTACCTTTCCTCAGGAGGAAACAACCAGTGAAATCAAATATAATGATCCAAACAGATAAAAGGAGATCTATTTTATGCAACATACAACTGAACTGTGGAATTCATTGCTGCTGTCACTGAAGCAAATGGCATACTTTAGTTTTTAAAAAGGGGTCAATCATTTTTATGAACATGGAGAGCCCCGTGATTACATTATCTTGAGAAACTTTAAGAAAGTCCAGTCAATCACACTTAAGTTCAGATCAATAGCTTGGTCAGGAAAAAATATTTCCATATTTCGTTCATACAGCATACTTGTTGGTATAGCACACGTGAGGGCTTTACTGGTGGCCCAGTGGTAAAGAATCCGCCTACAACTGGGGAGACTCAGGTTGATCCCTGGATCATCCCCGGGAGAATAGAATAGCAACCCCTTCCAATAGTCTTGCCTGGAGAACTCCATGGACAGAGGAGCCTGGCGGGCTACATTCCATGGGGTTGCAAAAAGAGTCGGACACAACTTAGCAACTAAACAACAACAAACAAATAGTACACAATATGTTATTGATTTCTAGATTCTGTTCTTGGCCAACATTCACGACAGATTCTAGATTAGGATAAAAATTGTACAAAATGTTTTGTCAGTTTTAACTGCTTTATTGCTGCCTTGTATATGTGATACTATAAAGGTACATATTGATATTATTGTGCAGAAATTAATGCATAATTATTAGAACTAATAATACCAAGGCTTCCTAAAGTTGTACTCTTTGTTTATATATGTGTATTTTAGTCCTTTATTTTTGTGATAAAAATCTGATGTTAATCCAGCTCTACATTAGTTTTTTTCTGATGTTTGAAGACACATTAAAAAGGGTTAAATGTAGTATTGCTTAATCACTTGGAAATAAGGTAAAAGTGATCAGTACTCTGTCTTGTGCATGGCAGTTGTTAAACAACTTTAATGATTAATTTGGGGCTTTAACAAAAGGACTTAGTATTACTTAATGTGTACTTAATGTTTATTTTTAAATGTAGTTTAAACTAACAGTTACACTTATTATTAACCAATGCATTAAAATAAGGACATCTCACCCAAATTTGTTAATTTGCCATTTGTCACAAGAACATTCTCAAATTTAGGGGTGGTGTTTTCAAAAATTACTGATTATTTCTTTACAGTCAGATCAAAAATTGTTATCTAAAGATGTATCTAATTTTCACTTAGGCATTTTGATGTTTCCTGAGCATGGGGAGCAATTTTTTATTTCATCTGTGTTTTAATTTTTACAAGGCTCTTTCAATATGCTGTTCAACATTAGGCTCCCCTTATGTGAACAGTCTGGAAAGTGATTTTTTTTTTCTTGCAGTTATAAATTCACAAGAGAAGCCCAACTTTGATAAAGAGATAAAATGAATGGTTTAAGGACATTAACATATGTGGTTATGGTATTCTATTATACATATATAGTCTTTAATCAAAGGAACTCCGAATACTTTAATGTCCTCATAAAATTCAGTTTATAACTGACAGTATTTCTTAAGCCCCCGATTGATTCCTCTCTCTGTCTTCTCAATCCAAGAATTTGTCATTTTTCTTGCACATGGTATCACTAGTAAGAGGTTCTCTGGAGCTTGTAACTTAGTATTTTCGACTTGACAAACATGTTTAATGTTTATAATAGAGGGACTGAAGGTATACATATATCCAAGATAAACGTATTTAGTAAGTTCCCAAGTATTCAGTGAGCCTTATGACAAACAAAGTTCTCCTATAGGATTCAGAAAACAGAGAAATTCCCCTTCGTGGTCCCCCACAACCATCAAAACTAATCTTCAGGATGTTCACTCTGGTGTCTCTGGTCCCTTTATAGAAAACCAAGTTTTCCTAAATGTCGAGATTTTCTACTTTAAGAAATATTAGTGTATTTTGATTACTGATGAGGGAGGATATTCTTTAATTTAGATCTATACTTAATTAAAGTATGCTCAGGGTTCTTCACAAAGGTTTTTCCCCTAATCACAAGATAATCCAAACATTCAAAGGAATTTTTAATAAGCATTGCAGACATTTAGCTCAAGTAAATATATAATATTTGTGGGGCAACATCGAATCATTTATGCTTTTCAATAATCAGAGAAAAATCGTGCAGATTTTGAGCAATCCAAGTGCATAATGTCTTGTGACAGTGTAATAGCAATACTGCTACAATTATTTTCTTCCTACCATGAGCGAGTATTTACTAGGGATTTATGTTGGTAGATTTGTGATATTTTTCACTTGAAAAAGTTTCATCACAAGCCATTTTATAGTTTAGAAAGTGAAAACTCAGAGTTGTAAAAGTAACATGTCCATGGTCATACAGTGAGAAAGTAAGGACTGTCAACTCTAATTTCTGTTCATTTGTCTAAGTGCTAAAGAAGTGATATTTAGAACTATTTTTTTCTATGTGCTAGTCTTTTGAATTTATCCCAAAATATTTCCATAATTCTGCATTAAACACTACTGTATGCTCACCACAGTTCTAGGTTTCATATATATGACACCGAAATCATGTTACATCTTCCTGGGAAAATAATGCTAACATAATTGAACCAAGACAAGCCTGTGTGAGCACCTCGGTATGAATTTAATTTTTATTTTTAAAAAATTGATATGTGTATCTTGTTTCCATAATAAGATTAAAATCAGCGAAGTTAGGAAATAAGTGTTCACTTCTATTGTATCTACATAGGTAGACTTCCTATGGGACCTTGCCACTTCCGACTGGACACAATAGGTGATTGATAAAAGTTTCTTGATTAAATGAATAGCTTTTCCTTCATTAAGTTTTTAATTCAATATGTTTAATACATTATCCTTCTTATATTTCTGTCCTTAGAAACATATGAGAGAGTTCAAAGGAGTAGGGGAAATTAATATGTATATATTGTAGAATTTAGATAAAATTTTCACTGATATGAAAATGCTGAGATTTTTCTATCATCATTATACCTAGAAAAATATTTTACCATTTTTGTAACCATTTGAGCTTTAACTACTTTAAGTACATATGATTTGCCTTTTATTGTTAAATATGAACCATATTAGATTTGTTAATATATAGGGGAGCCCTATTAGAATTGACTTTTATAGTTGCAATGTTTCAGAAGTTTTTTGTTTGTTTCTATAATCAATGAACTCAAGAATAGCCCCTTGCATCTAACTCATCTCTGTATTATCTGTCCAGTGTTGACTTTAGTGAGACCTTGAACAGTCACCACTACACAATATGCTTTAAAGTTTTAAAAGCTATTTGTTTTGGCTTGTTGTAGTCTAGCAATTGAGAAATTATTTAGTCATAGCTGATCTTACACACAGGAAAAACCATCAAATCATCATCTCTTTTTGAATGTCTATGTTTTTTTCGGAAGGCTTCATTACTTCTGGGGATATAAGTGAGTCATATGTGTTGGGAAAGCTCACAGTTTCCATGATTGCTCACATTTTTTGACTTTAATATTTACCATTAGAAATGACATTTCATTCTGCCAGGAATATGGGAGAGGGGGTCGATATCCAGAAGTCTCTTTTCTAGTAAAACTATGATTGGATAAGACTATGTAATAGATAGGTGTTCTTGTTTTCATTCTGATGCTAAGGATCAGAAGAAAATGTAAGAAGTAAACTAGTTGTAAAAAGCAGTGATCAGTGTGAGAGTAACAATTTATAATTTTTAATTGGGAAGTCCACATAAAAATCATAGAGAACTCTGCAGCTGACTTGAGGCTGATGTGCTCCATGTCTGTAAACCGGACTGAGGCACTGTATACATCGATGAAAGTGCGTTACAGCTTGGAAAGAAGACTCAGAAATAACAGATCAGCTGATGTCCATTCATTTTCTATCATATATTGCTCAAGAGTGAATAGTACAATATTGAAATATTGAATTATTTTCAGTTGAACTTCAAACCTAAAATATGTAACTTCTTGTCATGGGTAGTAGATAAAAAACATCTTCTTAATCTTCCTTTACCTGAATCATGTTGGGCTTTACCTGGATCTCTTTGCCCTCCTTTGCAAAAATGCAAAGCAAAGTGGGGGTTGAAGTTCCCATTATGTCAACAGGTCTCAAGAATGTGGCAATGTTTGGTTGTGTAACTAATTTGTTTTACAAAAGGAAGAGCCCTCCTTAGGATTTTTGGAGCTAACACTGAAACTCCCCAAACCTCATCACACGTCACAGGACTGTGGCGAAACACTGTTCTCTGGGTCACTGGGAATCACAACAGAGCGATTCCCTCTTGACCCCTGGCTTCTAGGGTTGGCATTGTCCCTGCTCCAGAAGGTAATGGGAAAGCCCAGACTTGACAGTGCAATGAATATGCACGACCCCTGCATTCCCTGTGTCTCTGCCACTGACAGAGCTTCCTGGGAATTCAAGGCACATGTTGTGCTCTGAAAAAACCTCCACACATTCACATGGTTTCTGGCTGAAAGAAAGGTTTATTTGGTGACTCATTTACATTTATCTTCCTCTGTTAATTTTGGTAGGGTTTTATCTTTGTTTCTAGCAACTATATGATGAAAGCTCTCTAAACATGAAGAAAATATACAGGATAGTTTTGTCAGATTTTAAATCTCCATTTCTACTCTTTTCCCCTTTTGGATCTCTTTTTAGGGAAAGGGGAATGAGTGGTTTCAGAAAGCATCTTTAAAGTATTTACAGCATCCTGCGTAACTCTTTCTGGGTTTAGCTATCAAGTTTGGACTACTGCTTTTATCACTACTCTGTGTAACAATTTGCAGTAGACCTGGTAATACTAGCATTAAATGTACATTATAGCAGGTAGTGCCACTAAAATGGAGAAGTAGTGTTGGAAACTGCTAGACAGACACCAATTAGTCTCTATTTTGAGGAAATATCTTAGTGAAAGTGAATAAATAATTCTTGTAACTATAGATATGTACAAATGCACATTTATGAGATGTAACATCTTTTCATAAAATTTTATATTTAACTTTGGAATAGAAATACGTTTGACTGGAATATTTTGAACTTTTTAAGTTAAATATCACTTAAATGATATATACTTCTCACTGCATTTTTTATTCGCCAGCCTCCTTGACTCTCCCCCAGTATAACTCTGATCGTAGACTGAAGCATTTTAAGTCAACATCGGGACAAGGTAGCTGTCTCTTTTTCTTAGCTCATTTAGCTCTTTTAGCTGTAGTTGATTCACAGCAAGTTTATATCCAGATTCACAGAATTATTGATTAAAGTCATGAAATATCATTACCATCCATACATGGGAGTTCGTCTTGTACCATCAATGACAATGCTAAGAAACAGACTTCAAAATGGTTAATTTCAAGGTATCAACCTATCCGCTTTATCAGGATTCACTCTTTTCACTATCTGTATATCTGCTCTATGTATGTGTATATATGTTATTTATTGGAATTGTCTTAAGTGCATACTTGAATAGCTCACAAGGGTCAAAGAGAGTTCAAATGATAGAAAAATGGTTTGTTATTTTCTCCCTCCTCCACCCCCCATCACTAATACTAACTGATGAAGAGTGCAAGGCAGTGTCCTTCAATTTAAAGAGACAACCTTGTTCATTTGGAGGGTGAGAATGCCATTTTTGTGAAATACTGTAAATAGTAATTCACAAGAGGGTGACTTTTTTATTGCTTTTACATTGATAACATGCCTTGTGAAGACTTACAGTTATTCTGCTGAATTTAAGAGAGATAAGAATGGAATGTGTGTGTTAATTTAAACATCTGTACATACAATGAAAGAATCCTTTATTATGCAGGAAATCAAATCCTTTCATGTGTTTACCGATATCAAATAACTTTTAAAGTTGTTATCCAATATGTGAATACTTTATTTCTTTATTCAGGTTTTCCTTCCACCCTGCCTTCCTGAAATATTGAGAAAAGGGCCCTGATCGTAATATAAATCCCTGAATCTACAGTTTGTAATAGTGAATTTAAATCACATCTAGAAGCAGTATCACTAGCCATAGCAGCATCTGACTGCAGAGCAAACCACAAGAACCGAGAGCTGATGTCAACCAAAATAAGGGTGCAGCTTGCTGTGTATTCAGTTTGTATAGAGCCTATTATTCAGCTTGATGAAAAATAATGGCCATGTGTACAGGTCGCTGGTAAACATAAAAATCACATACTGATTCACTCCTCAAGAGAAGTACCTTAGCAATCTCAGTTGGCTACCTTGCACATTAACCCTGTGTACCTTCATGATATTATTTTGGTAAGGTACAGTAGAAGCATTTGAGAATTGGAATGTGAAAAGCTGTTAAGTAAGTGTAGTGTTGGAATGTTTAATGGCATTAATTATCATTTATACGTGGACCTAATCCTTCTTAAGGCCCAGAAAGCAGTGACTCACTGGGTGGTCATTAACTGTCATTATTGCTGGTCAAGTCAACATCCTATTCATAAAAATAAAGAAAAAAATTAATGGTGAAAACATGTCATTCTATAATACAGTATTTGGGTTGTTAACTATCTTATTCCCTATTCTGTTGGCATTTGGAAATTAGATGGATCTCAATATTTTTATCATTACAGTTAAAGCCTTAACAAAAAATCTCTCTGTATGTGTGTGTATAATTTTTTCCTTTCCTTGAGGTTCTCCTTGTATGGGGTGGGGGGAAACACCTTATAAAAGATCTGTAGAGGAGTTTTGTTTTTGTTTTAAATTGATCATCTCTGAGGGACAGAGATCAATTTGGAAGGATAACTACCTATAGATGGAAACAAACAGCTGGCCAGTTCAGGGCAAAACTTTCTCCAGTCTGAGAATCTGGCACCGTGCAATTAACCGTTCATATTTTGTAATGAATGAGGGGCAAACAGCAGGATAAATAGTTGTAGAAGTTTAAGTTTCATAACATTAAAATATGTGCAATTATACATAGTGAGGGAGATGCTTTTCTTTCTTTCATTAGGAAATTATTTATACATAAGGGCCAGTGAGTTGAAGGACTGTGATTTATTTTTTTGACCTAATATAGTTATTACATTTTATTTATGGTCACTATTCCTGGATGTGATATCATTTACTTGTGGTTTCTGACAAAAGAAGAAAAAAAATATCCCCGTAGTTTTCTTCTCTGCTGTTTTCTTTGTTGCTTTATTTCTTTGTCTTAGGGTTGCTGCTTGGTTTGATTTATATATTGTGCTAGCTGCAAATGATCCATCAGGAAAGCTGGTTTTTATTTCTGATTTTGAATTTTTCTTTGTAAAGGTTTATTTGTAACTGTTGTTATAGGGGTTCGTGTGTGGACTGTGTGTACTAGAGTGTACGACAGGCTGCAATGTAAGCTGTGGTTGTTATCAGTGGTTAGTATTTACTGAGTAACCGCATATTCTAAGTCCGGAGTTGATGAAATTAAAAAGTAGATGGTATTAGGATAAGATATAGGTACAAGTTGCCAAAAGTAATTATATTAACTTTTCTATCCTCGGAGTCACTTAGAATCTTCTCACAACGGCCAGTTCTGCCACCATATAGTATTTATTGAGAAGTCACAGTTTGCGAGGTACAGAAAAAAGCATTGGAAAGACAGAACCATGATTTCAGACAGAAATGTAAAACAGGATTTGGGAGACTTTGAGCTTACATCGTCAGGAGACGCTGGGGTTTAGCATTCTGTTTCATGTGGAGACCCGCAGTTAATATGGTCCTTGTTGAAACTTAAAACAGCTCTATTAGGAGCTTGATTGAGAAGTGGGGGAAGAAGGCTAGAATAAACAAAAGTGTGCATTTTCAAGACAGCCTAATTGTATACAGTACATTTGCTTCCGCAGTTCCTTCTAATCCATCGAATAGTAAAACACACAAGTTTCTTCTATTAAAGTAGATAAAATTGTTAGGTAAGTACAATACGTAGACCAGAAGGAGGAATGGCATCCGTTTAACAATTCCCTATTGTTCAGAGGATCACAGAAGTTACTGTTGCCTGCCTGTCGCATTCAATCAACTTGGGGAAAATGCTGCTTTGGAGAAAAGGGAGAAGGAAACTCTGAAAGTATTTGCTTACACCTTTTTTCAAAAATTCCTCCGGAGTGGTGGTGATGAGCGTCCCAGGAGCAAGGGAGAATGTGGGTTTGTGAAGTGAAAGAGTTATTGGCTTCCCCTCACCCCCATTCCTGTCTTTTACTTTGGTCCTGCCCAGGAAAACTGCACGGCAGTCGGAACTAATTGTAACTCACTCAGGAAAGTCTTCATTAGCACCACCACACATGGTTACCAGATGTGCCGAAAGGCAAGGCCAGGGAGACCGGGGCTGAGACATCCAGGGAGAAGAGAGAAACAAGTAGCTTCATTTGAAAACTTAATAATCTGCCTTTTGTTTCCAAGTGCATTGTGTTAGAGAATTGGAGAGAAGGGAGTTTGGGAAGATGAAATGCCTCCTTATTCACTCATTCTCTGGAAGCTGAATGGAAATTTTTTTGTCTTCTTCCAAAGATCAAAACTTTCTGTGACCATCAGTGGATTGGGAATGTTTTACTTTCTCCATCAAAAATGAAAAGTACCTGGATTATCAAAGGAGTCATGTTTTTCTCATGGCTGAGATTGATACCTCTAAATTGGGGGTCTTTGAATAGAGAGATTTATACAAATGTAAATGACATGTAAAAACTGTTGTATTCAGATTGCAGTTCCAACTGAGAGATATTGAAAACAGGCGAACAAGGTTCTTCTCACCTTTTCCTAACCTTGATCCAAGTCAGGCATGGAGTGAAAGTGTGAAAGTGAAAGTCACTCAGTCGTATCCGACTCTTACCAACCCCATGGACTGTAGTCCATGGAATTATTCAGGTCAGAATACTGGCGTGGGTAGTCTTTCCCTTCTCCAGGGAATCTTCCCAACCCAGGGGTCAAACCCAGGTCTCCTGCATTGCAGGCTGATCTTTACCAGCTGAACCACAAGGGAAGCCCAAGAACACTGGAGTGGGTAGCCTATGCCTTCTCCAGTGGATCTCCCGACCCAGGGATCAAACCAGTCTTCTGCATTGCAGGAGGATTCTTCACCAACTGAGCTATCAGTGAGTGTGGCATTATGTCTTCTTTCAAACAAATTGTGCTACTTTTGGCAGTAAAATTACTGATTAAAGACCCTGAGATTAAATATTTTATTTGCAGTACTTACGGATAAGTTTCCTGGAAATTTGGATTTATTCCTACTCACTGTATGTTCCGTAAGAGATTAAATGTGGTCACAGAATTTCTGTTTCTGAAATGTATTCACCATCTTCTGACTTAACTGCATACCTCTGTCTATAGACATAAATTATTTTGGAAAGCCAGTAAGAACACTCCTATCTAGATGAAACCTCTGGTTCTCAAAATGGAACCTTTTTTCACTGCAGGAAATGATGACATTAAAAAAAATGACACAGTAATTTGGATTCTCATAAAAACATAGCAACTTTGTTATTTATTTATTCAGCGCCTGGACTGGCATATTTTTCGAAAAGTTCATTTTGCAGTGATACTGAAGTTTCAAAGTAATTTTTAAAATTAGACATCAAAAATCTTGAATTAATGATTTGTAAAAATCTTGAATTCTACAACTGAAAATGTCAAGACTGCCTAGGTATTTTACTAGCAGTTTTTAGGACAGCACCTTTTTGGGTGATGTTCAATTTGCCCTTCCATTTCTAACACTGCAGTAGAATCATACAACTGGTCTTATAAGAACATGGCTTAATTTCATTAACCTGTTGGGGGTCATGGAACCATTTGAAATTTTGATGAAATCTATGGACCTTCTTCTCACAAATGTATTTGTACACAGACTTTTAATGTAATTTAAGACAACAGCAACCTCAAGTGTTATTCTAAGAATTAAATGTAGGGACTTTCCTGGCAGTCCAGTAGTTGGGACTTCGCCTTCCAATGTGGGGAGTGTGAGTTCCATCCTAGGGTTCCACATGCCTTGCAGCCAAATAAAAAACAAGAAACATAGAACAGAAACAATACTGTAACAAATTCAATAAAAACTTTAAAAAAATAATTAAATGTATTGATACATATAATGCGGTTGGAACCAAACCTCACAGATATGAAGTGCTGCACTGATGCCATGTTTGAGCTATCAGTGTTCCTCAATTCTTTAATTAAATAGAGTGATCTAAAAACACCTTATGAAAAAGGATATTGAAAATTAATTGTCCTCCTATTAAAAGATTTATCTTTAAACTACTATATTTCAAATTTTTAGAGCTTCTTTCCTAACTCTTCTTTATTCAGGAACTTAAAAAAGCATAAAAACTTAGGAAAGAAATAATATTAGAAGACAACGATCAACATTTAAACAAAACAAATGCAAAAATATCAACCCAATTAAAGAAGTATTCACTGTTCAGGCAAAGCTAAGGCAAAATGAAATTGTATCTAAAAATAAAAATGTTGGGTAAGTTTTGGCTCTTGATAAATATTTCATTGAGTACATTTAAATTAACTGTGGTATAAACTGATGAGGAGATCTCTCAGTTTTAAAGTAATTATCAACAGTTGCTAAGCAATATAGAAAATAGACAACAATGTAAATTTGCTATTAAAAATGTCATCATTGTGTGGGAAAAACTACTTTTTACAATTTCTTGCTATGTTTCTATATAGGAGAATATGAAGTCATTATTATTTCTCATAAATATAAAATATGGTTATTTATTTTTAAAATAAATTTGCTCAGCTTCTAAGTAGCACCAACTTATTTGTTGACTTAGGTCCTTAACATTCTTGTGTTTGGGTAAAATGGCTTTTTTCTTTATTTGTTTTTAGAAACAAGTAAAAAGTATATTTTAAATTAACTAAATAATATTAAATAGATGTTTACTGCTAATTAGTGTATGGTTTGAATTGTAATTATGTCATCCAAAGGGACTTTATAAATATAGTCTAGTTAAAGCGTGATTCAATCTTCAATGATTCACAGAGGCATACATTCATTATTATTCATTTAGTGCTCTCTGATTTGAGCTCTAAATGTAATCCAAGAAAAGACGGAGGGATTTTACTTTTATTGTCATGATTTAATATAGCAGGTCCCTTAGTTATCATCCTGTACTAATCCAGGGATTGTTACAACTTCTTAGAGTCTGTTATTTGATTTTTAACTCAGTCTGTTTATCATACTAGCAGAGCAGCATGTAAATTCAAGAGGTTAGAGGAAAATAACCCATCTCATTACAAGACAATAACCATATATTTTTCTACTGTCCAAATTTTAGTTTAACTTTGCTCTTTGATATATTACTATGTTAAAACTCTTAACCATGCCTTCTATTCATCTAAACTATAAAGAAACTACCAACTTCATTTATCCAACAATCTTTATTAAGTCCTAAGTCCATAATGTGTGACAGGCATTGTGCTAAGTGTCTGAATAGGATACAATTATGACCTGCCCTGAGAGATCTTACAGACTAGAATAAAACACTAAAACACTGAAAAAGTACTGTTGATTGTGAAACTGTTGACTTTTACAAAAGTTTTTTTTAAGATTTATCTATTTAGTTATTATTACTTTTTTTGGCTGTGGTCCATCTTTGTAGCTGCGAGAGGGCTCTCTCTAGTTGCAGCGAGCTGGGACTGTTCTTTCTTGCTGTGTGTGGGCTTCTCTTTGTGGTGGCTTCTCTTGTTGCAGAGCACAGGCTCTAGGCACTCAGGCTTCAGCAGCCGCAGCTTGTGGACTCAGTAGCTGTGACACATAGGCTTTCTTGCTCTGTGTCATGTGGGATCGTCCCGAACCAGGGATCAAGCTGGTGTCCCTTGCGTTGCAAGGCGGATTCTTCAATCCTGAACCACCAGGGAAGCTCCCAAAGTTTTAACTGCACAGAGTGCTCAAGAGAAAAGGCAGCCAGAGAAACCCATCTCACTCCCAAATCCTCGAAGTCATAGAAGAGCATTTTCTAAAGCTCAGAAGGGAGAGAAAGAACAGTGAAATCAAAGAACTGCAAGGTGAGAAACATGGAAGAGCAGAGAGAATTGTGAACCAGCAGTTAATAGGGACCAGCCTGGGGAGGCCCTTGCAAGCTTGTTTAAAACTGTTGGACTTTCCTTAGGCTTGTGGTGGTTATGGAAAATTTGATGTGATTGGATTTGCATTTTTACTAGATGAGTTTAGGTGTAAGGTAGAGGATATGTTGGAGGGGAACCAGACTAGAGACAGAGAGATATGAATAGCCTATGACAATGATCTGGAGAGAGATATCAGTAACTTAAAAGCAGAGCCAATTTCTAATATTGGGGGACTTGAGGGCAAGAAGGAAACTTTGGTGGAAGAGTGGGCACATAAAGAAGGGGTTTCCGTATGAGGACCTCTGTATGTCCCAGTCTTGCTTTCCCATTGCCATCCTTATGACTTTTCATCTTGGTCTTAAAAAATACCATGTTATACTACCTTCAGATAACCACTTGAATAACCTTTACAGAAAGGACACTGCTTTTGGAAATCATGTTGAAGGGAAGTTGCTGCTGCTGCTGCTGCTAAGTTGCTTCAGTCGTGTCTGACTCTTAGCGACCCCATGGACTGCAGCCCACCAGGCTCCTCCATCCATGGAATTTTCCAGGCAAGAGTACTGGAGTGGGTTCCCATTGCCTTCTCCATGAAGGGAAGTTATCATTCACCAATTTCTATTTTATCTTGTCTTGCTCTTTCTCTTATCTTGCTCTGTCTGCTCAAAGTAGAGTTATAGAGGACAATAGAGTCAGATTTGAGAGATATTTAGGACAGATTAAAGTGACATAATCTTTTGCTGGATTTGGGGATTATTCCTAAATTTCCAGCTTTGGAGTTTCAGTGAATAGTGGTGTTGTTTAGAAAACACTGAGGAGAGGCAGGAGGAGGTAATGAATTTGATTTAATTTTAAAAAATTTATTTATTTATTGGCTGTATAGTATGTGGGGTCTTAATTCCCCTACCAGGGATCAAACATGCACCCCCTGCATTGGAAGCATGGCATCTTAACCACTGGACTGCCTGAGAAGTTCCTAAATTTAATTTTAAACTTGCTGAACTTGAGATGCCTACAAGACATCCACGTCAAGATGTGGGCGAGTAGAATATGGTAGTCTGGAGTCAAGAGAGAAGATTTGAGGGTTCTTTTCACATAGATGGTGCTCAAAAGCATAAGAGTAAATAATACATCAGGGGCTTCCTTGGTAACTCAGTGGTAAAGAATCCATCTGCCTGTGCAGATGCTATGGGTTTGATCCCTGGGTGGGGAAGATCCCATGGAGGAGGAAATGGCAACCCACTTCAGTATTCTTTTTTTTTTCTAATTTATTTATTTTTAATTGAAGGATAATTGCTTTACAATATTGTGTTGGTTTCTGCCGTGTATCAGCATGAAACAGCCTTAGGTATACATATGTCCCTCCCTCTTGAACCTCCTTCCTACCCCCTAATCCCACCCCTCTATGTTGTTACAGAGCACCAGTTTGAGCTCCCTGAGTCATAGAGAAAATTACCACTGGCTATCTATTTTACACATAGTAATGTATATGTTTCCATGCTACTCTCTCAATTCACTGCCCCCTCTTCCCCTCTTGTGTCCACAAGTTTGTTCTCTTTGTTTGCATCTCCATTCCTGCCTTGCAAATAAGTTCATCAGTACCAGACATTTCTTCAAAAAGCACATATAGATGGGTAATACACACACAAAAAGTTGCTCAACATCTCTCATTATTCAGTTCAGTCAGTTCAGTTCAGTCTCTCAGTCATGTCCGACTCTTTGTGACCCCATGAACCACAGCACACCAGGCCTCCCTGTCCATCACCAACTCCCAGAATTCATCCAAACTCATGTCCGTTGAGTCGGTGATGCAATCCAACCATCTCATCCTCTGCCGTCCCCTTCTCCTCTTGCCCCCAATCTTTCCCAGCATCAGGGTCTTTTCAAATGAGTCAGCTCTTCGCATCAGGTGGCCAAAGCTGGAGTCTCAGCTTCAACATCAGTCCTTCCAATGAACACCCAGGACTGATCTGCTTTAGGATGGACTGGTTGGATCTCCTTGTCATCCAAGGGACTCTCAAGAGTCTTCTCCAATACCTCAATTCAAAAACATCAGTTCTTTGGTGCTCAGCTTTCTTTATAGTCCATTGGTGGGATGTAAATTAATACAGTCACTATGGAGAGCAGTATGGAGATTCCTTAAAAAACTAGGAATTAAACTATCATATCACCCAACAATCCCAGTACTGGCCATATACCCTAAGGAAACCATAACTGAAAAAGACACATGTAACCCAGTGTTGATTGTAGCACTGTGTACAATAGCTAGGACAGGGAAGGAACCTAGATGTCCATCTACAGATGAATGGATAAAGAAGCTGTGGTACATACATACAATTGAATATTACTCAGACATAAAGAGGAACACATTTGAGTCAGTTCTAATGAAGTGGATTAACCTAGAGCCTATTATACAGAGTGAAGTAAGTCAGAAAGAAAAAACCAAATATTGTATATTAATGCATATATATGGAGTGCACTCCAGTATTCTTGCTTGGGAAATCCATGGACAGAGGACCCTGGAAGGCTATAGTCCATGGGTTTGCAAAAGAGTTGGACATGACTTAGTGACTAAGAAGGCAGCCTAGTGTAAGATCATGAGGAATTTCCAGTTCTAAGGGTCTGGAATCTCAGAAGCCAGTGAGACATTGTTTTGAGGAAATAGGAGTATTTAGCTGTAATAGATGTACCAGGGAATTAAGCAAGTGAAGGAATATGTGAATCAGCATCTGCTAGTTTTATCAATGAGAATGAAGAGTTTCAGAAAAATTCACGTTAAGCAGAGACTATAACTATACCAATATGATATGAAGCTTTGTGGGTTCACCTGGCTTTCAAATTCACTTTAAAAAGTTTACCTATGTATAAATCTTTCTTAAATGCTTATTTACCTCTGTAGTGTGGGGTTTTATATTTATATTCGCAATCTCTGCAAAGTCCTTTGGGATGGTGATATACTATTCCCTTGGTGGCTTTCTCTTCTAGTGAGTGGATGAGATTACATTAACTCTGTTGCAGATGTACAGTGAAAGACTTTAAAGAAATCTTTGTATGCAGTTTAACAGCCATAGCTGAAGGTAACAGCTCCTCTATAGTCAAAAGGCTTCACCAGTTCTAGCCACAGCACTAACGGGGATTTCCCTAGCCAATAGTTCCCTGGTAGTTCAGATAGCAAAGAATCCGCCTACAATGTGGGAGACTTGGGCTCGATTCCTGGGTTGGAAAGATCCCCCACGGAAGGGAATGGCTACCAACTCCAGTATTCTTGCCTGGGGAATTCCATGGACAGAGGAGCCTGGCAGGCTACAGTCCATGGGGTCTCCAAGAGTTGGACATGACTGAGCAACTATCACCAGCCACTAGTTAATTATAGTTGATGATTTTTTTTAAATATATATTTTTCTCAGATTTTTCTCTTTTGAGATAAGAAACATTCTATACTCAGAACATCTAATACAGAGTTGGAGGAATTCTTTACATGTTAAAATTATGTTATCTTCTGTAATCCAGGAAGTATCATTGGAACCTTCAGTCCCATGATTACCCTGTCAAAATCATTTCCTTTAGGAAGCAACTGCCAAGGCTAACTTTAGTTTTCCTTTGCTTTTTTGTTTCCTGTGGCAACCCACTCCAGTATTCTTGCCTGGAGAATCCCATGGACGGAGGAGCCTGGTGGCCTGCAGTCCACGGGGTCTCAAAGAGTCGGACACGACTGAGCAACTTCACTTGTTTACCCTAATTATATGAGGCATTTTTCTTTTTACAATTTTTTAAGTAAGACTGTAAGCCTATAGCTATGTTGAATCTGGTTATTAAAGAAAGTTAAGCCATCTTATTGGATATATTCAGATTCTAAGGTTTTATTTATATATGATAATCCAGTCTATTAAAGGGATGTAGATTAGAAAGAAAATCTGGTCTCCAGGAGCTAATTGTTTAGTATACAGAGTTTCTATGATTTTTATTATATTCCTGCTAATCATAATATTCACCTTAGTGAGAGCCAACTCAGTTTTCTGATTTATTTG
The DNA here is from genome assembly GCF_029407905.1 of Bubalus kerabau. NCBI lineage: Eukaryota > Metazoa > Chordata > Mammalia > Artiodactyla > Bovidae > Bubalus > Bubalus kerabau. The sequence goes on along the minus strand of NC_073624.1, from coordinate 35,843,560 downwards.
TGAAGAAAATTGGGTGGCCACAAATGAATATTGTTATTTATTCCATGGAATGTTTTTTTTTTTTTTTTTTTCCCCAGAAATTACAGTCACTGGTATTTTTTTAAGTGTGCTGTTTTATTTTGTGAATAATTTTGAAAGTTTCTTTTGGTATTTTACCATCTCCCACTTGTTTATTACCTGTCAGCTAATTTGAGGATTTGAAAGGAATATTTTACTCTTCCCTGTAATAAACATTAGGAGCCACTAGATAGAAGTCGAGAGTCTCCACAGCCTGAGAACCCATTCATCTGTGACTAGTGGGAGAGCAGTTACTCTTCTCTGTATCTAAAATAATATTTTCTTTGAGAAAACTTCTAGCAAATTTATTATGGTAAAAAATAGAAGTGGAGATGTTTAAGCAAGAGAACTAGAGTTGAACTAGCACATTTCAATTCTTTTTCTCTGGATTGGATTCTATTTATTGCTTAGGTAACCTTCAGACCTTTGGTATGAGTTTCGTAAAATCGATTAGAGGCACATTGAGTTTACCATGGTCTCAGTTTCCCAGCTGCCACACTCTTTGGGTCACAGTCTGTGTAGAGTGTGTGCTCAGTCACTCAGTCGTGTCTGACTCTTTGTAACCCTATGGAGTGTAGCCCAACAGGCTCCTCCGTCCGTGGGATTCTCCAGGCGAGAATACTGGAGTGTTTGCCATTTCTTCCTCTAGAGGATCTTTGCCATCCAGGGATGGAACCCGTGTCTCCTGCATTGGCAGGCGGCGTCTTTGCCACTGAGCTACCTGGGAAGTTCAGTCAGTTTGTGTATATTCCATTTCTCATTCGAATATTACCCTTTAAGTACAAAGGTTCATGCTCTCCAAGTTTGCTGAGATCCCTTTTAATGAGCTTTCTGTTTTGTTTCTTTTTTTAAAAAAATATTTTATACCCTAAAAAAGACAGTTAACCTTTAAAAAATACTTTCCACAGGTTTCTTTCTATTTTTTTTTTTTTTTGGCCATGCTGCTTGGGGGATCTTAGTTCCCCAACCAGGAATCGAACCCAGACCCTCAGCCGTGGAAGCAAGGAGTACTAAGCACTGGACTGCTTGGGAATTACCTCCAGGTTTTTTTTACATGATTAATAAAGAATGTATTTTTAAGTTACTGCAAATTTAAAATTTAGTAAATGGAGGGATTTTAGGAATCACATTTTAAATATACATATAAGTACCATGTGAAGAGAGATCATTTCTGGAATTCCCTATTTGATAGAGAAATTCTGTGTAGGTTATTAATATTAATCTACTTTGCTCAGTGAAAATCTAAGTGTTTAAAATTAGGCTTTATAATCTGTTCTTAATTAGGTCAAATGAAATTCTGAACACTCAGAGTTAGAAATTGGGTATGTTATGCAGGGAGATGAAGGGTTATAGTCCTTTATGATGCATTCTGTCTGACCCTAACACATTGTGGACCCCTTCCACTTGTTACTTTGGCAGCATCTGTAAATATAATAATTTGGAATTAATGTTTGAAAATTATTACACATATTTAGAAATATCTGAAATATAGTCAAATTTGGTCAACTTGTTTTGAAGCAACATATTCATCTTGAGCAAATGCCTATGAATTCTCATATTTTCTGAATTCTGACGGTTATTTTTAAGTTATACTACTTACATTTCATAACTGTCATATAGCAGTTATTTAGGAGGTTAAATCTAAATCAGTTTGGTTTGGTTAGTGTGTGTGATACAGTACAATGTTGATGAAATTACATTGTCTTAATATAAAATTAACTTGATATTTTGCTGGGTGAATGAGATATACTTTATAATATATCAAAAAAATTGTTTTGTAGTTAAAACCAAGTAGATCTTTACAATGTATAAAATAGAAGAGTACCATCTTGGAAAGCATAATTAACTCATTCTAACCATTATATTTCATTTCAGTTATATTCCAAAATGCTGAAGCAGTAATGTATTTCTTTGTATTCTAATAACTTAGTAAAATTAAAGAATATTCTCATAGTACTTATCTTAATCTAAATTTGCTTCTGACATGAATGGACTCTGGCTAAATGCTTATTATAAGGTCACAGTATTTTAAGAAAAGCATAGCAGAATGTTAAAACCTAACACTCTAGAGTCCAGAAACATGGGTTTACCATTTACTCATGTAAACCCAGGGCAATTTACATATTACCCTAAATCACAATTTCCTTAGATAATGAAAACACCTTGAGGACAGGGATTAAATCTATTTTATCCTGGTGGCTCAGATGGTAAAGAATCCACCTGCAATTCCGGAGACCTGTTTTGATCTCTGGATCCAGAAGATCCCCTGGAGAAGGAAATGGCAACCCACTCCAGTATTCTTGCCTGTGAAATCCCATGGACAGAGGAGCCTGGAGGGCTACAGACCATGGAGTCATGAGGAGTCAGACTTGACGAAGCAGCTAAGCACCTTCACTGCTGTGTCCACAGTGCCAGGCACATAGCAAACACTCAATAAATATTGAATGAATGAACAAATGGATACCTGTACCTCATAACTCTTGTAAAGATTCAGTTAAAAATAAATAGTTCAAAAACTTTTAAATAGGTAAATAAATACACGTGTATGTATAGATGAGTGTTGTTGTTGTTTCATGGCTAAGTCATGTCTTGAATCTTTTATGACTGCCTGGACTGTAGCCCACCAGGCTCTTCTGTCCATGGGATTTCACAGGCAAGAATACTGAAGTGGGTTGCCATTTCCTTCTCCAGGGGATCTTCCCGACCCAGGGATGGAACCCCTGCATCTCCTGCTTGGCAGGCGCATTCTTTACTACTGAGCCACCAGGAAAACCCTTAGCAGAGTATATGATATATTTAATTGCTCAACGAACAGAAGTTATATCATGATTTTTCTATGTCAAGTCTAAGGGTAAGTATTTTAAATAACCCCAAATGCAGGAATGTTTTTTGCCTATGTCAAAATTAAGTACAAGAAGCAATCAGGATTAGCAATTAATTTGGTTGTTTATCTTGTTGAGTATAACTTGAAATAATGTTTACAAACCCTCTAAACCAGTCAACACGTTTTGTACTGAGATAAATTCTCCTCCTCCAAATCAGATGCCGTAAGACTTAAAATGTCTACAAGATAATTGTACATTTTATATCTGGGATTTGGACAGCTTTTCTGGATTTCAGACTAATATGAAAAATTTAACATTCATCCAATTTCTGAGATTTGTCTTAACTATGCAGATCAAGTAATAGTGCTTTTCAAAAAGGAAATGAAGTGGCTTTAAGAGAAACTTGAAGAATAATCCTCAAAAAGCTCTTGATGCAGCTGTTCTATCATGTGTAACAAACATCTGAATTTACTTCCTGAATGTGCTCATTATTTGATAGCTGCATATCACATAAGGAACATAGCTTTCACGAATGCTCTCTGGGAATTAGGACTCACAGATATGTTTGTAACTTCTTTATATCCATTAAATTGAAATAGAAAACTTTAGGTTTCATATTTGGGAAGGGGTTAATTTGTCAAAAGCAATGCCGTTATACCTTTGGATATCTTACAAGGCAGAAATCATCGTTTTCCCTTGAGAGGACATCCAGCACAAACAGTAGCAATCGATTTCAAAGAGGGAAGAATTCGAGTTCTTTACTCATGGTCAGAAGTTTGTTGAGGGCACTGACCACCATCTTCCAGTGGGGTGGTGAAGTTAAAAGCCATTCATTGATTCATTCATTCAATGGCATTGAACAAGCATCATATTAAAATGCTTTTAAATTATTTAATTGAAATTAACTTTCATCAGGGAGTGGTTATCTTTATGAGAAGATCATCCCCTTCAATCAGGCTCCTGGCTGAGGCATGGGAGCATGTGTGGAGCTGTGATATCGACTGAGTCAGCCCTGCTAGTCCTTGGGAGGAAGATGCCATTCTGTTGCACAAAGCATTGTGCTAGGCGCTGGGGAGGGACAACGGTGAATCGCTTTTACCACTAGAGGTTATGTATAGATCTCTAGATCTCATGGGATTCCCTGGTGACTCGGTGGTAAAGAATCCTCTTTCCACTGCAGGGGATACAGACTTGATCACTGGGTTGGGAAGTTCCCCTGGAAAAGGAAATGACAACCCACTCCACTGTTCTTGCCTGGGAAGTCCTATGGACAGAGGGGCCTGGCGGGCTACAGTCCACAGGGTCGCAAAGAGTAGGACGGGACTTAGTGACCAAACAACAACAATTAGATCCCAATAGAATAGCGGGCAAATTGCAGTTGCTACCCAGTTCTGACTGTGTCTTGATCACTTTCTCTTAAAAGAATTTCAGACATTTTGTACTTATTTTTAAGATGATGGCAGAAACCTTGATGTGACCTACAATGTCACTTTTTTATGTTTTAGGATCTACCTGCCCCTCCAGACTCAGTTCACACAGTTCTCTGCCTTGCAACCTAAATTCTAGACATGTCCTTTTCAGACCAATTCATGTGTGCTCTCTCAGACAGCAGAGTCTCTGCTTCTGTCTTCTCCCTTTCCACCAAATTCAGCTTAAATTCTTACTTCACATCTTAGAAAAATGTGTCAATTTCTCAGGGAATCCTCCCTTAATAGGTTAAAATTTCATTATACTATGTATCTCCTTTGAACATATACTATATTTAAATTTTACATTTACTTAAGCATTTATTTGATTATTTTCCTCACCAGCTAAACTTTAAAGACCATGAGGGCAAAGACAGTGTCTGCTTTTAGTCATTTTATCTCCAGTGCCTGGGACAGTGCCTGACACATAGATACTCAAAAAAATTTTCTCAGTGGGTAAAGGGATAAATGAATGAATGAATAACACAATATACAAACAAAAATGCTATATTCCATAAAAAATGTTTGGGAGTTTGGAACTCCCAAGGCACTATGGGAGTTCAGAGGAATAAATGAATTTCCCAAATAACTAACACAGGATACTTGAAAGTAACAACTATGGCTGCATTCTATAAAGGTACAGAGTGAAAATCTTGCCATATCAGATTGGATGATGCAAGCCCTAGCATTCCACAATTACTGAGCATCTGTCCTATATGGGGCACTCTATTAGGCACTTCAGTGAACCACTCAGATAAGAATTATACTCCTCATCACTAGTTTATGATTCTGGTGCTATCAGTCTAAAAAGTGACCTTGGAATTCTCATTTTAAAAAATCCCTCTCTGGAGAAGGGAATGGCAATCCACTCCAGTATTCTTGCCTGGAAAATCCCATGGACAGAGGAGACCGGTGGGCTACAGTCCATGGGGTCGCAAAAAAAAAAAAAAAAAAATCCCTCTGAAATTACATTTTTGTCCTTTGGAAGAACTACTTAATTTGCTGGTATTTCATTTGAGGAGCCCTGGGCCTTGATTATTATTGGGCAGTGGCCTTAGGGTCCTGAGAGGTTACCCTTAGTAACTCTCTGGTGTTGACAGGGTGAAAAGTGTTAAAACTGCCATGGAAATCATCACATCTTCAGACCACTTAAACCTGTCTTGCTAATGAAAGTCTGCCATGCCCGGCCTGTGTCAGTCCCTAGGGCAATCTGTAGGAGGAAGAAACCCCAAGTGCGGATGAACTCCAGCCCTGCTAGGGAAGGGTTGTGGGTGCCTGGCTATGTCTCTCAGGTCTCCAGAGGCACTTTGACTTCTGTCTTCATCTCATGCAGGGTTTCTAGTCTATTTGGAGGAGACAGCTGTCTTCTGATACCTTTTGAGCGCTCAGCATCTTACCTTTCATTCACTTCCACTTAATAGGTGGTTCTTTTTTTTTTCCTCATCTTTTGATAAATGTCCTGGAGTTCCACAGCCCTGCCCATGCTCTGCCAGTGACGTCACCCCGTGGTGGTTATAGCTCTATAGCTGCTGGTGAAGACCTTTCTTGGAAAAGGGACCAGGCCCAGTAGGCTCTGTGCCAGCTGTGTCCAGCTTCCTCCATAAACCCACAGTTGTTGGGATGTTCTCTGCAGCGCAGATCGCTTCTTCTTTAATCACTGGTAATAATGAAGTTTTTGTCATATTAAAGGGGAAAGAAGAGAAGCGATTGAGAATAGTTTGAGAGGATGACTGTGTTGTCCCTCAGGTCCAGCGACAAGAGGACTACAATGGGTAGCTTTCAGAACTACATATGGTCTTCCTTCCGAGGGAGTTGATTAAGCGACTCCGGATGAAATTGAAATCCTGTGATTTGACCTTTGTCTGGCCTGGGAGGGCTGCAATTCGCATAACAATTTCCTTTTGTTCTTTGTTTGGAGTTATTAATCCAACATGAGCCTCGAATTAATCAGGGGTAGTGCGTAGCTCCATTTCTAATTCACAGCTCCACTGCTTGTGTCTTTTTTAATTAAGGCCGAATGATAGCAAGCCTTAGCTCTGATTGCCACACTTGCTAACCACACATTGAGGGATGAAGAGGCTAAACAGGCAGAAGGAGATTACGTCAAGGTTTCACTTAATTGTTTTCTTCCTTTAAGTAAAGAGCACTGACTGAACCTTGTTAATTCTGGCCTGGGAGAGCTCCTTTTACATGTGTTACTTGTCTTGACTTTGGGATGCGGTGGAGACAAATTCAAGTTCTCGTTAGTACCCTCAGGTATAATGACCAAAGGGATTACCCAAGTCACTGTTGCAGTTATAGATTGAAACTCTTCATGGGAGATGGGAGGTTGGTTCATCATGGGGCCCATGTCACAGAACTTTGACCCTTGGTTGCCTGTACATTAGGGCTTCCCTGGTGACTCAGATGGTAAAGAGTCTCCCTGCAATGCAGGAGACCTGGGTTCAATCCCTGAGTTGGGAAGATCCCCACTCCAGTATTCTTGCCTAGAGAACTCCATGGACAGAGGCGCCTAACAGGCTATAGTCCATGGGGTCACAAAGAATCCAACACAACTGAGCAACTAACACTTTCACACTTTACCTGTACAGGTGTTGATACCTCTGAAGCTCTAAGGACTGTTCAACATTGCTCAGTCAAAACTTTGTAAAATGAATAAATTGGAAATGTGTCTAATGTGACTTAGATTATTCTTGAATTCAGTATCATATGGTTCTGCCTTCTACTTCCTTGGAAAGGATGTAATTACTAGAAGGACCTAATTATAGTTTAGCTTTACCAAGTAGGCTTTGCTACAGTGTGGAACCCAGGATGTATCATGTGGGATTTTAGTGATAACTTTTTCCCTTTGGTAAAAGTTATTAATTGCCGCCATTCCTTCAACTGCTTCTCATGTTTTAGAAGGGAAATATGATATACAGATATATATCAAATGATAAGTAAAATTGAACTCCAATTTACTATGCACCTCTCTGGAAGAAAATGGCTCCTTATAGAAAATCAGCTCTGAGACTCGAAATCATTTAATTAACCACTGTTCCAGTGAACTTAAGATCTCTGTACAACTCCACAGGTAACTTATTCCTCCCTCCAAATGTCTGACTAATCTGGAAGAAATTGACTCTTCATTACTCTAGAGTTCAAGCTTGGGCAGAGGTGTAGAGTGAAGTAAATACAACAGCCTAATTGGTGCATGATAATTTCCTTTGTGAGACTCAGGTTTTAGAATAAACAAACAAGCAATGGGAAGTTTGACCAGGTAGTCTATATGGTTCCTTTCATCTTTAAAACTGTAATTCTGTTTACATATTCCATCAAATCCCAGATTTGGTCATTTATTTCACTGATCCTTGTTTTGTCTGTCTATGAAAATAGTCGGCTTCCACTGGCTAGTTCAGTTCAGTTCAGTTCAGTCGCTCAGTCGTGTCCAACTCTTTGCGACCCCATGAACCTCAGCACGCCAGGCCTCCCAGTCCATCACCAACTCCTGGAGTTCACTCAAATTCATATCCATCGAGTTGGTGATGCCATCCAGCCAGCTCATCCTCTGTCGTCCCCTTCTCCTCCTGCCCCCAATCCCTCCCAGCATCAGAGTCTTTTCCAATGAGTCAACTCTTCGTATCAGGTGGCCAAAGTACTGGAGTTTCAGCTTCAGCATCAGTTCTTCCAACGAACACCCAGGACTAATCTCCTTTACGATGGACTGGTTGGATCTCCTTGCAGTCCAAGGGACTCTCAAGTGTCTTCTCCAACACCACAGTTCAAAAGCATCAATTCTTTGGTGCTCAGCTTTCTTCAGAGTCCAACTCTCACATCCATACATGACCACTGGAAAAACCATAGCCTTGACTAGACGGACCTTTGTTGACAAAGTAATGTCTCTGCTTTTCAATATGCTATCTAGCTAGAGATGTATGTATATTTTCTACAGGATTAAAGTCTGGGTAATGTTTTAAATTTAAACGTATTATTGTGTTTCAAACTGACCTCCTCTTATGGTTGCACTCAGTGTTACATTGTTTTTGTTGATACGTGAATCCCTCCAGGCTCCTCTTCTCATGGACTGTTCATGGAATTCTGCAGGCAAAAATGCTGGAGTGGGTAGCCATTCCTTTCTCCAGGGGATCTTCCCAACCCAGGGATTGAACCCAACCTGGGTCTCTTACATTGCAGGAGAAGCCCATATTGTTCTTATTGATATGTGAATTAAGAATTACCTGTGAAAAGGGTAAATTAAAGAAAGGAATTCAATTTGTAGAGGAAAGGACACTGAACTGGAAGGTAGGGAACCTTAGGTCAGGTCATAGCTCTGTTCTTACTTGCTGTGTGCCCTAAAGTGTTTATGTCTTATTTCCAACTTAGGTAGAATTAGAAAGAATGAACCCGAGTTTTCTTCCAGTGTTGACATTCTATAATTCTGATAGTTTTTATTATGATTAGGACTTTGAGTCCGATACATCAGATGTATTGAATGTTGTGTTTTTCATTATAGAATGTTTTCAGCTCTTTATCGATAGATACATAAAAATACAGGTAACATTTCTAAGCAAATGATTAAAAAACAGCAACAAAATTCAGGAAAATGTATTTTCCTCTGCATTTTAAAATCTAATTTTTGACTTTTAGAATAACAGGCAGTGAAAGTGACCAAGAAGATTGGGCTGAAAATATCTTTGCAAAAGAATATAGGAAGATAAAGGGAGATGGGGATGTGAAGGGAGATTTAATAGGATGAGGATGCTTTGAGCATGTTTATAGGTTAATCTCCAGTACTTTGGCCACCTCATGCAAAGAGTTGACTCATTGGAAAAGACTCTGATGCTGGGAGGGATTGGGGACAGAAGGAGAAGGGGACGACAGAGGATGAGATGGCTGGATGGCATCACTGACTCGATGGATGTGAGTCTGAGTGAACTATGGGAGTTGGTGATGGACTGGGAGGCCTGGCGTGCTGCGATTCATGGGGTCGCAAAGAGTCGGACACGACTGAGTGACTGAACTGAACTGATAGGTTAAGAAGAATGATTTGATAGAACAGAAGATACACTCAAGATGGGGAGAATTGATGAAGCAAAGTCCCAACATGAGGTGAGCCGAATGGATTCGAACTACTGGTGGTGGTGGTGGGGTTAACGTCAAATAGAGGGAGAAAGACCCTCCTCTGACCCTGCAGAGACACTGATTAGCTGCATTCCAGAAGTGATGTGTATATGGATGGGGGAGGTAGGACCTAACTAAGGGAAGTGAGGTCATCTGAATGTGGTGGGGTGGTTTGTTAAAGAGAGAGGTAAAGGTTTGAGACAGCTACAAAAGGGAGTGAGAGGAGGTGAGAAAGGCAACTCAAGGAATCTTGAATGGGCTTCAAGCCCAGGTGTACGTGGGGTTCTGGCAAGCATCTGTGCTGTTGTATAATTTTCTCTGGCTGTGTTCAGCTGCCCCAGGAGGTCGGGGGGTGGGAAGGGTGATGAGTTTCAGAAAAGGCAGACTGTAGACGTCACTTGGGAAGCTCTGGGGAAGAGATGCACAGGGGTAAAGAGGAATTGATATGCCTTGGTGCATTGATCATATTAATTCCTCAATTTTGAAAGATAAACACAATTTTTGACAGTTTGAAGAGAGAGAGAGAGAGGCTACAGGAATCTAGATAATGCCTTGAAGTCAAATGTTCTTGTTCCTACATTCTATATTGTCATGTAATAGTTGAACACTTCCCCTTTCATTGTTGCCATCAAAATTATTGGATTGAGTCTTTCAAAGGATTATATGGATGAGAACTTTTAAGGAAGCTCAAAAGTAAACCTTGATTTTACTTTATGAGTAAATTTTGAGTAGATTTTGCTTATGGTAGATTTTGATTTATGAGTAGATTTTTATTTTATGGTAGAGGTCAAATGCATGGAAAATCTAGAAGCAGAATTTACCATATATTTATGCACACCAATCTTTGGCTTTTAGTACTGTGTCACTGCCTTTTGCTCTTTTCCTGTCTTGGCTGAGATTCAAACAATAATTTTAACCTTTGGGAAAGGCTGGTAGCCCTATGCAAGTCAAGATATTATTGCCACATTTCCAAACTGTGGATGCCAAACTCTTTGGGGTTGTGATATACCCAGATGGTCTTCATTTTTTGCATTTCTGCAAATGTTATTACCAAATACAACAATTTTTCCTCCAAAGTCATTAGAGCCCATTTGGCACCTTCTCTAGTCTGTCCTACTTGTTACCTTTTAATTACTTTGTGAGAGGATCTAGTGGTCTTGTTGTTGCTGAGGGCCAAATGACTAAGGGGTTAATGGTTTTCCTGTCCCTGGCCAATTGGTTTTTAGTCAGTAGTTATTTATAGGGAAGTCCAGGGACCATTAGTTTTCAAGTATGTACAGCTGTACTCTTCACAATTGCTAGTCCATAAGCAAATGTGGACTTACTTTTTGTGTACAGTTGTTTTTTTTTCCCCGATTGGTTATGCCATTTATGAATGATTCTTGATGCAAAACATGACATTGGATTCTATTTTATTATTTGGATTCCATATTTCATAGGATGCTGTCATCCTGATTTAGACAAGGCACAAGAGTACACACCTCCTGCCACTAGTGACAAATTGTTCCTGTGTAGCAAAATATCAAATCTCACCCACCGAGTATTAGCTGTACCAATCTCCATACATTGGCACAGGTGCTGATGATCCTCATTGTAAAATCAGTGACCGGTTGGCCTTGGTCTTTTTCTGTCTCCTGCTCTGTTCTTTTGGACATAAGGTAGAGATTACTATTAATGGTTCTTTCAGTTTCTAGGAGCTCCTCCCTCTGTGCTGTCTTACTGTGATTTTTTTTTTTCCTGCCCTCATTGAATGGTAGTCTTTGATGTCACACAAGAGAATACTGTTGGCTAACAGTCTGGAGACTGCTTCATTTGAGCTAACCACCACATGAAAACAAATGTGATCCATCATATTTCATTAACTAGCTGTCCTCCTTTTGGTTGCCCTTTTTTGATGTCAGAGTGCATCCTGACAGGAATCAGAAAGATATGTGTGATTAAGAACAGTAATAATGCTTATTGCATTGTATTGTAAATTACCTTCCTGGGCCCTGCTACTTTATCAGCCCCACTGGCATTGGCTCCCGTACATTTTTGACTACTCAGTATATACAGTGTATTAGCGCAATGGAGATCATTATGTGGCCTGTATTTGAGTCATTTTTATTTAAGATGCCAAACAATAAGCTGTTGATTGGGGGAACAAGAGGCGAACAATAATGTTCTGTGTCACATAATACACCACCATTTTCCAGCTTTGCTTTAGAAGGGCCCTCTTTATTGTTTTTGTATAAAAATGGTTCTTAGGAGGAGGAATATTTTGCTGAGGTATGTCATTATTTTGCAAATTTCTATTATCTCATCATGTTGTCTTCATTGTAAATTGCAGCTAATTAGGAACCTAGTTAGAGCCCCAGCTTTGAGGCTGGCTTTTTTGTGAAAAGAGCCCACCGATTACCGCACTACGAGAGAGGAAGGGAGAGAAAAAGGAGATTAATCTGGTTACCTAGGCGACACTCGCTTCCATCTGCGAGGAACAATACATTTTTGTTTCCTTGGCTCAGTTCAGATCTGTTTTGTTTAGATGGAAAAAAAAAAAGAGAGAGAGAGAGAAAGAGAGAGAGAAAGAGAGAGAAAGAGAAGGAACCTAGCTGGACAACAATGCTGAATTCTGTCTAGCCCAGGCTTACAGGCTTGATTCCTCTGCAAGTTAGGGGTCTCAGGGGAGTGAGAAGATGAAAGAGATAAGCTCCAAAGTTGTCAAAGGTCATGACCTTGCCACACAAAGCCAGCAGTTTTACCTCTAAATCCCCTTCTCCCAAAAAAGCACTTAATGAAATAATATACTGTGCTTCTCAACACCCCATAGTCTATATTAAGGACTAAGGTCCCACAATTGTGCATTTAAAAGGAGTCATTTTTAATTTCATACTAAATTATCAGTGACTCTATAAGAAGTTACTTATGGGTCCAGTTTTTGTCTCAGCAAGTTAACTTTGACTTTTCTAATTTTTTTTTTCTTTTTCCCAAGTAGCTTTCCCCAAACCTACTTTTTTTAAGGGAGGGGGAGGTGGCGACACATAATGTTTAAGTTATGATTTTACTTTCCAGTGAATAAAACAAAACTATGGAGTCAACCCCAGATTGAGACTTATTAAGCAACTTCCAGTTGCTTTTGTTGTCTGTCAGACTTCTAAGTCTTTAGAATAGGATGGCCGGGCGTCATGTGTGGGTGTTGCCAGACTGTTGGCGGCCTCTTATACAGTCACCAGAAAAAGGGCTGAGAATGGCAAAAGAGTGAAAGAATCAGGCTAAAAGGCTCAGGGATCTCAGGGCTTCTTCAGGAGAACTGGCTAAGCCCACAGTCTCTGATGAGCATAACGCTTTCAGCATCATGTTTTCACTGGTTGGTATGCCATCCTGCATAATGAGTAGTTATCCAGGAAGGTGATGTGAGATGACATACAGTTAAAGGAGGCTCCAAGAGAGGAAGGTTGGCTTATCTGTGTTTCTAGTCATAAAATGCATTGATTAAATCAGAGCAACTGGCTTATTTTAAAATACCCTGTAGAAACCATGCTCCACGCCCCTGAATGTCTCATCATTCCTCTTTCCAAAATACATTCTTAATAAGAGGAAAATAAATATTTTCATAAGAACTACAAGTTACTAATGGTACTCAGTTTGCAGTATATACCAATAGGCTTTTCTCTTCAAAGGGGATTACCCATCTCTCTTGTCTAACTTGAAAAGATACTTACCCAAATTATTCTGTATTTATCACTCATCTGGTCATCTAGAGCATCTGTATTCTTTCTTATCCTCATTACAGCACTAGCGCAATTCCAAATGATGCATCTCATATGATTTATAAGGAGTCCTATAAAATGGAAACAATTTTGAACTCATGCAATCCTAATTCATTCTAATATTAATAAATTTTATAGATAAAAACAAAATCTTCCTTCTTTTCCCAAACTTACCCTCAAAATGATTCTCTGTTTTTTGACCCTTTGCAGGAAATCAGATAAGCTTTCCAATTTACATGTGTACCTCAACTGAGACAAGATACAAATTAGTTTACTATAGCAAACCTTCCACAAGAGTCTTCTCCCAGGAACCTATTACTGGATAAGGTCAAATGACAACATACTGCATTGTTATTAAAAGCTGGAACCTCATTCTGAAGTTTGTGAAACCAAGGTTACTCTTGGCAATGGCAGGGACTAAATGTGCTGTTGTGTTTTAGAAATCCACTTAGAAACAGACAGATGATATGGTCTCTTGTTATCTGAAAATGAACTTTTTTTCATTTAAACTGTGAAGCCTTTTTAATCTTGAAGGGGACATGATCTCAATACCTTTTTTTTTAAATGAAGAATTTTAGTAAGTTACATAGTTATACAGAGAATGAGTTGTGGCAAGGAAGTCAATACAGCTCAGAATAACTTTCTTGACAAAAAGTATTTGCATTCTAAGGATCCCCGTGTCTTTTTTTCATCTGTCTGTAGAGTCAGCCCATCCAACCCCTATTCTCAGCTTACCAGAGTCACATATGGAACTTAATTTCTTTATAAAGGCTTTGATTGATTGTATGCTGAGAAGGTAAAGAAATGAAAATGAGAAAACTATTTAGTATGTGCAGAAGCATATTTTTGTTCATTTGAGATAAAACAGGATTCTTTAACCACAAAATATGTTAATCTAGCATGGGAATGCAATTATCACCAGATGAGATGGCAATAGCTACTTCCTTACCAGGATGACTGGTGTTAATAGACAGTAAAGAAGGGTGCATTTACCTGATGGATTTAGGAAGGATTTGGTACTTCTCTAATACCTAAGTGTCTCATGGCTTCAATCCTGACTTATTGTTGCTTGCTCAAGGCCTTAGGTTCCCCCTCTTAGGAAGCAACTTCTAATATTCTGCCCTGAAAAAGTGGTTCAAAATGGATGCAGAGGAAAGAGTGCCACCTGCTGATTTGTCATCCTAAAGCAATTCTGATTTCCTTGGAGGTTTCTCAGACGAGATCTAGGAAAGTCTGATACTATTTAGGCCAGAAATGACAAGCACGAAGCCTAGAGTGGTGAGGCTATAGGTCTATGAGTTGTCGGGTAGATTCGGAGGGATTGAAGGATTGATTGCAAAATATTTTCATTCAGTTCAAAATACTCAATATTGTGGGTCTTAAAACATTCAAAATTCATTTCATCAAGTTTTCACAGTTTTCTTCTTACTAGTTACAGGGAAACTTGTGGACAAGAAGGAAGTGATTTCTTTGTCTTACGGAATTTCCTTGTCTGGAATTACTTCTGGACTCTTCTCAGGGTGGAAAACATGTCTAATAAAAGCCACTTTGTGACAGTGGAAGTTGCTCTCATCAACAAGACTTTTTCTTCATTCTGTTTTGTAAGGAAACATGCTTCTTTCTTGTTGCCTGTGACACTGTCAAAGAAGACAGCTTAAAGTAAAGTACAATAAAAAGATGTATTAACTTGTCCCCTAAATGCATTTGCAAATTAAGCTTGTAGAAATTCATCATTTCTGTTTTTCCTGCTGAAGTTTGCAATCAGGGACATTTGATAAGTTTTAAAACAATAATTGATATGTAATTGCTCACAAAATATTGGGAAGTTAGGAGAAGTCTAACTTGTCTAAGAAGTCTAATCTATGTCTAAGAAAGACATGAATTTCTAGCTGATGAATGCAAATTGAAGTAAGCCCCAGGAAGAATTTTCAATTGAGTGTGATTCTGACATCATATATATCAGTGTACCTTTTTTATTGGCCACATCTGTAGCCATTTGTATCCATTTGACCACACCTGGCTAATTGATAGGAGAAAACACTGTTTTTCTGAGTTAAATGACAGAGGGAATGGTCCCTAATAATACCCAGCCTTTAAAAATGACACCAAATAAACTATAATTTTAAAAATTGACCAAGATAACTTTTTAAATTATACTTATTTTAAGTATAAATTTAAGTATCAGGGTGGGCTGATGCATGCTTATCCAAAGTGAAACTCATCACCTATTGCAGTTTATTTATCCTTAATTGTTACTTGAGGACAGTTATTGTTAACCTGTGCCTCCAGGGTTAAGGTGATTTTATCCCTAATCAACTCAGGCATGATTCAGGTTGCAGGCACAGCAAGAAGAATGAGCAACAAAGGAGTTGATACCACAAAGGAACAACTCTCAAAATGGGCCAGAGTTGTCAATAGCTCTTTGTACTCTACAAATAGAAGTTGTCAAAAAAAAAAAAAAAAACCCCATATATATATATATATATATATATATATATATATATATATATATATATAAAATCCTTTTCTTTTGGAGAAATAAAAAGACAATAAATGGAAAGAAAAAAATAAGAAAATGTAGTCACAAAGCATTTATTTGTAGTGTTAGCAAAGTGAAACATATTTTCCAATCCTTAAAAAATAGGAAACTGTTATAATGTCATTGATATAAGTGATCATGATGGCTATTTTTATTTAGGTGAGATGAATCTGCATGTGTGTGTGTACACATACATGTGGGCATGTACACATATGCAGTATAACGAACACTATTTTCTATTTTTGTGTGTTAGTTGCTTAGTCGTGTTCGATTCTTTGTGACCCCACGGACTGTAGCCGGTCAGGCTCTTCTGTCCATGGGATTTCCCAGGCAAGAATAATGGCATGGGTTGCCATTTCCTTTGCCAGGTGATCTTTCCAACCCATGGATCGAACCCAGGTCTCTCACATTGTAGGCAGATTCTTTATCATCTGAGCCACAGAGGAATTTGACTAATTTCTGTAGCTGTTTTGAAAATAAGCAAACCTGCCCATGTATAAATAACTCCACCGTATTATAGACTGTTTTCTAAATAGAACACTTTATTGCTATATCCTTGTTATGATTTTCCCACCAATATGTCTTTTTTTTTTAAGGTAGCTAAGTGAGGTGATGGCTATATATTTGTTGTTGTTTATTTATTTTTTTAATACTAATGTATTTATTTGACTCCTCCAGATCTTACTTGTGGCACCTGGGATCGGGACCAAATTCTTAGTTGTAACATGTGGGATCTAGTTCCCTGACCTGGGATCAAACCCGGGCCCCCTGCATTGAGAGTGCAGAGTCTTAGCCACTGGAATGCCAGGGAAGCACCTGCTGTATCTGCTTACCTTTTAAGATAAGAAAAAGAAAAATGGTTAGCAATGGTTAGCAAAATCCAAATATATCATTTGGAATTTAATCCATTGGTGTATTTGCCATCAAAATGCTATTAATATTTTAGAACACTATTCTAATTTCTAAAGAAATATTATCCAAGAAATGCGCAGCCACTGGTGGTAATGTCAAGTTTTACATAAGGCACAAGGTCCCTTGCTTCCTTGTTCCTGAGGGCTAGTTTAGTCCTTTGGTTTAACTTCCTGTATTAACTATTTCCTGGAGGAGGTAATGGCAACCCACTCCAGTATTCTTGCTTGGAGAATCCTGTGGACAGAGGAGCCTGGTGGGCCCCAGTCCATGGGGCCACAAAGAGTTGTACATGACTGAGGGACTGAACACAAACACACATGCATACATTAACTACTGAAGAGATTGCTGCCTTCTTTACCTACATTTTTTTTTCTTATAGGAATCATACCTCTTGGGATACAATTTAATTTCATCACTGATGGTTACTTCATTCTTGTATTTCTTCCCAAACATATACACATAGTCATTCGTTTTACACATATTAATATTTATTAAGTATTTATTCAGTACCTGTGTGTGCCAGCATTGTTCCAGGGATGTATCTTGGGATTCACTGTGTATTAAGGAACAAAACCAACAGAGATCACTCCCCCTGGAGAACCACATTGTAGTAGGGAGAGAGGTATAAAAGTAATAAGCAGATCTTGACTCTGAAAATGTCGACAAATGTACTGAGTAATAGTAGTTGTTCAGTATGTTTTGAAGTTGTTTTAGTGTAAGGAAGTACATGGAAAATAGTTCTATTTCTGCAGTGGCAAACTGCATCCAAGTTATCAACTACATTTTGATGATTGAATGAAGGTGAGGAAAATTCCAAATGATGGGGACATACTAGAGATTGGACCATTTCTTCTTTGGAAGAACACAAGACCCACAAAATAATTCCTGAAAGTAATACCAACTTTGCTCATTGTTCCTTCTGTAACTCTTCAATGCTTTTATTGTTGTTCAGTCACTCACTCATGTCTGACTCTTTGTGACCCCATGGACTGCAGCATGCCAGGCTTCCCTGTCCTTCACCATCTCCTGGAGCTTGCTCAAACTCATGTCCATTGAGTCAGTGATGCCATCCTCTCATCCTCTGTTGCCCCCTTCTCCTTCTGCCTTCAATCTTTCCCAGAGTTAGGGTTTTTTTTTAATGAGTTGGCTCTTCACAACAGGTGGCCAAATTATTGGAGCTTCAGCTTTAGCATCAGTCCTTCCAATGAATATTCAGGATTGATTTCCTTTAGGATTGACAGGTTTGATCTCCTTGCTGTCCAAGGGACTCTCAAGACTCTTCTCCAACATTACAGTTCAAAGGCATCAATTATTTGGCACTCAGTCTTCTTTATGGTCCAACTCTTACATCCATATATGACTACTGGAAAAACCATAGCTTTGACTACGGACTTTTGTGGCAAAGTAATGTTGCTGCTGCTGCTGCTGCTGCTAAGTTGCTTCAGTCATCTCTGATTTTGTGCCACCCCAGAGACGGCAGCCCACCAGGCTCCCCTGTCCCTGGGATTCTCCAGGCAAGAACACTGGAGTGGGTTGCCATTTCCTTCTCTAATGCATGCAAGTGAAAAGTGAAAGTGAAGTCGCTCAGTCGTGTCCAACTCTTAGTGACCCCACGGACTGCAGCCTACCAGGCTCCTCCGTCCCTGGGATTTTCCAGGCAAGAGTACTGGAGTGGGTTGCCATTGCCTTCTCTGAAAGTAATGTTAGGGGAAGTTATTAAGGATGAGTGGGAACACAATACCATTTGACCAAACAAATATTTTGAAACATTCTAAATAAAATAAGATGTAATATCTCTGGCTTATAAAGTTTTAAATTCTAAGACATTTTTGGTTACATACATAGGCTATCTTTATTTTGGGGGGCTCCAAAATCACTGCAGATGGTGACTGCAGCCATGAAATTAAAAGACACTTACTCCTTGGAAGGAAAGTTATGACCAACCTAGATAGCATATTCAAAAGCAGAGACATTACTTTGCCTACAAAGGTCCATCTAGTCAAGGCTATGGTTTTTCCAGTGGTCATGTATGGATGTGAGAGTTGGATTGTGAAGAAAGCTGAGTGCAGAAGAATTGATGCTTTTGAACTGTGGTGTTGGAGAAGACTCTTGAGAGACCCTTGGACTGCAAGGAGATCCAACCAGTCCATCGTAAAGGAGATTAGTCCTGGGTGTTTGTTGGAAGGACTGATGCTGAAGCTGAAACTCCAGTATTTTGGCCACCTCATACGAAGAATTGACTCATTGGAAAAGACTCTGATGCTGGGAGGGATTGGGGGCAGGAGGAGAAGGGGACGATAAAGGATGAGATGGCTGGATGGCATCTTGATGAACATGAGTTTGGGTAAACTCCAGGAGTTGGTGATGGACAGGGAGGGCTGGCATGCTGCAATTCATGGGGTTGCAAAGAGTCAGACATGACTGAGCAACTCAACTGAACTGATAGGCTATCTTAATGCTTCTGTTTTCATTTGACTTTCATAAAATCATGGAAGTTTTGAACTGAAGGCTTTACTCTGATCTTACTACTCACTTCTTGGGGTTTAGCATCCCTTTGAAAATCTACTAAAAAAACACAGGACCTGTCATTCTACAATTTAATATATATTTATACATAAAACAGTGCTCCAAATTTCAAGTAATTTGTCGATACCATGAATCCAGTGAGTTGCCCTCGGATTTGACCTAGATCTAGACTAGTCTGTTCAGTTTACAGATAAGAATATAGAGATTCAAGAATGTTGTGGTTTATTTAAAACCATAAAGTAGTGACTGTCAGCCTAAGAATAAAGTTTTCTGATTCCTAACTTGTGTGAATTATTTCCACTCTCCATCTTATTCTGGATATTTAAAGCTGCATTATAACCTAAGCCATAATTCAAAGACTTAAACCGACACTGTCCATGGGATTTCCCAGGCAGGAATATTGGAGTGGGTTGCCGTTTCCTCCTCCAGGGGATCTCCTGACCCAGGGATCAAACCTACATCTCCTGCATTGCAGGTGGATTCTTTACTACTGTGCCACCTGGAAAGTCCTGTTATTCAAAGTATAAATATTTAAATTATCCTCTTGAAATGATATATTTTTAATAAAATATTTATTTTTTCTAGTTAATATTAAAATGGAGGGTCATAATACCTTAAAAAGGAATTTCAAGGAACTGAGAACCTATATTTCTTTCCTTTTTTGAAACTAGATCTTAAAAATATACCTGCAGATATAATCCAAGCTCTGCATCAAGGATGTCCATCCATTCCTCCTGGTAATTGAATTCCACTGACTGACATAATTAGGCCCTATCTGTTAAACCTGTTGTGTCAAAATCTTCTTGAAGTGTCTTCATTTACATATTTCTAACGTTGCAGAACAATCATAATAGTCGGTTCTGTCAAGGCCCATTGTCAAATGCTTTCATTCTTTGATTGACAGTGATAATAATTGATACTATGGGTCCTTTATATTAGAGTAGTTGTTTATTTGACATAATATTCTGGAAAATGTGCACCAAAAATCCTTAAAAAGTGTTGTGGTTAAAAGTAGTTTCATCAGTTTTTCATCCATTTTTCCCTCCTGTCATTTCAAATGGTTGGATCAAACTGTCCCTAAATTATTAGACTGGAAAAAGAGCAATCTTAGTCTCTTATTTCAGATATTTTCTGGTCTCTGTAGTCATTCCTCTCTGTAATCATTTATAGTTTACAGAATGGCAGATATATATAAAAATATCCAACGAGTTTAAACCAAAGAAAGTATCCTTTTTCTGTTAGCCCATGCCTTTAATTTAATTAGAAAGACTTTGCAAGACCTTTTAGTAACTAAGGGAACTGACACATTATAAAATAATGCAAAAGAACGTTAGGGACTTAAGTACTCCCTAATTCTCACTGCTTCTGTTTTTTCAGTTAAGACATTAACACTACTCAGTTAAGACCTATTTGGAATTATCTGAGGCAGACTAATCAAAAAAGGTTTTTGAAATCCTGTCATTATACAAAGGAATAAGCTAAATGAGGGCTGAAAGGTTATCTTTACTGCTGATAAAAGTGATATCAGAGAATGTGGGCAGGACATCTTGCTAATCCTGAGTGCCAAGATTAGTCAGATTTGCTCACCCAGTCATGGCAGGAGTGGCTAGGGGCAGACCTCTCTCCCCAGGGACAGAACCAAGCAGAACTTGTGATCCCCGCAAGCACCCATCTTCCAAGAGAATAAAAAAGAGGAAGGAATTGGGCAACTTTATGTTCACTTTCTCCTACAAAGGCACACACACACAGTTACTGCCTTTCTCTTAAAAAGCAGTAATAGAGGGGACAGTGAGAAACGAAGAGTAGATGATAATGGGGTTGACTGCACAAGTAAGGACAACAACAGGAACAACCTTTTGCCACTAATTTTCTCCAGTTTTATGTTCTCTTAACATCTTAGGTTTAATCATTAAACCATGAACAAGATAATCTATGAAATGAGCTCTCTTACCTTTCTTTTCAAGACAATCTCCTATTTTAATATTCTTTCTGTTCTACTATTCTGATGAAAAGATAGGGATTCTCTTTCTGTACATAAGAGTGACCATGGGATGCTCTAACAAAAGCTTTCCTATTCATTGACTGGGTCAGTATAATAATTCTTTTTCATTGATGATTACTACAAAGGCCTTTGGCATCAATGGTCCATTTAAATAAGCCAGTGATAAACCTAGCCAAAGGAATGAATCCAGAATGGATATCAATGCAAAACAGTTCCAGATGGAAAGAGAGGGTTCAACTACCATTTAGGGCAATTTTTTCTTCTATATTTGGTTCCATTGGAAATTTTTCTGAAATGAATATTTAATAAATCTGTTCAAGCTTTGATAATGTATGTTACAGCTAGTGAAACAAATGCACATGTTTGTTTATGTTTAATCTCTCTGTTTTTTATAAACATTTTCTCAAGATAGTTTCAAGTTCTCTTGTTACTAACAGTTGTATCTGTGATGTGATTCATTCATTCAGTAGATGTTTGTTGAGATCCTAAGGTATGTTGGATACTATTCGAGGGCATTTCTCTTATTTGATAATGGATTTAAAAGAAATGCAATGAGGAACAAAATAATGTGTGAACTAAAGGAGATGAGAGGAGAGAGGGCCTATTTCAGGTCAAGTTCTTTTCAAAAGAGTGACACCTGATCAAAGTACTTAATGAAGTGAAGGAACAAGCCGTGAAGATGTCATGTGAATTCTGGAACTGCAAGCCACACAGAACGCTTGCAGGTACCAAGGCTCTGAGGCAGAAACATGCTTGACAGTCTGCACTAGCATGTAGCCAGATGTGGCAAAAGGGCTGCAGTTTGAACAGGAATTGTGGTAACAAAGAAATCAGTGTATTTTACTGAAAACAAATATATTCTGTATTCACCACCAACTCGATGGACGTGAGTTTGAGGAAGCTCCGGGAGTTGGTGATAGACAGGGAAGCCTGGCATGCTGCACTCCGTGGGGTCACAGACTTGGACACGACTGAGTGACTGAACTGAACTCTTTCCAATAATCATCTGATCATTCAAGTTGCTCTTCTTCAATTATTTATAACAGCAACTTCTTTGAGAGGCTATTAACATAATTTAAAATTTGCCTAGTTAAGTATACAAGTCAGTGATTTTTTAAAATATAAACTTATGGAGCTGTGCAACTATGACCACAATCCAATTTTAGGACATTTCCATCATCTTCAAAAGATCCCTCATGCCCATTTCCTGACAATCTCTGTTCCCACTCCCAGCTCCAGGCAACCAATAATCTGTTTTATAGATTTTCTTTTGTGAACATTTTCTGTAGTTGCAATAATACAATATGTGGTTTTTAAGTTTTGGCTTCTTTCACTTGGTAAGGTGTTAAAGAAAAGCTTGAACGACATTTTTGGCCAACCCAATATAATGTTGCTAAGGTTATTCCCTATATGAACATGCATCAGCTGTCTGTTACACTTTACTGTTGAATACCATTCCTTTGAATGGATAGACATTTTTGGGTTTTGTTTTACTTGGTGATGGAAATCTGCATTTTTATTTTATTTTTTTACTTTTTGCCTATCATGAATAATGTGCTGTCACCTGCACATTCATTGTATGGATGTATGTTTTCATCTTATTGATTAGAAACCTAAAAGTTGAACTGCTGGGTTTTATGGTAAATTTACCTTTAACTATTAATGAACCTGACAAACTGCTTTCCAAAGTAGCTATATGGTTTTGTGTACCTACCAGCAATACATGCCTGTTCCAGTTTCTTCTCATCCTAGGCAGCGTTTGGTTTGTCTGTCTTTTTGAATATAGTCATTATTGTGGATATAAAGTGTCATCCTCTTGTGCTTTTAATTTGCATTTCCCTAATGATTAATGTTTTTAGCACATTTTCATGTTATTTAACTATATCTTCTTTGTTGAAATGTTCATCCTGATTTCTAATAAATTTTTGCTTGTTCTATTTGTTTTATTAAGTTCTTTGTATGTTCTAGGTATAAGTTTTTTGTGTGCTATATGCTAAGTTGCTTCAGTCATGTCTCTCTCTTTCTGACGCTATGGACTAGAGCCTGCCAGGCTCCTCTGTCCATGGGATGCTCCAGGCAAGAGCACTGAAGTGGGTTGCCATGCCCTCCTGCAGGAGCTCTTCCCTACCCAAGGATCGAACCCACGTCTCTTACATCTCCCTCATTGGCAGGCAGGTTCTTTACAACTAGTAGCACAGTCTAACTTAAATGTTTTTCCTCCAGTCTCACTTATATTTTTAATACTCATTAATGGTGTCTTTTAAGGAGCAAAAGTTTTAATTTTCATAAAGTTTAGTTTATTATTTTGTTTCTATTTTGTGTGTTGCTTTAAGATCAGGAAGATTTTCTGTTTTCTTCTAAACAGTATATACCTTTAGTCTTTACATTTAGGTTGATGATCAAGTGTGAGGTCTTTTTTGCTTGTTTTTATTTTGGTGTTTTTTGATGGCAGTAAATGTGTGTTAGCACATGGAAATCTAATTGTTTCAGCAATATTAGTAATTGTTGTAGAGATTTACATGTATACAGTTTAAATGATCACAATCTAGATTAGGTTAATATTAACCAAATTTTTATGAAGTATGGATTCTCCGCTCTACTATAATTTGTTTCTTCCCACTCCTTGTACAACTAATATACATTATGTATATATAAGTTCAGTTCAGTCGCTCAGTCGCGTCCAATTCTCTGTGACCCCATGAACCACAGCGCACCAGGCCTCCCTGTCCAACATCAGCTCCCGGAGCCCACCCAAACTCATGTCCATTGAGTCAGCAATGCCATCCAACCATCTCATCCTCTGCCGTCCCCTTCTTCTGCCTTCGATCTTTCCCAGCATCAGGGTCTTTTCAAATGAGTCGGCTCTTTGCATCAATGGCCAAAGTATTGGAGTTTCAGCTTCAACATCAGTCCTTCCAATGAACACCCAGGACTAATCTCCTTTAGGATAGACAGGTTGGATCTCCTTGCAGTCCAAGGGGCTCTCAAGAGTCTTCTCCAACACCACAGTTCAAAAGCATCAATTCTTCAGTGTTAAGCTTTCTTTATAAGTCCAACTCTCACATCCATACATGACCACTGGAAAAACCATAGCCTTGACTAGATGGACCTTTGTTGGCAAAGTAATGTCCCTGCTTTTTAATATGCTGTCTAGGTTGGTCATAACTTTCCTTCCAAGGAGTAAGTGTCTTTTAATTTCATGGCTGCAATCACCATCTTCAGTGATTTTGGAGCCCCCCCAAAATAAAGTCTCTCACTTTTTCTACTGTTTCCCTATCTATTTGCCATGAAGTGATGGGACCAGATGCCATGATCTTAGTTTTCTGAATGTTGAGCTTTAAGCCAACATTTTCACTCTCCTCTTTCACTTTCATCAAGAGCCTCTTTAGTTCTTCTTCACTTTCTGCCATAAGGGTGGTGTCATCTACATATCTGAGGTTATTGATATTTCTCCTGGCAATCTTGATTCCAGCTTGTGCTTCATCCAGCCCAGCATTTCTCATGATGTACTCTGCATATAAGTTAAATAAGCAGGGTGACAATATACAGCCTTGACGGACTCCTTACCCTATTTGGAACCAGTCTGTT
Source organism: Bubalus kerabau (assembly GCF_029407905.1). NCBI lineage: Eukaryota > Metazoa > Chordata > Mammalia > Artiodactyla > Bovidae > Bubalus > Bubalus kerabau. The sequence continues at coordinate 35,818,796 of NC_073624.1, read as the reverse complement.
GTTCCATGTCCAGTTCTAACTGTTGCTTTCTGACCTGCATACAGATTTCTCAAGAGGCAGGTCAGGTGGTCTGGTATTCCCATCTCTTTCAGGATTTTCCACAGTTTATTGTGAACCACATAGTCAAAGGCTTTGGCATAGTCAATAAAGCAGAAATAGATGTTTTTCTGGAATTCTCTTGCTTTTTTGATGATCCAGTGGATGTTGGCAATTTGGTCTCTGGTTCCTCTGCCTTTTCTAAAACCAGCTTGAACATCTGGAAGTTCATGGTTCACGTATTGCTGAAGCCTGGCTTGGAGAATTTTGAGCATTACTTTACTAGCGTGTGAGATGAGTGCAATTGTGCAGTAGTCTGAGCATTCTTTGGCATTGCCTTTCTTTGGGATTGGAATGAAAACTGATCTTTTCCAATCCTGCGGCCACTGGTGAGTTTTCCAAATTTGCTGTTACTTTCACAGCATAATCTTTTGGATTTGATATACTCAGTAATAAAGTATGATAGTTATTGATTCATGTAATCTATGCCTCTTAAGGAAGTTTGGAAAAAAATAGGACAAAAATATGACAAAAAATCGTTTGCACTTTTATAAACAACTCACATATTGAGACTTCCTGGTGCTCTTCTTTTTTTTTTCCATTTTTTCCTGTAGATTGAATTACTATCTGCATATCACTTTAATTTTCTTCCCCCATTAAACCTCAATATCTCCATATTCCTTATGCTAGTATATATATATGTATATATTATATTTATAATGTCTATATATGTTCTAAGTATATACAGAATATTATAAATGCATTTCTATTTACAGAAATAAATTTCATATAATAATATTATGAGGCCAACTGTGCAGTTATACAATTATTTTATAACTGTTTTTTAACAAAATTATCTTTTATAGACATCTGTTAAAGGATAATGAGAAGATACATATATTTATACTGTCTTTAAAATGCTCTATTTCTTTATATGGCATCAGGTTACCACCTGATGTCATTCATTTACAGTTTAAAGGACTTTCTTATTTCTTGTAAGAAAGGTATATTAATAGTTAATTCTTTTATTTTTTGTTCAAATGGAGATAACTTTATTTCTCTTTCATTCTTTGAATCAAAATATAGTTGCTGTATACTGTTATGTTAGGTGTACTACATAGTCATTGGGCTTCCCAGGTGGCGCTACTGATAAACAGCCATCAGCCAGTGAAGAAGTCGGGATGATTCCCTGGAGGAGGACATGGCAACCCACTCCAGTATTCTTGCCTGGAGAACCCCATGGACAGAGGAACCTGGTGGGTTACAGTCCATAGGGTTGCAAAGAGTCGGACACAACTGAGCGACTTTGCACGCACTGATGATTGGATATTTGCATACTTTAGGAAATTATCACTGTGATAAGTCTACTAAGAATCTTGTCTTCAACAAAGCTGTTACAACATTGTTGACCATTGTCTTCATGATGGTATCATATTTCCATTTCTTTTTATTGTGTCACTGGAGGTTTTTACCTCTCAATTCCCTTCACTTATTTCACCTCCCTCACTCACTCCCCTTCTGGCAACCACCTGTTTTTTCTCTATGAGTCTGTTTTCATATTTTTAAATTTTTTTATGGATTCCACATATCACTGAGATCATATAGTATTTGTCTTTCTCTGTTTCTGACTTATTTTATTTAATATAATATCCACTCCTCTATCCACTCATGTTGTCACAAATGGCAAACCTTCATTTTCTATGGCTGAGTGATCCTTTAATATATATATATATATATATATATATTCCACCATGTTTTCTTTATCCATTCAACTATTGATATGTAATTTATGTTTTGGGGGCACATTTTGGAAGCCTTGTGACAGTTATTCCTTCAAATATTTTTCATCCCTTTTCTCTTTCTGCTTTCTTTCTGGGACTCCTATTATTTATATGTTGATATCCCTGAAGTTTTCTGACAGGTCTCTGAAGCTTTGTTCATATTTCTTCAGTCTTATTTCCCCTTCAAGATTAGATGATCTCTATTGATCTATCTTCAAATTAGCTGGTACTTTTTTTTTTCTGCTACTCAAATCTGCTGTTGAATCGTTCCAATATAATTTTCATTCCATTTACTGTATTTTTCCAACTCTAAAATTTCTTTTTTTTGGAAAAGCATTTAACCTCTTGATTGATATTCTATATTTGATGAATCATTGTTGCTAAGCTTTCTGCCTTCTAAAACATGTTTATATATATAAATATATTTATTTTATATTTATATATATATGAAAGTGAAAGTCATTCAGCCGTGTCCAACTCTTTGTGACCCCATGAACTGTAGAGTCATGGAATTCTCCAGCTAGAATACTGGAGTGGGTAGCCTTTCCCTTCTCCAGGGGGTCTTCCCAACCCAGCGATTGAACCCAGGTCTCCCGCATTGCAAGTGGGTTTTTTACCAGCTGAGCCACAAGGGAAGCCTGTATAAAGTTGCATCTCTGGTCAGGGAACTAAGATCCATCTTAGATCCCTCTTAGTTCCCTGACCGGAGATCGAAGTTGTGCCACCGGCAGTCCCAGCATGGAGTCTTAATCACTAGGCTGCCAGGGAAGCCCTAAAATATGTTTTATAAGAAAAAATTTTTAAGCATAATTGCAACAAATGATTTGAAGTTTTTATCTGCCAAGTCCAACATTAAGGGCCCCTCAGAGACAGTTTCTATTAACTACTTTTCCCAGTGTATGGATTACAATTTTTTGTTTCATTGAATCTTGCTATCTTATTGTTGAAAACTGGATAATTTGATAGCATACTTTAGTTACCCTGGATGATGAGCTACCCCTCCTCCCACCTCCAGGAGTTACTGTTTTTGCTATTAATGTTCATTTGTTTAGAGATTTGCCTGGACTAATTGTGTGGATTTTATCTTGCCCTCAGTGTGCATCATTGATGTCTTCTCTTCCTTATGTTTTTAATTTATTTCATTTTTTTAAAAGTCTGGCTTCCTATATTTCCCCTGAATCAGCTTATTTTTCAGACAGTGATAAATCAGAGGTCATTCTTAAATATCTGGAGCGAGTAAGATATCCATCCTTTGCCAGTGGATCTGTGTGTGAGTTGAGAAACACAAAGTTCAGACACTTTATGAATATGCCTCAGCTTTTACTTTGTGCATGTGCAAGGCCTCACAATCAGGAAATAGCTAGGTCTGTCTTCATTATCTTGTAATTATGTTCATAGCCTTTCTGACACCAGGAGTATGTGGGAATTGATCAAGGCCCACAGTGGCTGTCTCTTTCACTGTATCTCTCCAAAAAATTTCTTAAGTTTGTCTGAAGGTCTATTGCTAACTCCAGCCCGTATTGTAACCTCATGTAAGCTATGATACTGGCTTTTCCTGATTGTCACAGAGATAGCTGTTGCTTTTGATAGCACCTCAAGGCATGGGCCTTATCAAGCTCTACTCCAGATCAATTCTTCCCTGTCTGGAAAGAAAGCTGATGTCCCTTACAGCTTGTCATGCCCTGGTAAATACAGCAGTAAGGAGCTGGGAACCAGTGAAGGGGTAGAAGCAGCCCCAGGATAAAACGCTACACAGACTCCCATTGTTTTCTGGAGGTGGAGTAGTTTTTCTTAAATAAGCATATCACTGCATTTTTGTATACCTGTGGTAAATTTTCAGAGCTCTGAAATGTTTGTTTTTGGCAACTTTAGCCAGTTTTATTGTGGCTCTGCGTGGAGAAAATTTGCTAAGCTTTTTACTTGGCCATTTAAAAAAGCTCTTCTTCAGTATGTTTTCCTTAGTTGAAATTTACAAAAAATTAGCCATCTTAAAGTACCCAGTTCATAGTCATTCAGAATGTTGTACAGCCACTACTTCTATATGTCTCCAAATACTTTTACCGCCCCAAAGAAAATGTTGTACCCATTAAGTAGTCACTCCTTTTTTTCCCCCATGCTCACATTTCACCAACCCCCGGTAACCACAAATCTACTTTCTGTCGTACGGATTTACCTACTCTAAATACTTCATATGGAAAGTGAAAGTGAAGTTGCCCAGTCGTGTCCAACTCTTTGCGACCCCATGGACTGTAGCCTATCATGCTCCTCCGTCCATGGGATTTTCCAGGCAAGAGTGCTGGAGTGGATTGCCATTTCCTTCTCCAGGGGATCTTCCCGACCCAGGAATCGAACCCGGGTCTCCCGCATTGCAGGCAGACGCTCTACCGTCTAAGCCACAATATGAATTGAATGATAAAACATGTAAACGTTTATGTCTGTCTACTTTTACTTAGCATATTGATTTTGAGGCCCATCCACATGGTAGTATGTGCCAGTACTTTATTCCTTTTTATGGCTAACTAATATTCATGTATTTATATATTTAAATGGGGCTTCCCCGGTGGCCCAGCTGGTAAAGAATCTGCCTGCAATGCAGGAGACCCCAGTTTGATTCCTGGTTTGGGAAGATCTGCTGCAGAATGGATAGGCTACCCATTCCACTATTCTTGGGCATCCCTGGTGGCTCAGATGGTAAAGAATCGGCCTGCAATATGGGAGACCTGGGTTCAGTCCCTGGGCTGGGAATATCCCCTGGAGGAGAGCATGGCAACTCACTCCAGTATTCTGGCCTGGAGAATTCCATGGACTATTCCATGGGGTTGCGAAGAGTCAGACATGACTGAACGACTTTCACCAGATTTTATGTAAGCATTTGTTGGTGGACATTTGGATTGTTTCCATATTTTATCTCTTGTGAATGATGCTCCTGTTAAATTCATGTACACATATTTGAGTCCTTGTCTGATTTCTTTGGGTATACACACAGAATGAGGGTTTCTGGGTATTTCTATATTCACCTTTTTCAAGGGACCATCAAACTGTTGTCTGTGCAGCTTTACTATATTTTATATTCTCATTAGCCATGTTATGTGTGCTCCAAATTATCCACATTCTTATCAAGGCTTATTTTCCATTATTAAAAAAAAATTACTGTAGTCATCCTAGTGAGTGTGGGAGTGAAATATTATCCCATTTTCAGTTCAGTGCAGTCGCTCAGTCATGTCCAACTCTTTGCAACCCCTTGGACTAGAGCACGCCTGGCTTCACTGTCCATCGCCAACTTCCGGAGTTCACTCAAACTCACATCCAATGAGTCAGTGATGCCATACAACCGTCTTATCCTCTGTCGTCCCCTTCTCCTCCTGCCTTTAATCCTTCCCAGCATCAGGGTCTTTTCCAATGAGTCAGTTCTTTGCATCATGTGGCCAAAGTATTGGAGTTTCGGCTTCAACATCAGTCCTTCCAATGCATATTCAGGGCTCATTTCCTTTATGAGGACCGGTTGGATCTCCTTGCAGTCCAAGAGACTTTCAAGAGTCTTCTCCAACACCACAGTTCAAAAGCATAAATTCTTCAGTGCTCAGCTTTCTTTATAGTCCAACTCTCACATCCATGCATGACTACTGGGAAAACCATAGCTTTAACTAAATGGACCTTTGTTGGCAAAGTAATGTCTCTGCTTTTTAATATGCTGTATAGGTTGGTCATAGCTTTTCTTCCAAGGAGCAAACGTCTTTTAATTTCATGGCTGCAGTCACCATCTGCAGTGATTTTGGAACCCCCCCAAAATGAAGTCTGTCACTGTTTCCACATTTATTTGCCATGAAGCGATGGGACCAGATGCCATGATCTTAGTTTTCTGAATGTTGAGCGTTAAGCCAACTTTTTCACTCTCCTATTTCACTTTCATCAAGAGGCTCTATAGTTCTTCACTTTCTGCCATAAGTGTGATGTCATTTGCTTATCTGAGGTTATTGATGTTTCTCCTGGCAATCTTGATTCCAGCTTGATCATCCAGTCCAGCATTTCTCATGATGTCCCTTGCATATAAGTTAAATAAGCAGAGTGACAATATACAGCCTTGACATATTCCTTTCCCAATTTGGAACCAGTCTGTTTTTTAATGTCCAGTTCTAACTGTTGCTTCTTGACCTGCATACAGATTTCTCAGGAGGCAGGTCAGGTGGTCTGGTATTCCCATCTCTTTAAGAATATTCCAAAGTTTGTTGTGATCCACACAGTCAAAGGCTTTGCATGGTCAATAAAGCAGAAGTAGATATTTTTTGGAACACTCTCGCTTTTTCAATGATCCTGTGGATGTTGGCAATTTGATCTCTGGTTCTTCTCCCTTTTCTAAATCCAGCTTGAACATCTGAGAGTTTACAGTTCATGTACTGTTGAAGCCTGGCTTGGAGAATTCTGAGCATCACTTTACTAGCCTGTGAGATGTGTGCCAATTGTATGTTAGTTTGAACATTCTTTGGCATTGCCTTTCTTAGGGACTGGAATGAAAACTGACCTTTTCCAGTCCTGTGGCCACTGCTGAGTTTTCCCACATTTGCTGGCATATTGAACGCAGCACTTTCACAGCATCATCTTTTAGGATTGGAAATAGTTCAACTGGAATTCCATTACCTCCACTACCTTTGTTTGTAGTGATGCTTCATAAGGCTCAATCGACTTCACATTCCGGGATGTCTTGCTCGAGGTGAGTGATCACACCATTGTGATTATCTGGGTCATGAAGATCTTTTTTGTACAGTTTTCTGTGTATTTTTGCCACCTCTTAATATCTTCTGCTTCTGTTAGGTCCATACCATTTCTGCCCTTTATTGAGCCCATCTTTGCATGAAATGTTCCCTTGGTATCTCTAATTTTCTTGAAGAGATCTCTAGTCTTTCCCATTCTATTGTTTTCCTCTATTTCTTAGCATTGATCACTGAAGAAGGCTTTCTTATCTCTCCTTTCTATTCTTTCGATCTCTGCATTCAAATGGGTATATCTTTCCTTTTCTCCTTTGCCTTTGACTTCTCTTCTTTTCATAGCTATTTTTCAAAGCCTCCTCAGACAACCATTTTGCCTTTTTGCATTTCTTTTTTCTTGGGGATGGTCTTGACCGCTGCCTCCTGTACAATGTCATAAACTTCCCTAATGACTAGTAATGTTGAAATGCACCTGTACTAATGTGTGGTGAAGCAGAGTTTCACAGAATTGTGGCTCTGTGGGGAAGAGCCAGGAAGGCTTTTCTGGGGAATGATATTTGAAACCTTCAAGGAGTTAATGAAGCAATGAGAGGACAGGAAGATCTTTATAGATAAAGGAGAAAATATTTGCAAAAACCCTCATGGCAGGAGCAGTGTGATGAATTCAGAAGCATAAATGAAGATTCTTGTGATGTTAGAGAAGAAACGAGAACATGGTACAATATCTGACTGGAAAGGTAGGGGGAATATAATGCTTTACCTTGTAACTTTCACTCAACAACATGTTGTATATGTTCCTTGATGGCATGATCATATTCACTTTTAAAAAATAATTCTGGTTGTTCTGTGGATGATCAAGGAATGTGGAACATCATTAGATATGATTAGACTAACTAATAAACTGCTATAGTGTTCCAAACACATTGTCATGGTATCTGGAACTAGGTAGAGAAGACGGAGAGATGAGTTTGTAATAGAGATTTTTAGAGATAAACTGTCCACCCTTGGATTTCTTAGAATGTGTATTTATATCAAAGATTCAGTCTGACTTGGTTCAGATGGGCAAACAAGGAATAAGGACAAGTTAATTGCAGTCTTTCTCTCTCTTAAGCACTTATTTTTCTATAAGTATTTATATTCATAATCTTTCATTTATATTTCATTATCTATCTTTAAATATATACATGTCAGTGTATATGTTTAAATATCATATCCTCTCTTTCAGTACTGTGGGGCTAATAAAATCTTAATAAACACTAATTGTTATCAAATTTGCCAAGAAAAGACTCTCACAAATCTTGTTAGTTTTTAACATTCTGTTCATTTTGGAGTCTAGAATGTATCTCCAGCAGGGACTGTGCTTAGAAGCACCAGGGACTTCTTGGAAGAAAATATACTTGACAGATCTTGGGTCAAACCGTAATTATCCTTCAGAAAGACTGATTCTGGACATACTGTAGGTAATGCATTTTTATACTATCAGGATTTATGTCACTTTGTTGTCCAATTGTTCTAGACATTTTTTCTATTAAATCATGAGCATCTACAGAGATATATATAATAACAGCTTGTTTTCTTCTATTAGACTCCAGGTGCAAAGATGCTCATTCTAACTTTTCCATATATATCTATGAAGGTTTGGAAAATTAGCTAGTGAACCTCACCTCATGACCGTAAATGTGCCTGTATTAGCCTGTGAAGAAAAGAAACCTCACTGTTCCTTTAATTTAAGAATTTCCTCTGTCCTTCCTCCAACAATTGCCCTCCCCTCTCCCCATCACTGTGCCATGCTCTCATTTGAGTTTTCTCTCCTGGAAGAATGAGTACACACCATAAGAAGTTAGAACAAAATTGCAGAGAAAAGAGATTGGTAGTATAATCTTGAATAATGGCAAAAAGTGAGAGAAAATAAATCCATATACTTAGATATAGATGCAAATAGAGACATAGATATCTATATCGTAATCTGTATCTATCAATCAGTCGTTCCATAGCACCTTACACACCTTTTTCTGAGGGGAATTCATATTATTTAGTCAAATTTACATAGCAAAAGGGCTATTCTGTCACTGCTCTCTGAAACTTAAAAGATATATTAATACTTAAAAAGGTTTTTCATATCAGGAAAATTCAAGTAATAATTCCTCTTATTATTACTATTATTCCTTCATTTTGCTCTAAAATTCCCTCCCTTTTCTGTTTCATTTATTTCATTCTACTATGTCTTGACTCATTTATTTCATACACCTTCTTTATGCTTATCTTTGTAGAGAAGGGCATGACAATCCACTCCAGTATTCTTGCCTGGAGAGTCCCATGGACAGAGGAGCCTGATGGGCTATAGTTCAGGGCATTACAAAGAGTCAGACACGACTAAATGACTAACACACACACTTGTAGAGATACTGTTTTGTCTATTGCTTCTTAAATTTTCTCTTACTATTCTTTACTTCAACTTAGAAGGACATTTTTAACCAAAAGATTCCTAGAAAAAAGTATTTTCCATTTTGGATCCCTTGTGGCTTTGGGACAACAAGGGAGTAGGTAAGGGGTTGTAAGTGGAAAGGTTACTGAGTCTGCACCCCAGAGGTATCTGGAAAAATGTGTGGCATGTTGACAGTCTGAGATGAAGTTGTCATAATGACAGTTTGGAGTCTTGTCTGATTTGACAGCATTTACTTGCTTTGCTGCTCCAACTGGAAAAGTAAACATTGTGTCTGGGGACTAAATCTACTTGTGTATTCTTGAACTAGATTAAAGGCAGATACTAAATGGTCTATGTAGGTTTTCTTTTGTTTTTGGTCTTAATTGTCTGATTTACCAATGTTCTGTTCTATTCTTTAGTATACCTTGAGGTACTTACAAGGAAGTGATTTGAAATATTTATTGGTGTCATTGCAAAGTCAACAAGCTGACTGAAATTCTATATTTCATTGATCATATATTTATTATTTTGAATAGTATCAATAAATGTGAATTGACCTATGGAGTGTTTTAATTCCAAATTGGCTGTGATATCTAACCTGTGGACCCAGAGAGTGCATTATACAAATTCTGAATGTTAAATGTCCAGCCCAGGAATGGAATAAATCTTTGTGGAATTACCCCAGTATCCCCAGGGGGGTTAATTTTCAGTATGCCCATTGATAAGGAAGGGACAGATACGAGCAGAATGAAAAGTAAAATGTTAGAATCATTTTGTTACTGGTCTTCTTACTTCCACATCCTCCTGTGCAAAGTGGTTCAGGAGAAGTTTTACAAGCATGGAGTTTCACCTGCATGAAGTTTCTCTTGTTATGTGTACTTTTATGATTGTGACTTAGAGCTATCTAACCAAATTTTCAGTGGAACAAAAGAAAGTTCATGTTGGCTTTGATTAACTTGTTATATAGTGAAAGTTTCCTTTCGTTTTTGGCTATAAATGTTACTGTGTTATGTAATATGTACTGAAAAAAGAAATTAGGAAAAAATGTGTATATTTAAATGATTGTTTATACCTGCATTCTTAAGTGTCCTAAAGACAGTTGTTTCTTGACAATCAGTGATTATTGGACAGTCAGAGAAAACTCATGAAAAATTTTTTTCTGAATATAAGATGATTTATGGAATAAAAAATATTAAACTTCTGAATGACTATTATAAGTTTAATAATTCATATTTTAAAAGAAATTGTTATTTATGGCTACATTGCAAGTAGAGTATTAAATCTTTTAAATGGTTTATTTGCACAATTTGACTTTGAAACAATGCCAGTAAATATGGTCAAGTTAATAAACTGACTAGGGAAAGAATCTTTTTTATATGTCACATGAGTTTCTGCAAATCTTCTGAAGTAATATTCTTCCTGAGTATAATAAGGGGAACAATCTAGCTTTCTAAAATGTCTCATTGTTAACTAAAAATGAGACATACCTGTTATTATAGGTGTTGCCCATAGGTATTACGGCATATAGGTATTGTGGCATATAGGCATAATGCCCATAGGTATTGCCCATAGGTATTATGGCATATAGGTATTATGGCATATAGGCATAATGCCCATAGGTACTATGGTATTATGGCATATATGTCCTATAATAATAGAACATACCTATAATAATAATTGCCAGAACAATTATCAGCACTCTTCCGAAAATATTTGGAAGCTATTGAGATATAGATTTTAAGGAAACTTATTTAAGAAGGAATTTTCTTCTTTAATAAACACTACTCAGGATTTCCTAGAACTGCAAATTTATTATTTTTTTATTGATGATATTGAAGGCTGATAGCATTATGGTGCGAGAAACTTGACTTTTGGAAAGCTGAACCGTAGAAAATAGGTTTTATGTTTCCTCTATCTTTAAAGAGCTAAGGACATTTTAATAAGTGATACCTGGAAATTATTGACAAGATGATCTTGAAGCCAGTCCAAGGTGTTACCAGTTATGGATCAGTCCAGGACATCTTTTTAAGAGTCTCAAGATGAGGTTTATATTATTTATGCTCTACTTTTAAGTTCAATCTGCATAATTATAGAAAAAGGTAAAAAAAAAAACCTCCTATATTCATTTTTCTGGTAACTGCATCTGACCCATTATGTTAATACATTATTTTATTATCAAAGGAAGGAATTTGAGGTAGTAACCTCCTGTTACAGTACTGACTATGAATTTCCTAGTATCTACAAAATAATATTTTAATACAGATACGTATACATCCTGCACCATTTGGCTTGGGGGAATCTTAGTTCCTGGTCCAGGGATTGAATTCAGGCCTCAGCAGTCTGAACCACTGAACTACCAGGGAATTCCCAAGTCATTTTGTAATTGGAATATTAGAAATATGTTGTAGAATTTTGGGTAATTCATTAGAGGAAAACCTAAATACACCTGTGCTATGTATTTAGTGTGGATATCCATATGTCATGGCAGAAATATCAACCTATTTGATTATGGGATATTGCCCTATATCTCACTGTCAATTCTATGTAATATATGGTATATACACCATATTATATTTCTCTAATCCATTTTTTTTTTCAGTATTCTGAAGCTCATTTGACCTCTGAGGTTTTGGATAAGAACATTCGCCCCTGAAAAGGGCAAGTGAAAGTGTTAGTTGCTCAGTTGTGTCTGACTGTTTGTGACCCCATGGATTATAGCATTGCAGGCTGCTCTATCCGTGGAATTCTCCAGGCAAGAATACTGGAGTTGGTAGCCATTTCCTTCTTCAGGGGACCTTCCTGACCCAGGTATTGAACTCAGGTCTACTGCATTGCAGGCAGATTCTTTACCATCTGAGCATCCAGGGAAGCCCTATATAAATATTCACTTATTTATGCATTCACCTATATAAACAGTTAAATTGAAGTCTATCAGTATCATAGAAAAATGTAAAAAAGAGTTCTAATCTTGCCTTACAAATATAAAGGAGAAAAGGAAAGATATAAGCATCTGAATGCAGATTTCCAAAGAATAGCAAGGAGAGATAAGAAAGGCTTCCTCAGTGATCAATGCTAAGAAATAGAGGAAAACAATAGAATGGGAAAGACTAAGGATCTCTTCAAGAAAATTAAGATACCAAGGGAACATTTCATGCAAAGATGGGCTCAATAAAGGACAGAAATGGTATGGACCTAACAGAAGCAGAAGATATTAAGAGGTGGCAAAAATACACTGAAAAACTACAAAAAAGATCTTCATGACCCAGATAATCACAATGGTGTGATCCCTCACCTCGAGCAAGACATCCTGGAATGTGAAGTCTGATGGGCCTTAGGAAGGATCAGTATGAACAAAGCTAGTGGAGGTGATGGAATTCCAGTTGAACTATTTCCAATCCTAAAAGATGATGCTGTGAAAGTGCTCCACTCAATATGCCAGCAAATTTGGAAAACTGAGTGGCCACAGGACTGGAGAAGGTCAGTTTTCATTCCAATCCCAAAGAAAGGCAATGCCAAAGAATGCTCAAACTACCGCACAATTGCACTCATCTCACACGCTAGTAAAGTAATGCTCAAAATTCTCCAAGCCAGGCTTCAACAATACATGAAGCATTAACTTCCAGATGTTCAAGCTGGATTTAGAAAAGGCGGAAGAACCAGAGTTCAAATTGCCAACAACCATTGGATCATCAAAAAAGCAAGAGAGTTCCAGAAAAAAACATCTATTTCTTCTTCATTGACTATGCCAAAGCCTTTGACTATGTGGATCACAACAAACTGTGGAATATTCTTAAAGAAATGGGACTACCAAACCATCTGACCTGCCTCTTGAGAAATCTATATGCAGATCAGGAAGCAATTGTTAGAACTGAGCATGGAACAACAGACTGGTTTCAAATTGTGAAAGGAGTACATCAAGCCTGTATATTATCACCCTGCTTATTTAACTTATACATAGGGTGAAGGAAGTGAAGGTGAAGTCACTTAGTCGTGTCCAACTCTTTGTGACCCCGTGGACTATAGCCTACCAGGCTTCTCCATCCATGGGATTCTCCAGGCAAGAATACTGGAGTGGGTTACCATTTCCTTCTCCAGGGGATCTTCCCGACCCAGGGATCGAACCCAGGTCTCCCGCATTGGAGGCAGATGCTTTAACCTCTGAGCCACCAGGGAAGCTCTAGGGTACAGCATGAGAAATGCTGGGCTGGATGAAGCACAGGCTGAAATCAAGATTGCCCGGAGAAATATCAACCTCAGATATGCAGATAATGCCACCCTTATGGCAGAAAGCAAAGAAGAACTAAAGAGCATCTTGATGAAAGTGAAAGAGGAGAGTGAAAATGTTGGCTTAAAGCTCAACATTCAGGAAACAAAAATCATGGCATCCAGTCCCAACACTTCATGGCAAATGGATGGAGAAACAGTGGAAACAGTGGCAGACTTTACTTTTCTGGGCTCCAAAATCACTGCAGATGGTGATTGCAGCCATGAAATTAAAAGACGCTTACTCCTTTGGAGAAAAGTTATGACTAACTTAGACAGCATATTAAAAAGCCGAGATGGTACCTTGCCAACAAAGTTCCGTCTAATCAAGGCTATGGTTTTTCCAGTAGTCATGTATGGATGTGAGAGTTGGACTATAAAGAAAGCTGAGCGCTAAAGAATTGATGCTTTTGAACTGTGGTGTTGGAGAAGACTCTTGAGAGTCCTTGGACTGCAAGGAGATCCAACCAATCAATCCTAAAGGAAATGAGCCCTGAATATTCATTGGAAGGACTGATGTTGAAGCCGAAACTCCAATACTTTGGCCACCTGATGCAAAGAACTGACTCATTGGAAAAGACTCTCATGCTGGGAAAGATTGAAGGCAGGAAGAGAAGGGGACAACAGAGGATGAGATGGTTGGATGGCATCACTGACTCAATGGACATGAGTTTGAGTAAACTCTGGGAGTTGGTGATGGACAGGGAGGCCTGTTGTGCTGCAGTCCATGCAGTCCATGGGGTCGCAAAGACTCGGACACAACTAAGTGACTGAACTGAACTGAATCTTGTCTAATTACTGTTCATACCTTCTACCTTATCTATGTAGCATTTTTCATTAATTCTATATCAAGACTTCCATCTTACATTAGGTAATATCTATTCAGCAAACTATTGAGCACCTACTGTGTAGTAGGTATTTTGCAAGTTTCTAAAGAAACAATTAAAAAGCAGAGATATTACTTTGCCAACAAAGATCCATCTAGTCAAGGCTATGGTTTTTCCAGTGGTCATGTATGGATGTGAGAGTTGAACTATAAAGAAAACTGAGCGCAGAAGAATTGATGCTTTTGAACTGTGGTGTTGAATAAAACTCTTGAGAGTTCCTTGGACTGCAAGGAGATCCAACCAGTCCATCCTAAAGGAGATCAGTCCTGGGTGTTCATTGAAAGGACTGCTGTTGAAACTGAAGCCCCAATACTTTGGCTACCTGATGCAAAGTGCTGATTCATTGGAAAGGACCCTAATGCTGGGAAAGATTGAGGGAGGGAGGAGAAGGGGATGACAGAGGATGAGATGGTTGGATGGCATCATTGACTCGATGGACATGGGTTTTGGTAGACTCTGGGAGTTGGTGATGGACAGGGAGGCCTGGCGTACTGTGGTTAATGTGGTCACAAAGAGTCAGACACGACTGAGTGACTGAACTGAACTGAAAGAAACAATAGATAGAGGATGAGATGGTTGGATGGCATCATTGACTCGATGGACATGGGTTTTGGTAGACTCTGGGAGTTGGTGATGGACAGGGAGGCCTGGCGTACTGTGGTTAATGTGGTCACAAAGAGTCAGACACGACTGAGTGACTGAACTGAACTGAAAGAAACAATAGATAGAGGATGAGATGGTTGGATGGCATCACTGACTCAATGGACATGAGGTTGAGTGAACTCCAGGAGTTGGTGATTGACAGGGAGGCCTGGAATGCTGCAGTCCATGGAATCATAAAGTGTGGGACACAACTGAGCAACTGAACTGAACTGTAAGAAACAATAATGTGCCTTTGAGAATCCTATAGACCTTGCAAAGAAACAATACAGGGGAATGATAGAATAACAGAAACATGAAAGATACAGAAGTAGGAAATAGTAGGTTGATGGTTCTTTCTTGGCAAAGAGATGTAAGAGAATGGACAATATGGCCCGTGAAGAATAGGGAAGGCATCACAGAGAATGTGATGCAATTTTCCAAGTATCTCACAGTTAAAGGGAATAGCTGGAGCATAACACAGATGCAAGGAGCAGTATGGTATTGACATGGAAGGAAAAGTAATTATATTGCAAGGGAATGATGGGGAATCTGGTGGAACTGTGTCTGGAGGAATAGTCATGGATCAGATCATCAAGGTCCTTGATTGCCACACTAAGGAGCTTGGACATTATTCTGTGGATAATGGGAAGCTATTTGAAGGGTTTATAGAAGTGAGTGCTGTGATCCATTTTGCATTTTGAAAAGATCTCTTGTGAAGTCTTTTAAAGATGTACTAGATGGGAACAAGACAAAGACCATATAAGAGAATAAAGCAATTAATGGGACAGATGTAGTAATCTGAAGCACAATCTTTTGGTCTTGATTTGTCAAAACATATCTTCCTTATTTTCTTTTTATTCCTTTTCTTCTCCCTTTCACTCTCTATTTTGCTCCCTGTTCTTCCTTCAGCCCCAGAATTATATTATGGTTCATAATGGCACTATTTCTTCATATACTTTTCAGTCTAATTAATGTTTGTTTAAATAAGTTTTTCTTGTAACTTACTGTTTAAATAATCTTTGTGTAAATAAATCTTCTCTTTCTAAAGTTAAGCCCCCTGGATATTTTACTGTTCATCATCTGTGATGAATATTTTACTAATAATCATCTATTGTAACAGTTTTCTTGCCTCTTTTTTAGATGACGTTAGTGCTCATGGGCTATCTATTCAGTATTCTACACTCAGTCAGTCTTCCTAACAATCTACAATCACTTATTCAAGTAACTGTCCTCTGTTTCATCTGAAATCATAACTTCCTATTCAACATTAAATGAAATCTATTTCTTCAATTCTCCTCTAAGGAACCACATAGGATGACCCCCGGAAACACTGTTCACACGGTATTCTATGTGAGCACAACACTAGAAATTTCTTATGAATGGCTCTCCCTGAAGTTAGTGCAAAGGAAGCCCTAACTTTCTTGCTGCAGCTAGACTTGTACTTCAGTCTTATGAAATCTCAATCCTTTTGTTCTTCTCTTTCTCTTTACCTACTAGTTCCTTCTACTTCACGCAATTCCCTGTGATTCCAGAGCCATCTGGTTATCCCTTCTTTTACTCTTGTGAGAGTTTCCAAGTCCCATTTCACTCTTTTACTACATCCACTTTGGTTTAACCAGTCTTTTCTGTTTCTATACCTGTTAAGCTTTTCTGAAGGAAATCATGTAATTATATTGTCAGTGCATGCTAATTTTTGATCTTCTTCCTTAACTGAGAACTTCCTATACTTCTCCCCCACGTAACTCTCAGATTCTTTTGCTTGACCTTACACACAAATACTTCCCATGATCCAAAGAAGCTAATCCAAAATAGTGAAAGGAATAGGTATTATTTTCCTCCAGTCCTCACACAACTATGTGTCAAGCTCTCTTCTCTACCTGTTTACTCTTCCTAGGTGACCTAATATAGTCTTCTATACTAAAAACCATCAATAGTCTAATGACCTTAAAGTTTTTATCATCAGTCCAGATCTCTTCCTGGAATTCCCATATTTATATATTCAATTGATTACTTGACCTCCCTATTCAGATGTCTGGTAAGGATGTCAAATGTAACACAGGCAGAATAGAATTCTTCATTTTCTCCACAGACCTGTTCTTCTGTTTTTTTTTTCTCTATCACTGTTACTAGAATGAGCTTCTAACCACTTTCTTGACTCAAAGAACTGTGAGTTATTTTTGACCCTTACTTTTATTGCTTGCACATCCAGTCAGCCATCCTTTGTACTACCGCCAAAAGATGACACGAAGCTGGTCATTTTTTAATCATTTCTTTTATATTATTTTAATCAAATTACCATCGCCTCTCACTTGGATTACTGTAATAAGATCTAATAAGATCTTGGTTGGTTTTTCCACTTTTGGTTTTACCCCCTTACAATTATTTATCCTTTCACATAGCAGCCAGGATACTCTTTTTATAATGGATATCCTATAATATTCTCTTCTTGCTTAAGCCTTTCAGTGAATTCCTGTCATCCCTTTTATCAGGGCACTCAGGATCCTCTTTGATGTGGTTGTGGCTGCTTCTCTAAGATAATTTTGTAGTGTTGTCCTTCTAGCCTGCTTAGGCTACTGTGTTTCACTTCCACTGGTCTTCTGTATCTCAAACTTTAAAATTTTGCATTAAAACTTACTTCCATTAGTGGTCTCACTGGACAGAATCTCAACACCCAGTCATTCCAGATCATATCATTCATTTGAATTTTCTGCAAGGCAGTTATCACCATTTGATCTTTTTCTCTGGCTTATTTATGGATATTTTTTGTCTGCTCTTGTCTGTCTCTTTTTTAAACTGTATCCACACCTTCTAGCATAGTACTAACACTTAGAAGTCACTTAATAGCATGTTAAACCAATCATTGAAGTTAGCCGTATTGACTGTAATAGCAAGTAAAACTAGTAATTAACTGAACTCTACTACATTTGTAGTTGAGAAAAGAAAAGAAATATTTTTTCCTAACTAAGAGTTAAGGAGTGATTTTTTTAGGTGAGCCTTTGATTAACACAAGGAGAGAAACTTAAAAGTAGAATGT
Source organism: Bubalus kerabau (assembly GCF_029407905.1). Classification (NCBI taxonomy): domain Eukaryota; kingdom Metazoa; phylum Chordata; class Mammalia; order Artiodactyla; family Bovidae; genus Bubalus; species Bubalus kerabau. The sequence continues at coordinate 35,801,025 of NC_073624.1, read as the reverse complement.
CAAGCTTTTTTTTTTTTTCTGAGAGAATGGGGTATAAAGAAAAGTTTTGCTAACTTGATGAAGTTTGTCACACAAATCTTTGAAGGATCATAAATGGGAATTATAATTCCCCTAAACTATTTTTTCTTTCCTAGACCATTAAATGAAGACTTTCATGGATACTTTGTAAATCTGGTACCACCCCTACTTGATAGTATAATGGTCTGTCATTTCAATGAAAAAAAAATCATTCATGTTGATGAAATAAAAGATCATTCAAATCACTTGTTTAGAATCATGTAGCTCTGTCAGTTGATTAAGTTTTTATTCGTTTTTTGTTTTATTTTTTTTTACTTTCTCTATAGACGTATGAGTCACCCAGTTGATGAAAGATATATTTTGTTCTTCTAATAGTGCATTATGAGTCATGTAATGAAATATAATTTATTATTGCTACATTATTCAGTTAATTTGATTGATGTTGGTAAATAACATTATTTTTAATTTTTTTTTTTTTTTTTACTTAATGAGTACTTACAGTGATGAAAGGCCTTTACCAACCTCCTCCCCCCACAATTTTTACTTGGTACATGTGACTTATATTTTCTCTCTGCAGACTTCATGAGGACAGGGATTTTTGTCTGAGATTGCATGAAAGCCTGACATCATGTTCCAATCAAATCTTATTGGGCAAAAATAAAATATAATTAACACCAAGTGTACGTTAAAATTTTTCTTACTCTGATAGCTTCTATGGTAGGCCAGCCCCCACCCCTGCTGCCAGATGTCCACACACTAATACCTGCAGCATATAAAACCTATGTTATATGACATAGTGAGTGGGAATTAAAGTTGCAGTGAAATTGAGATTGCCGGTCAGTTCAGATAAAGATAGCATCCTGATTAATCCAGGTGGGCCCAGTATAATCATAAGGGTCCTTAAATGGGGAAGAAGGAGGCAGAGAGATGGCCTTCTGAAAAAGACTCAACATTGGTAGCTTGGAACATGGATGGGGCCAGCAAACAAGTAATGCAGGAAACCTTAAGAGGCTAGAAAAGGTAAAAAAAACTCTCTCCAAGATCTTCCATAACAAAATGCGGCCCTGCCAATACCTTAATTTTAGCCCAGTGAGACCACTTTTGTACTTCTGACCTCCAAAACTTTAAAATGATAAATGTGTGTTGTTTTAAGTCACTAAGCATGTGATAATTTGTTAAAGCAGCAACAGGAAACCAATACTGGTTGCCTTTTGCTTTTATTCTCAGAAATAAAAAATGGAAGTGCATAATTTCAAGGAAAGAGAGTAGATTTCCTTTGTGTATCTATGAAGGTTATTCATTTAGCAATAGTATTTTATTTTTTTAAGTTCTTTTTTCACTATGCATACTCCTTTGATCACATATTGTGAAAAAACATAGACCCAACTTGGCCATTGTAATTTAACTACAAATTTTTAAGTTGTCTGCTTTTAGTATGCATGTCAACTTAATATTAAAGAAGGAAATATATAAAAACAGAAATATTTAAAAAATGCTAATCATCCTGACTTCACCCGTTTAGAATATATAGCTCTTTTACAAACATTGGGCAGTAGTTTCTTTTTTCAGTAACAACAAAAAATTGATTCAGATGATATTTGTAGTATATGAGCTTGCAGAGGGGTACTTAAAATGTTTAAGAGAGCACACAATTTTAAAGCATTTTCAAATACTTTAAAGACACATATTTATAAGGAAACAATTGTACTAATTATGATTATCTGTCCATTTTATCAAATGCCTGCTCAATATTTACTAAGTGCTATTTTCAAACTTTGATTTGCTAGATCTACAGAAAGTCTAATTTAGCATTTAGTGCCAATTTAAGGGAAGCACTAGATTTATAGAAAGAAAATGTGTACAGTTAGAAATTAACCCTTATTTTGACATTTTCAACTATTCACTATTCAGTTTCTTTTGATTTCCTCATGTATCAGACATTGATGATAACACAGATTATACATTTCCATCCAGTCTCTCCTCACTACTTGACTATAGTCAGAGATCCAGTTCATACTGGACAATTTGCTATTTCGCGAAGTGGGCCATTTTCTCTCTTCCTTCTAGCATTGTGAGCATAGTGTTGCTTTGTAGGAAACATGCTGATATACTACCAGCTCCTACATTCACTCTTTGGCGGATTTATGAGTCATCCAGGGCTCAGCTTCAGTTGAAGAGTCTCCTCCTTAGGAAGTGTTCTTTGACCCAACACTGAGCTAGATGTTTCTCCCGTGCTTTGTGCACCTTGTAGGCCTTTGTAATCCAAACTTAGGGTTTTCCAGGTGGTGCGGTAAAGAATCTGCCTACCAAAGCAGAAGATTCAGGAGAAGCAGATTTGATTCCTGGTCAAAAAAATTCCCTGGAGGAGGAAGTGACAACCCATTCCAGTGTTCTTGCCTGGGAAATCCCACGGACACAGGAGCCTGGCGGGCTACAGTCCATCAGGTCACAAAGAGTCAGACATGACTGAGTGACTCAACATTTGTTGTTGTTCAGTCGCTCAGTTGCTCAGTTGTGTCCAATTCTTTGCCATCCCATGGACTGCAGCACGCCAGGCTTTCCTGCCCTTCACTGTCTCCGGGAGTTGGCTCAAACTCATGTACACACACAATCCAAACTTCCTCCACTTGTAGCACTTATCACACAGGTTGTCCTGTTGAAAAAGTTTCTCTCTGAGCTTATAATCTTAGAATTGGAAAATAATTTAGAAAGTAGGCTGTTTCTGTTGTTGTCTCTGATCATTTTTGAGGATCCTGATTTTCCAAATTCAAAACACATTGAGTTTCATTTTTTAAAATTTTGTTTCATTTCTGTTTCAATTCATTTCCTTTTAAAATATGTATAAAGGAGACTACTGTAAACTTCTATCTGTAAAAATAACTTCCCTTACTCCACATTAAATAATTTGACAAATTATAAATTGGGACAAAATTTATAGGAAATCTGGTCTGTACATAAATTCTACTTGGTCAACATCTACACAATAGAAATCTCATTTTCTGTTTAAAAAAAAAGCAACTTTTTTTCTCTAATAGCATTTTATAAATACAAATTTTCTTAGATTTAGAATGTTCATAATTCTGAATTTTAAGGGTTTTAGTCCTTTTAGTAAGCTATTTCATATTTATGACTTTATGATATTTACTTAATTTACATAGTAATTATATAATTTTAGCACAGGATGTAAGTTCCAAGTTCATCTATCCCAACTCCTAAATTTACAGATGAGGAAAACTGATGCCCTCTTCTGTAGTAACTGTTCAGGTGATTTTAGATGATAGACATATTTCAAAGGCCAATATTCTGCTCCCATGATTATTCACATTATTCCAGAATGGCACAGTGCTACCATCTTATTTATCTTTGGGGAAACTAAACATTTCATCTAAAAGCATGAACCAAGCATTGGAGCTACCCAAAAAAGATTGGAGAGAGAAGAAAACAAAAGATGCTTAAAAGTCCCCAAAGCACTGCACAGTCTGTTCCAATGCTCCATTATTGGTATAAAGTGATGAGGACACCCATTTCTAAACACAGATGCTTAAAGCTTCCCTTAGGGCCTTGAGGTATCCAGGCTTGGTTCAGCACAATGGACTCCAGGTACCAGTGACTGGTGAACCTGAATGTTTTCTGCTACTTGCTTTCCAAGATTTAGCTCAGGTTCTTGACTAGGCTGATTTAATTGTTTGCAAGAACCTGAAAAGGCCTGGCAAGGGCATAAAATGACACATCTGCTGTGCTGTCCTATAAGGTAGCCACTGGTTGTGACTGCTGAGCACTTGAAGTATGACTAGTTAAAATGAAGATGTGCTAAACATGTGCTCAATTCAAAGGCTTAGTAAGAAAATATGAATTTAAATTATGAGTTTAAAATATATTCAGTTCAGTTCAGTCGCTCGGTGGTGTCTGACTCTTTGTGACCCCATGAATCACAGCACGCCAGGCCTCCCTGTCTATCACCAACTCCCGGAGTTCACTGAGACTCACGTCCATCGAGTCAGTGATGCCATTCAGTCATCTCATCCTCTGTCGTCCCCTTCTCCTCTTGCCCTCAATCCCTCCCAGCATCAGAGTCTTTTCCAATGAGTCAACTCTTTGCATGAGGTGGCCAAAGTACTGGAGATCTTTAATATAATTACATGTTGAATTGAATGTACTTTGGATATATTGGGTTAAGTAAATTATTCAAATTATTTTCGCCTTTCTCTTTAACTTGTTCTTTAACTCTTTAAAAATGTGGCTGCTTAGAAAAATTAAAATTATATATGTGATTCATATATATTATGATTCATATATATATACATATAAATGTATATTAACATATATTGCTTTCCATGAGGATGTGTTATTTTAAAAGGTAGAGTTCAATTCAGTTCAGTCACTCAGTCGTGTCTGACTCTTTGTGACCCCATGGACTACCTGGCACGGCAGGCCTCCCTGTCCATCACCAACTCCTGGAGTTTACTCAAACTCATGTCCTTTGTGTCAGTGATGCCATCCAACCATATCATCCTCTGTTGTCCCCTTCTTCTCCTGCCTTCACTCTTTCCCAGCATTAGGGTCTTTTCCAATGAGTCAGCTCTTCCCATCAGGTGGCCAAACTATTGGAGTTTCAGCTTCAACATCAGTCCTTCCAATGAACATTCAGGACTGATTTCCTTTAGGATGGATTGGTTGGATCTTCTTGCAATCCAAGAGACTCTCAAGAGTCTTCTCCAGCACCACAGTTCAAAAGCATCAATTCTCCAGCGCTCAGCTTTCTTTATAGTCCAACTCTCACATCCATACATGACTATTGGAAAAACCATAGCCTTGATGAGATGGACCTTTGTTGGCAAAGTAATGTCTCTGCTTTTTAATATGCTCTCTAGGTTGGTCATAACTTTTCTTCCAAGGAGTAAGCATCTTTTTATTTCATGGCTGCAGTCACCATTTGCAGCGATAGAGTAGGTAACATTAAAGCCTCCAGTGTCAGTAAGTGGTACCAAGACTCTCAGTCACCAAACCATGATTACCATCAACTATATACCTGATTTAGTTAAAATGGTTGACCACTATGGAGCTCTAGACACATTTGTACACATCTCTGAATGGAGATTTAGGAGACTCATAGGCTTATGAATAAAAATAGCAATGGTTCTCCACCCTGACTGCTCAGTTCTCTATATCATATATATAAAAGAAATGGAAAAAGTTGCACTCACTTGAATATTATGAGCATTCCAGTTCTTTCCAACTTCAAAAGTGAATGTGGCATCTCTTCTGGCTTGAGGCTGAAAACTATGAGATAAAAGAATTGTTCTCTAGGTCATAAAAATGGAATTTTATGAAAAGCAAGCAGTTTACATTTATAGTCATTCAAAATACTTTCTCCAAATATATTTCCCAAGGCTTAGAATTGGAGTTCCAGTTCAAAATGTTCTTTAGTGCTCATGTCCTTATCAAGGAGATACACATAGATACTGTGTACCTATCTCCATCAGTCATACTTCACTGAATATTCTGGATGCAGATCACATAAAGAAAATGATATAGTCTCTGGCCTCTAGGTAATACATTATAGGACTTCTTCAATTAGTAAATCAATATAGCATATTGCAATACAGTGTTGCCATAAATATTCCAGTGACTTTGGCAATATTTTCATATATCACTGTATGAGGAACTCTAGTTCATTTTCCTAGTTATCATTGAGTACACTTGTAGAAAACAAGGACTTATATTTATGAATGGGGAAGAATAGCTATTGGATATTAAATGAAAATTTAGAAAAATGAATATCAATTTAATAACATCTATGAACCTCTTGAAGAAATATGCCTAAGAACTCACATCTTGGAAAAGAAACAAACAAAACAAACCTTATCTTATATTTCAGGTTTCCTCATTCAGAAATAATTTGTTTAACAGCTGTGTTCTATGATTTTCTTTAAAAAGTGAGCTAAATAAATCAGAATTGAAAACCAAGCTGTTCACAAGTGCATGTATGTGTTTGTATAAAACATTATAGAAAAATAATATAGTGGTAACCTAGGTATAGTTAGTCACTGTCATGGAATTTCCTGATTAGTACCAAGGCCATATATTGACTATGGACTTCCCTGGTGGGTCAGCAATAAATAATTTCCCTGAAGGAGACATGGCAGGAGCTGTGGGTTCAATCCCTGGGTTGGGAAGATGCCCTGGAGAAGAAAATGGTAACCTACTCTAGTATTCTTGCCTGGAAAAATCCCCTGGACAGAGAAGCCTGGTGAGCTTCAGTCCATGGGGTTGCAAAAGAGTTGAACACAACTTAGCAACTAAACAACATGTATTGACTAAAATGTTGACCATTACAGATTAGGAAACATAATTAGGTATGTAGACAGTAAAACTAGACTTGGAGATCTCTGAGTAGATCCTGGCTACTGTTTGAGGAACCATGTACAGACATAATTTGAAAGTGTTTGAAATCTATTAACATGTTGAGCTTCAGATTCAGACTACCAGAACTTTTAGAAGGACTTCTGTTGGCTCTGTTCTGATCATGGCACCCAAAGAGAAGAATGTGAGGGGCCACCGGTGTATGCCCATGCAGACCCAATACACTGCTTCTTGCTCTTCAATACAATACATCAAGGAGTCAGAACAAGGAGTTCTTGTCCAAACAGCCCAACCCACATCTGGTGTTTACCCAGGTCTTCCCCAGCCCAGCCTCCTTGGGAAGACCTTGTTACTAGGTGCTCTCCTTGGCCCCAAGGTATAGTTCAGGGGCTATATGGTTCCTTGGGATGATGAAGAACAGATACAGCATGATGTAGGGTTGAGGGTAAGGAGAAAAGGAAAGTTCCATCTCTCTTTCTGTCTGAAAGGATAAATAGGAATAGGCCAGTAGTGTTGTCATGTTGGATATATTTTAACTATATTAGGAATAAGACAACCACAAAATGAAATTGTTAAAAGAAAAGCATTTAAAAATGTGTCCCCTTACCTCCCAATATTAATGGTAGGCTTCTCATAAACTGGGCATATTAAAGATATTTGTTCACTTTCCACATTCTGTTCAGATTTTAAACTCATCCTCCTCCCAGAAATTTATATATATTCATATGATATATATGATATTCATATAGTTTGAAAGCAAATATATATGTGTGTGTGTATACATATATATGTGAAGAAAATTATATTTAAAGGAATGAGAATGTCACCAGTGGCAGTGAATATTTAAAGATAAATGAAGAAATGTCTTCAAAGTTGGAAGGGAAGAAAGATATTCAACTGTATTTTATATTATGCAAAAGATAATTTAAATCATGTGATAACTCAGGTTATTACTCACTTGCCCTATGTGGAAAGATTATTTAAGAGGATCAACCAGAAAAACAAAACAAGAAATCTTAGAAAAAGGTATATACAGAATTCAGGCAGTGAAGTATGACTGTAGGAAGGAAGGAAGCCAGGAAGTAAATGAAAGAGAATTTGTTAGGTACTGGTGCTTGGAGAAAGCAATGGCACCCCACTCCAGTACTCTTGCCTGGAAAATCCCATGGACGGAGGAGCCTAGTAGGCTGCAGTCCGTGGGGTTGCGAAAGTTGGACAGGACTGAGCGACTTCACTTTCACTTTTCCCTTTCATGCACTGGAGAAGGAAATGGCAACCCACTCCAGTGTTCTTGCCTGGAGAATCCCAGGGACGGGGGAGCCTGGTGGGCTACCCAAGAATTTGTTAGGTACTGGTGCTTTCATCTTTCCCCTTCAAAGATGACAATTTAAGATATAAGATTGCATTTTTTTATAAAGCCAATAACACCTTGGTTTACAGTTTAAATCAATATTGTTAGTGTTTTTTTTTTTTTAAATATTTAAAGCTGTAGTGGTCAAAATGTGATAAAAAGGACCTAAATGATAAAACTTCATAATTACATTATAGCTAATTTTTTTGAGGTGAGGGAGGAGGATAGGTTGAGATAATGTATACTAATTACCTCATGTTTCATAGCAAGAATCTCGAAGAGTCGGACAGGACTGAGCAACTTCACTTTCACTTTTCACTTTCATGCATTGGAGAAGGAAATGGCAACCCACTCCAGTGTTCTTGCCTGGAGAATCTCAGGGATGAGGGAGTCTGGTGGGCTGCCGTCTATGGGGTCGCACAGAGTCGGACATGACTGAAGTGACTTAGCAGCAGCAGCTTTAATTGATAAATATTATTCAATATAATTTAAATTCAAAAGGCAATGATTGAAATAACTAAGGAAAAAATACATCTAAAAACTTAATGGAGGAAAGAAAAGGTGTGAAGGATGGTTTTAAGTTTCCTAAATACTCAAAATTTTTGTAGTATTGGAAGGTGATAAATTAGTAGAGTACATGGGAAATTGATTTATTCCGTTTACAGGGCTGCAAAACTCAAACTGTTATTAGGTAACTTTCTGTTAATGTTGATAATGATCTTTAATTTCAAATAAATGAGTGACAATTTATAGCTAGGTATGGAATCCAGAATGAGAAAAATATATAGGTTTCTACTGACATAGCTCTAGATTGATTTATGATAAAAGCAATCAATTCTTTATCATATAGATTAAAAGCAAATATTTCACCATACTTCTAATATATATTGTAAAGAAGAATTGGATAATGATTGCGAAGGACATTGAACATCATAGAAAAATTATGTATAGCATTTTAGGTGATGCATATGAGAAAGCTTGGTATCATATCTTTAGTCACATCACATGTTTTAATTTTTGATAATCTGTGCATGCTTTTTATTATTAATTCAAAAGTTTTGATTTCTAATTTAAAAATAAAAGAAACAGTTTTAAACTTTGATATTCTTCATTGGTTCTTGTTTGTTATCGGCCACATTTAGACTTCATTTTTATTTAAGATTGAAGACATAAGTGTTGAAATATGCAACATGGTATTCTTTCATTTATGACTGAAAGACAAATTTTGGGACATCGAAAATATCATGAGTCAATCTGTTCTTGGAAAATTACCAGCCAAATTTTGCAGAGGTTTAAATTAAGTTAGCACACCTTCGGGTACTTACTCCAGCAGAATTTATTGAAGATTAATAATAGTTGTATGAATCACATGTCATAATACGTTTTTATCCAGTAAGGTGTCATTTAGCTCCCTAAATCCAAAACACACAGTGTGCAAGCTGTCCCAAACTTGTGAACAGGTTGTTTCAAATAGTTTGTTTGGAATTTACAACACTTTTATCTACAGAAATAAAGTTATGAATTGTGTTTGGATAATTAGATAGCCCACAAAAGCTTATTTGATCTACAGATTTGTGACTGGGCTACAGTTCTAACAGGTTTAGAACTGGTAGTCAAGGGGAGCTTGTGGTTCAAGAGGGACAGGAAAAGCATTTTTTTCCCTGAGGTGCAGGGGTAGCTTAGATAGAATGTCTTCAACACTCTAAATTTTGTCTTCAACACTTTCATCCTCTCTTTATGCATCCTCCTCTTTTTCTATTATACCATTTTCTGTTTATTAAAATTTCAATCCCATCAAGTGTACTCTTCTGGAAGCAGGGACCTAGGAAGAGTGCTAAACTAGAACGGCATCACTTTAGAGCATGTTTAAAATCCTGAATTATCCCTTCCTACCTCCCTCTGAGTCTCCTCCATACTGTGTTGATGAGTTCAATGAAATGTTGGAAAAATTAATCTGTAGTAAATTCATTCATATGAAGTTGTGAATGATAGTCTGAATATATATCATATCTTCTCGCTATTGTCCTTATTGCTCATATCCAAATAGTTTTTATCCAGATATGAATTTATTGATAGTGCAGAGAAAGTAATGAGGTTAAATACAGAGGTCAGTCACAATAGAATAAGATATTTTGCTATATTTGAGAAAAGGGCCCATCTTACAGACTCTTAAGTCCTCTTCTAACTCCTTTCCCATCTTTGCCTCCTATATATGCTTTTCACAATTTCTTTTTCCTGCTACTTCTAACTAACAGATTTTTTTTAAGGTGGCATTAAAAAAATAGTGGATTAACAATTAATATGGGATCTTGGAAAGGGATTTGATGTTCTTGTACAGAAGGAACTGAATGTTATTATAATGACATAGTTTACTGAGTTTTCTGACAGCTATAAATCCACCTTCAAATAAATATCTAAAGAACTTTCAAGTTCTCTCAAGTAACATTTCCTTTTTTATCCAAATTCCAGTCTTAACAAATCTTATGTTCATCTGCTTTTCAATAAAATAACTAAAATTTGTCCAATCAATGAATTTGTTTCTTGGGTTCTAGTAAATTTTATTTTTCTCTCTTTCCTTTCCTTCTGTTAACCTTCCTCCTCTTTTTTTTTTTTTTTAATTTTTGAATAGTGTTGACCTCATAGAAATGTTTAAAGACATAGTCTGTAAGAGACAGTTTTCCCAAGATTTAGTCAAATTGTATTTTTTTTTTTAGCAATTTTGACAAAATAGATTTTACATTTATTTAATTCCAGACAGAACCTTTTTTTAAAAAAAATTGGTTCAGAGAATAATATTTTCTGACTATCCAAGGATTTAATTGTTATTTACTTTGAAGGAATTTAAATTTCTTTACTTTTTTAATTTTTAATTTGAGGATAATTGCTTTTCAATATTGTGTTGGTTTCTGCTGTACAAAAACATGAATCAGCTTAAGTATACACATATCCTCTCCCTGTTGAGCCCATTTTCATTTTAAAATGAGTTGTTTCAAGAGTTCAAGAAAAATTGTTTTGTCTTTTAAATGTACAAATTTACCTTATATGAAAATGTCTTTTTTACTTATTAGTGTGCTTCATAGTCTATTAACTGTATTTGAGATTTAATAGCTGGAAAGAATATGTTAATTCTAATTTACTCCTCATAATTTTGCTTACATTTGAGAAGGATAACTTTTCTTAGGTTAAGTAGCATATTAAATGGTGGATTAAATACAAATCTCAGAGTATAAAACTTTTGACATCCTTGCTAATCTTAATAGCCAAACTTTGTGCTTGTTATGCACAAGATACTTATATTATGCCTATTCATTAATTTATTCCTTACCATAACCCTATCAAATGGGTAATATTATGATCAGTCTCACTTAACAGATGGGGAAATGGGGGCACAGAAAGTAGCTTTGAGTGTCAAAGACAGTATATGAACCTGGACATTTGGGTTGACTAAAACCCATGGTCTTGGTCATGACATCACATTGCCTCACTAGAAGGACAAATGTCACATTCCAAAGTTTCTATAATACAAATAAATGATTCATAATAGAGGGTACTCATGACCATAATAAAGACAAAACAAACCACACTTCAGGGCAACCAACCAACCAATACAAATCACCAAAAAAATTTAGATTTGAATGCACGAAGAATACATAAGACTCTAATCAATGAACTTGTTATTTGTGGCTCTTTCATGTTTTATTTTTTAAATGAGCTCATCAGATTCATCTTAAGAATTAAGGTCTGGTTTAGCTCTTTTGTTACTGTACTGAGTTGGCAGGTGGTGCTAGTGGTAAAGAACCCTCCTGGCAATGTAGGAGACATAAGAGACACTGGTCGATCCCTGGGTCAGGAAGATCCCCTGGAGGAGGGCATGGCAAGCCACTCCAGTATTCTTGCCTGGAGAATCCCATTGACAGAGGAACCTGGCAGGCTAGAGTTCATAGAGTCACACAGAGTGTCGGACATGGCTGAAGCAGCTTAGAACACACATGTCAATGAGACAAGAAACCAATAAAGGAAGATTTAAGAGGTGCTTTTTCACTGGCTATTTATGTAACAATATTTCAAGATTTTTCTAAATCTCAGTTCAGTTCAGTTCAGTCGTACAGTCGTGTCCGACTCTTTGCGACCCTATGAACTGCAGTGCCCCAGGCCTCCCTGTCCATCACCAACTCCCAGAGTTCACTCAAACTCATGTCCATCGAATCGGTGATGCCATCCAGCCATCTCATCCTTTATCATCCCCTTCTCCTCCTGCCCCCAATCCCTCCTAGCATCAGAGTCTTTTCCAATGAGTCAACTCTTCGTATCAGGTGGCCAAAGTATTGGAGTTTCAGCTTCAGCATCAGTCCTTCCACAGAACACGCAGGACTAATCTCCTTTCGAATGGACTGGTTGGATCTCCTTGCAGTCCAAGGGACTCTCAAGAGTCTTCTCCAGCACCACAGTTCAAAAGCGTCAATTCTTCGGTGCTCAGCTTTCTTCACAGTCCAACTCTCACATCCATACATGACCACTGGAAAAACCATAGCCTTGACTAGACGGACCTTTGTTGACAAAGTAATGTCTCTGCTTTTTAACATGCTGTCTAGGTTGGTCATAACTTTCCTTCCCAGGAGTAAGCGTCTTTTAATTTCATGGCTGCAGTCACCATCTGCAGTGATTTTGGAGCCCCAAAAAATAAAGTCTGACAGTGTTTCCACTGTTTCCCCATCTATTTCCCATGAAGTGATGGGACCAGATGCCATGATCTTAGTTTTCTGAATAGTGAGCTTTAAGCCAACTTTTTCACTCTCCTCTTTCACTTTCATCAAGAGGCTTTTTAGTTCCTCTTCACTTTCTGCCATAAGGGTGGTGTCATCTGCATATCTGAGGTTACTGATATTTCTCCCGGCAGTCTTGATTCCAGCCTGTGCTTCTTCCAGCCCAGCATTTCTCATGATGTACTCTGCATATAAGTTAAATAAACAGGGTGACAATATACAGCCTTGATGTACTCCTTTTCCTATATGGAACCAGTCTGTTGTTCCATGTTCGGTTCTAACTGTTGCTTCCTGATCTACTTTTATTTAAATTAAGTATTTGAACATTTTCCATTGCTACTTTCTTGTGATAGTCTAGAATGCCTACATATAAGTAAAAAGTGACTAATTGAAATTAACTTACTTTATTCTTATAACTGACAAATTTAATACTAGGCAGATGCATAATGAAATAAAAAAAATTTATTTTACCTCATTTTCAAATATAAATGATATACCTTTAGATTGATATTTTAGCTCCTTTTTGTTAACCTGCTTTTATAGATTTTTTCTCCTAAACATATTTGGAAGATTTTCTTTCTTAATGTTTTATTTTTTCTTATATTGATAATGCATTTCAAATTTTACTTTTATTAGTTTCGATTATCCTAATTTTCCTCTGATTCTTATTTTCATATCACTAAAACTTCATCCTTAATCACTTGTTTTCCTTTCCTGTATCCATCCATTCATTTTCAAATTACAACTCCACAAGTTACTTTTCTGTTTTATTTTCTTGCAAGATGATTCATTCCCTTCCCATGTTATCTTCCTGTAATTCTTGTCCAGAGCCTAGAGTTTTCAGAGAAACAAAGTGTGGGTCTAATTGTTCAGGAAGACCACAATCTAAGATTTTGAAAAGAAAGGATAGGCTGGTTATAAATTCACCTACCAATGATGATTCTTCTACCCATAACCCCTCTATCTTTTAAAACTAGATCCTGTGTAGGCAACTTTTTTTTTTTTTTTTTACCTTTCATTTGGGATAAGAGTATAGAGTCTTGTTTGCATCACTAAGATAAACAATATTATTGTCAAGAATTGCAGCTAAAACAAAATTTAAAAAAGGAAAAGCAAAAAAAAAAAAAAAAATAGGACTCTATCCAGGATATGTTTAGTATCCCAACGTTTTAGTTTTGTAATCTGTATTACCCTGAGTTGTCTATTCTCAGTTTCTGATTCCAAAATACAAATACTTAACTGACATTATACCTTGAAGAACACTGGTATCATCTACTCTTTTTTATGGCAAATTGCAAATAGAGCAGAAGTGTTGGTGTATAAGGTCTCAAGGTACATCTCTGACCTTTTCCCATCCTTGAGCCAGAGCAGTATAATTTCTTTAATATTTGGAGATGTTATGCAAGGTTTTATTAAATCTCAATTTCATATTTATTGAGTGCAGAAATGAATAACTAGTAAAATCTTGAGAATCAATGTTACTTTAATTTGAAAAAGGAAATGGCAGGCCACTCCAGTTTTCTTGCCTGGAGAACCCCATGGACAGAGGAGCCTGGTGGGCTACAAGTCCATAGGGTCACAAAGAGTTGGACACGACTGAAGCAACTTAGCATGCATGTTACTTTAATCCTACTTCTTTTCTAAATATGGTTCTTATAGAGCTTCAATGTTTTATCTATACAATGGAAAAAATAATAACTATTATTTATTTTAGGGGAATATATAATATGGTGAGTTTAAAGTGCTTGCACAGTATTTAGCATCGAGTGTGCAGTCACTCAGTCATGTCCAACTCTTTGTGATCTCCATATACTACAGCCTACCAGGCTCCTCTGTCCATGGATTTTTCCAGGCAAGAATACTGAAGTGAGTTGTCTTCCCCAGGGGATCTGCCCAACACAGAGATTAAACATGTATCTCATCGGTCTGCTGCATTGGCAGGTGGATTCTTTACCGCTGAGCCACCTGAGAAGCCCATATTTCACACTGAGTACCTCTCAATCTATGTTTTTACTCCTACCTGAATCTTTTATGGCAAAATAATTAACAGAGTTGGGAAAGGAACACAATTTAATAGTAGTTCTATTTTTCTCTCCAAAATTTGAGAATTATTGATAAGATATTGAACTGATTACATTTTTCATTTCTTAGATTTGGGAAAATGTGAAAAAACAATCTACAGAGCTTTCCCATCTGTGAATCTATCGGATAGTATATATGCTTAATTTATATTTATTTAAATCTAAATCTCTCCACTGTAGCAGAGGTAATTATGGTGGTAATCTCCTGGGATAAAATGTATGTGTTGTAAAAAATAAGTCAACTGACACATCTACTACAGTCGCTATAGTAAAAACACACAAACAAAGAAAAAAAATTGGAAAATAATAAATGTTGACAAGGTTGTGGCCCTCTTAATGTTGCTTGTGGGAATGCTATAAAAAAGATTTTGATGGTTCCTCAAAAGCTGAACAGAGTTACCATATGATACAGCAATTCTTTTCCGTATTATATACCAAAAAGCATTGAAAACAGAGGCTCAAAGACATATACCAGAATAATTGTAGCACTGTCCCAATAGGTACAATGTAGAAAAACCTACATATCTGTCAACATATGAATGGATAAGAAATGTGGTATATCATATCATAGAATATTGTTAGCTAGAAAAGAAATGATACATGCTACAATATATATGAACCTTGAAAACATCATGTTAAGTGAAATAAGCCAGACACAAAGGAATAAATATTGTGTGATTCCACCTATATTAAATATAAATAATTTTTTTTTCATAAGAGACAGAATATAGATTAGAGGTTATCAGAGGTTGGAGTGGAAGGTAAGACTGGGAGTACAAAGTTTCTGTTTGGCATGATTAAAACATCTTGGAAATACATAGAGGGGCAGTCGTACACATTGTGAATGTCATTAATACCACTGAATTGTATACTTATAACAAAATAGTAAATTTTATTACATCTACATTTATCTCCATCCTTAAAGAATTATAATGTAATATACCATATGCCATTGGATTATACACTTGAAGTGGGTGAATTGAATAGTATGTGAATTATATCTCAATAAAGTGGCTAAAAAGCTGAAAAATCTTTGAGGTTCCCCTTTGTTAGGAGGAAGGGAGTCGTTACTTTTCTGTTCATATGATAGGCTGTGGGGATAGGCCATTCTAATTCATGTCATAGTATAAAATAGAATGCTGCTGTGATTAACTGTTGCCCAGCAAGAATATGTTATACGTTAACGGTGCACCCATGCATACTGACATGCTATCAGGAAGTAAAAGGTTTCTGTGTTTCTCCAACTTGGTGAATGAATCACTTAGCTGGGGGAGGGGACTACTGACCACAGAACTTCAGCGTCCTGCTTGTTGGAAAGTCATTGTGGGGCACTGTCCTCACGCTAGAGCTCAGGTAAAATATTCCTAGTGTTTGCTGGTTTGATTATAAACCAAAAGAATGCAAGTTGGAGCCATACCCTGCCATCTTTGAAATGGTGCCTGACTCTTATTTCATACATTTTGAACTTTTTTATTATGTGAACCTATCACTTTTCACCCTGAAAGTAAGTGGAATAACAACTGATGCCCCAACAATGAAAACTAAAATGAGCTAGTTTATTAGTTTAGGCTAAAGCCACACTGAACAAGCAGAACACAAAGAGTTGGATAAGACTGGATGACTAAACAACAACAAAGTGTAAGTAGACATTGTTGTTGTTTAGTGGCTAAGTCATGTCACACTCTTGTGACCACATGGACTGTAGCCCGCCAGACTCCTCTGTCCTTGGGATTACCCAGGAAGGCATACCAGAGTGAGCTGCCATTTCCTTCTCCAGGGGATCTTTCCAACCCAGGGATCGAACCCATGTCTCCTGCTTGGCAGGTGAATTTTTTTTTACCACTGAGCCACCTGGGAAGCCAAATAAAAACTTGAGTAAACATTATTACAAACAGAGAAAACAGCATAGGACAGAAGCCTTACTCCAGAGATGACTCAGTACATCCTGATAACAGATAAAACAGCTGTGCTTGGAGCTTGGTAGCAATAAAGAGGTCTTGTGTAGGCCACAGTATGGGTGATGGATTTTATTCTAATTAAAAATGTGAAAATTGAAGGATTTTAAACATGGGAAATAACTTGATTTTTTTTTTTTTTTAAGCAGATCAGCTTGAGTATTGTGTGTGGGACAAAATGGAATAGTGGGAACAAGAGTGTGTAGAAACAGACTGAGAGGAAATTATAGTACTTTAGCAGGGGATGATATTCTTTTGTGGTGGCAATGACATTAGAGACAATGAAACAATTCAAGATACATTTAGGACATAGAACTAGAAAGACTTGGAGACAAATAGATTTGAGACCCTGAGATAGAGAGGAGAATATAAATAACTGAATCCTAGGTTTTGGACCCAAACATTTGGGTGGTTATTGACTCCATTTATCATGATAGAAAAATTGGGGTGGATTGTGGAGAGGTGATGAGGTTTACTTTGGGGACAAGTTGAGTTTGAGGTGCTTATAAGACATACAAGTGGAGATATAAATTAGAAGAGGGATCTGAGATAGAAATATTGTTTTGGAGTCTTGAAATTTAGGCGTTGTCAAAGTTGAAAGAGTAAGTGAAATTGTCTAGTGGGAGAGAGAAGAGTGAAAACTGATGCTCCGACCAAGCAGCCACAACATTCAGGCACAGCGAAGAAGGAACAACACTCAAAGAGTTCCAAGAAGGGGCTGACAGAGAAAGATGATGAAAAACAGGGCTCTGCTGTAATGGAAATAATGAGAATGTTGAAGAGAGGAAGGCTTGGCCAAGGTTAAGAATTGAAGTTTCCTCTTGTTTTACTAATATGGCAGTCATTGTCAATCTTAGAAATAGTAATTTTGGTAGTGCTGTGTGGGTGAAAGCTGTATTGTTTTTCCTTGAGAAGTGAATGTGAGGTGGTTAATGGTAACTGCAAAAGTAAACACCCTTTTGGGGAAGTTTAGCTGAAAAGAGTTCAAGAACCAGTACTAGAGAAGCATGTAAAGTCTATGTTCTGCCACCAATTATTTGCTTGAACATGGAAAATTATTTAATATCTCTGATTTTGTACCCCACTAGGATCTTACTAACAAGAGTGCCTACCTGAAAGGGTTTGTTGAAGAGTGTTTATGACAATGTCTTGCTACTTAGTAAACATTTAATAATGTTTACCCTTGATCTAAATATTATAATATCCATGATATTATAGGGATCTTCTCAGTCACAAAACTAAACTTTATATTCTTCAAAAAAAAAAAATAGATGGAAACATCAAAGCCAGGCCAATCAATATAATGACAGAGAAATTAAGGTCTGTTTATCCTAAGTAATCATTTTAATTTCTTATTATTGGTTTAAAAGTCTTTCCAGTTTCCTATTCTCTTATATCCATTTTTTTTACATATTTCCTACTATTCTAACATGTCTCATTGCAGAGAAAAAATACAGTGTTTTTGTTATAGACATTGGCTTAAATTGTTTTGAATTTATAAGGATATCTTAAAAATTATTGTTTTTAATCAGAGAAGACATTTATTTGGGGAAATATTATTGTAGATAACTTACAGACCATACATTATCTTCCTATTTCTACTCCATGTTGCTTATTATCTGTATAATTTTATGAAAAGAAACTGTTTTGGCAGATACTAAATCACTAAATTAAAAAATAATTTAGAATACGTTGCATACTTAGTTACTTTTTGTATTTCCTATTTATGTATATTTAATATGCCTTTTAAAAATACCAGTTGAGCTTTTCAGATTGCTCTGTTTCAATTGCTTTTTTTTGAGCTGTAATCCATCTATTTTAAACACAGATATTTCTCACATTTCAATTTAAAATGCTCAGTTCATTACTATGGACCCACCTAGTGTCGACTTCTCAAATTCATTTTTTTACCACATATGCATGCTTATGCTATACATCATATACATCATGTAATAAATGAATTGCTTACATAATCTTAACATTTAAAAGCTCATTTCCAGAATCTTAATGTTTTTGTTTGCTTTCTTATGGCATGCATTGTGTGCAACATAAACAATCTGAGAATAATTGACTATGGGTTAAACATACAGCCGCTAGAA
The DNA here is from genome assembly GCF_029407905.1 of Bubalus kerabau. Classification (NCBI taxonomy): domain Eukaryota; kingdom Metazoa; phylum Chordata; class Mammalia; order Artiodactyla; family Bovidae; genus Bubalus; species Bubalus kerabau. The sequence continues at coordinate 35,782,395 of NC_073624.1, read as the reverse complement.
AACAATCTTATTGCTCTTTTCAGCATCATTCACTCAAGAGGAAAATGTAATCACTGGTATGAAGGGTAGTATTATTGAGAGAGGTCATTTTACATAGGAATTTGTATGATTTATTTGATGCACTGGAGTTACTTTTCTAAGTTTATAAACAATACCTTATTGGCTGAAATAACTGCTAATACTTATATTGCATTTCACAGTTTACAAAGCATTTTTCATGTATATTATAATATTAAATATTTATAACATCTTTGCTGGATAGGAATTGTTATCATCCCCAAGTTACTAGTGAGGCAGCTGAGGATCAGAGAGGTATGAGGGGAGAATTGTGACTTGAACCTAAGTTCTCTGAATTAGCATAATAAATGTTTGTTGATTCCTGATATTATGTTGCTTCTGAGATATTTTTTGGTATATAATCCAATCAATACCTATCTGTTATAGCAAACTATGTACTCAGTATGCATATTACGTAAAATTTGGTCTGGATATCATGTACCTAAATTGTTCAGAAACTGGCCTGTTTGCAAATTACATTAATAAGATTACATTAACTTTACTGGGCAGTTCAGTATATTCTTCATTGCACTTCTGTAATCTTATTTCTCATCAAATATTTTGTTTACATCAACTTAATTTTAATGTTTATTTTCAATCTATACAATATATTGAAATATAAAACTTATTACTTAGCTTTTAATGACAATCACTGCACAAAACTTCCTGCTTTTCAGTTTCTGCCAAAATAGAAACAGACTTGTTCCTTCCCCTTGTCTCAGAGGGGAAAAGTCCAGTACAGGCCATTTACCCAAGCAAATCTCTTAATGTGTTCACTGGCTTTTGGGGGAGGGGGAGGCAGAGAAAGGGGATATTGGGTTTCCCTTTGTAAAGGAGAAGAAGAAATGGAAGGGAGAGGAAGGAAAATAAATGTTGTATTCTCATCCTTTCTCACCCTATACTTAACCTGGAAAACTGAATGTGCAAAAGGACTGAATAGGCATCTTTGAAATCTTGACTAAATAAGGCAGTAACATGCATCAAGTAATAGACAAGCCAGAACTTCTAAGGTAGAATATTAGTGTGGTCTGCTAGCCTCCAGGTGCTACAGTGTTGATTGTGAGAATGTAGAACCATAGGTCACTTAGCTCTGTACGTCTGCCTAGCGGTCGTGGTTGTTAAACACTCACAGAATCACATAAGGACCATAAGCCCCTATGCAGAGGGTCAGTACATAGTTTTCCAGGAAGTTGCCCAGTGCTGGAGTGCTTTACCTCTGGCCTTCTTGCCTGAGGCCCTCACTACCACCTGGCTGCAGTGGTCAGTGACTCTGAGGCCAGTGTCTATGGCCCAACATGCTCTGGCTGTCAGTGCTAAGCCCTAAGTAGTCAGTAAAATTAAAGGACAAGCTGAGAGGCAAGTGGGTCATTCCCTCAAACGTGGCTGTACAGGCCACCTGAGATTGAGAGGAACTGTGCGTGCCGCTGCCCACGTGCTCCGGACTCCAGGCATGGACAATTTGCACTTGCCCCCACGAGAAGCGGAGTGGGAATACTGCCCTACTAAGGCCATGGTGGATGGCGTATGCGCAGGCCACGTTGCTGACGTCAAAGCGCACACCAGGCACGTTCCCTTCCGTATCCTGTCTGCGCAGGGACTGCCGGGAACACCCGCTACCCTTGCCCTGGTCCTGGTCTTCGCCATGGCCGAGGTCTGCACTCCTAGAGACTGATGCTTCAAGTTTAGTTCTTCACACGTGCAGTCTACCAGCTTTCTGATGTCATGGGTCACTGTCAGAGATTCATTTATCAAGGTGGGCCAAAACTTACCCTAAACATGTAAATATACTTTTGATTTTGTAGATATACTGATGACCATATATATGTACTTATATGGCCAAGCATACATTTATATTTGGAGAAGGCAATGGCACCCCACTCCAGTACTCTTGCCTAGAAAATCCCATGGACGGAGGAGCCTGGTGCTGCATCCCTGGGGTCACTGCGAGTTGGACACAACTGAGCGGCTTAGCTTTCACTTTTCACTTTCATCATTGGAGAAGGAAGTGGCAACCCACTCCAGTGTTCTTGCCTGGAGAATCCCAGGGACGGGGAGCCTGGTGGGCTGCCGTCTGCGGGGTCGAACAAAGTCGGACACGACTGAAGTGACTTAGCAGCAGCATACATTTATATTTAAAGTAATCAAAGCCTTTGTTGCCCTATTTGATGTACTTGAAGTATTCCTCAGGTATTCCCCTGCCATGCTTCCAGAATTTGATGTACTTGAAGTGTTTGAAAAACACTAAGGTAAATGGTCGTATCGGGTTAGCTGGTGTATTACATGTATATATATGAAAGTATGTATGTAAGCTTTACTTATATATGTGGTAAACATATATCAGTGAGTAGTAAAGTATATGACCAACACTTAGGGAATTACCTACTGTTATTTGGACTTTACACATTCAAACAATGAACGATCTTCTCTAGGAGAGTATTATGTTGGCTTCCTTTTCACGGTTGGCTTTGAAGGAGCCGCATATGTTTTATTCTTCAGGACGTACTATATTGGAACCCCTGTGCTAACTGGACAGCTATGTATCTTTCAGTGAGACATAAAGTACTTAGTAACTCAGGCATGTCTTTTCTGCCCCAAGATTAGTTGCAAAGTAAATAAAGGGGATATAGTGAAGGAGTGTTTCTGAGGAAAACATGAGAATTGTGGGAAACATGATGACAATTACAGTTGTATAGTATTTGAGGACAGTGAAAAATTTAAGAGGGAAGAAGAGCAAACTGTGATAAAATAACAGGTGGGGACAATTTGAATGTACACTATAGCAACTTGTTTCTTTGTATTATCGATATACTTTAAGAGAACAATTTAGTACTTTGTAAGAGACACTGTATTTAAATGAAATGAAATCTCATTTGTTGAAGTATTTTAAAACTTGAAATCCCTGACTTTTAAAATTGTTGAAATGCTTGAATTTAAATAAAAATTAACATGTAGTACATATTATGAAATGTTTGTAAATGCCTAGTTTAAATTTATTTAATATTCTAATATTTATCTCCCTAAGATAAGGCAATGGCACCCCACTCCAGTACTCTTGCCTGGAAAATCCCATGGATGGAGGAGCCTGGTAGGCTGCAGTCCATGGGGTCCCTAGAGCCGGACATGCCTGAGCGACTTCACTTTCACTTTTCACTTTCACGCATTGGAGAAGGAAATGGCAACCCACTCCTGTGTTCTTGCCTGGAGAATCCCAGGGACGGCGGAGCCTGGTGGGCTTCCGTCTATGGGATCACACAGAGTCAGACTCGACTGAAGTGACTTAGCAAGATAATATATCTTAATTTTCATCTGCTTACATTTAGAATTATTTCTGATGTTATGGTTTTCTAACTTTTCTAAGGTTTAGTGGAATTCTCTTCCATCCAAACTCTGCTCCAGCTGCACACCCCCCAACTCACCATTATTCTCTAATTTAATATTTCTAATTCTATTACCTAAGTTTTGGGGGTTTTTGTTTTTGAGAAAGTGTTCCAAGGCTAAACAAGTCTGGGGATTACTGCTTAATAATCAGTCACAACTAGTTTATTAGCAGCCTAGTTTTATTTATAGAATACATATTTAAATATTATACACTTTATTTTTTTTTTTTTTAATTTTATTTTATTTTTAAACTTTACATAACTGTATTAGATTTGCCAAATATCAAAACTAATCCGCCACAGGAGGGTTCAGGATGGGGAACACATGTATTATACACTTTAAATGCATTTGCTCTCAATGGGATAAAATTTGTAGTCTTTCAACATTTTGTACTTCATTTGTTCCTGCCTGTGTGCATGCTGGATTTAGGATATAGTCAGCTGTTGCATGATCCTGTTAACTATATCTATGAAAGCTCTTTAAGATCAGGTCATTAAATTAACAAGTCTGGTGTTCCCTGATACTGAATTTTGCCCTTCAATGAATATATCAGATTCAGAAATCAAGGACAATTCCATGAATTCTGCAGCTGCTTTTATAATTTCTTAAACTGTAGGTATGCAGACAGAACTGCTTATATGTGACAGAAAAGTGTGATTGTATGTATTGGACAAAAATTATAGAAAAGTAGGAATGAGATAAAATTACTGTTTTGAACTAATAGAATGTAAGTGATTTCTCATTTGTGTTTTTCATAACTAATCTTATGTTCAGGCAGTAATTACCTCTTTCTCCTTTGCTTCTTTAGTATCTTGACAGGATAGCTTCTTATTGGTTTAATTACTTAAGGATTTGTTTAAATATGTTTTCATTTAGGAGGGTATTTGCCCTTTTTTGCACTTAGGTGCATCCTTTAAAATGCTCTTTATGTAACAAGGCAGTTTCCTTTTAAAAGAATTCACTCACTTCCCTTAAGCTAAAAAATGGTGGGCATCTTTAACATATGTGTTGGTATTTATCATTCCTCTGCCATGCTTCCAGAATATCAGAATGATAAGGGGAAATCATTAGATTCTCTCCATTTAATTTAACAGTTTTAATTGGGCAGGATCATTATTGCATTTTCTTTCAGTGAATTGTGGGTTGCTTTTTCAGTGAATCAAACTGTTCAGGTTGCTTATGAGGTTCAGCCCTTGGCATAATATCACTAATGATTTCTACAGGACCTTGAAATAAAGCAACAGGAAAATCTATCAACAAAGAGATATAAATGGAATATTTTAGATCAAAAATAAGATTCAAGTCTTTGTACTGGAAGAAAAGGACAGAAGTGGGCAATTTCATACTTGATCATTGTAAATGCAATCAAAATGGCAGTTACTGCCTAATTGCCAAAATAGCATCTGGAAAAATGTAGTGGTAGTTGTATAGACAGGGATTATTACCATTAATAAATTAATAAAGCCCATTACTTTTTCCTCAAAAACTTTAGACATTTTAAATTTTCTGTTTTTCTTCCTCTGACTGGTGCATGTTTCCTAGAGTATGCTGTCAGCTGATGCTTTTCTCTTTCTAATGTAACTTTTAATATGAAGACCCTGTGTTATTTGTAGTCTTTTTTATGGAAGGGAGTAAAATATTTGTTTGTGTGTGTATGTGCATTTATGTGTGGGGTGTTTGCATGCATGTTTGCAGAGGGATGGAGGAAAGCTATGGAATTTATGCTTCATTTTATCAGAGATGAACTCTTTTCTTCTGTTATTTCAAGAGCATCTCTCAACAGTTACTGACTAAATTGCCAGAATCAATGGCTTTTTAAATAGGCCTCTTTTAGAAAAAAAATTTCATTATGTCTGTCCTTTCCTGAAACTTTATTTTTTCTAGTTTAGTACTTTAGTCATCTTATTAAACAGACTTTCGTACTTACAAAATAAAATCTGCTTTTACTATGATACTTTTACACACTTCAGTTTCATATTTCCATCTCAAAGTTAGAAACCTTTACTTAGATGTTCTGCCATTATGTCAGATTCAACTTAGCATCACTTTTCCCACAAAAAATCCCAACTTCCAAACTTCTGTTAATTCCACCACAGTCTTCTGTGGACTTTGACCCTCCACCCCTTGCTGTTTCTTACACTTCAATCCTAGTCTAAGGAAAGCTTCTTTGAGGAGGTAATATTTAATCATGGTGTAAAAGCGATCACGGGGAGCACAACCTGTCATTGGGAAAAATATTGTGCAACGGCCTGATACCAGGACAAACAGACATAGGGTCTCAAAGGCTCCTGATTTTTCCTTCAGGTAGAGCATGCCATGGGTATTATAGAACATTGAAATGTTCTTTGGAAGGTCTGGAGGATACAATTATGAATAAGACAGAGCATCCATCTTTTTTAGAGCTTAGAGCTAAGTAGTTGGAACTTACTTTCTACCTGGTATTATGGCAACCCCAAGAAGGATAACAGGTGAGGGATCAACCTGGGATTCCAGTGGAGTCTTCTGCTTCAACAGACTTAAAGGCGGAGTAGCAATTAGCCTGATAAAAAGGGGTAAGGGAGTGTGGAAGATGTTCCAGGAGGAATGTGCTTTTCACACAAGAGCACTGAAGGAAGGATTAACAGGCTGCTTGCCAACAATTTTACCAGCCTGATATAGCAGGAGCTTGAAGTTCATGGCATGCAGGGAGAGATTTCATGACAGAGCATGAAAAGTCTAATATGACAGGTTAAGGACTTTTTATTTATATAGGCTATCATCTCTCATATTCTTCAAACTATATCCAATCCTCTTTTAAAGAAAAAATTATATACCCCAAAGGATATATTCAGTGAGGGCTTTGATTTTAAGTTAAACATTATTTCAGAAACTAAAATTATAGTCTGTGAAAATATCATTAAATTAAGGATTATTATTAAAAAATGAGAATTCTGGTCTTTTTTAGTAGGTAAAATACTTTTTAATAACAAAAATTACATATAAATTACAGGCCTCTCAAAATAAGATGTGTGGGATCCACTGTTATGAATTGAAGTAATATTGTGTATAGTTGATGAACAACCATTGGAGAGGTTATATTTTAATTAGATGTATACTTAACTAATGTATGTATATATAAATTTTATGAAAACATAATGCATTCACATTCAGAATAAAGAAAAAATACAAAAATCTTTCAAAAGCATATAGCAGAACAGATTTAATCTCGTAGCTATCTTCCTTCTGTCCAGCTCTGACTTTCCCCCTCCCTACAATTATAACCATTTTTATTTCATTTTCTTGTATATTCTTTCAAAGTTTTCTTATGTACATATCAGAAAGGAATTTGACATCTTATTTTCACAAATGTTATAGCACATTTCACAGTGCTCAGATGTGTACCTTGTTTTTCTTCTCTCCGTGCACACGTGTGCACACACACACACACACATGTATATGGGCTTCCTAGGTGGCACTAGTGGTAAAGAACTCGCCTGCCAATGCAGGAGACAAAATAGACACAGGTTTGATCCCTGGGTTGGGAAGATGCTTTAAAGGTGGGCATGGCAACCCACTTCAGTATTCTTGCCTAGAGAATCCCTTGGACAGAGGAGCCTGATGGGCTAGGGTCCATAGTGTCGCAAAGAGTCAGACACAAGTGAAGTGACTTCATGCACGTGTGTATGCGCACACACACATACACACAAGAAATTTTTATATTGAAGATGTTTTATATCAGTGCATACTTACATTCTTTATGCTTTTGTTAATAGCTTTGTAGTTTAATATGGCTTTGTTGTTTCCCTGATTAATGACCTTTGGATTGTTAACAGTTCTATGCTATTATGTGCTGTTCCACAGTAACTAAATTTGAATACATGACATCCTGCACATTTGAAAGTATATCTCTAATAAATTCCCAGAAGTGGAATTGCGTTTGTAATTTTGGTAGTTATTTTCAAATTACTGTCCAGAAGGTTTATATCGATATACATTTCTACTAATAATATACAAGAGCACGTGTTTCCATAAGTCACCAACAGACTGTAGGTGTTAGTAAGCTTTTGCTGTGTTAACAAACAAGGCCACTCTCTCTATGGGTTACTGTTTTGAAAAGAATCTTTTCTTGCATGTGTAACATGAAGTCTCTGTGGGTCAGCTGTGTGTTGACCTTATCGAACTAAGTCTCTTCTCATTCCTAGGACCCAGGCTGATTGAATAGCCCTTATCTGAGATATACTGTTTTCATGGTGGAAGACAGAAACAAGATAAGGTAGCTGAACCAAATCAGACATTCACAGAAAAAGCTGCATATTCCAGTGACCAAAGCACATAACATGTCTAAGATAATGTCAGTGGGGTAGGAAATGAAATCTCTTGCAACAGAATTTAACAAGGGAGAGAATAAATTATTTATGAGTGAATAATACAGTCTAACAAATAATAATAGACAAATAACTTTTCATTTTTGCCAAGCTAATAGGTTAAAAATATAATAATCACCCTGTAGTTATAAACTGCAGTTATGTTAAAGGATATTGAGCATCTTTTTCTTTGTTTAAGAACCAATTCTATTTCCTTCCCTTTGAACAAGTTATATCATTTGTCTGTTTCCACTATTGGATTGTTGACCTTTTCCTCATTGATTAAAAAAAACTCTTTATATATCATGGAGGTTATTGAATTCCTTTGATATAGGTTGCATAAACTGTTTTTCCAAACTAGTAAGACTACTCCAAGTTTATACAGCAGTTTACTCATGTTCTCTTCTGGTAGATTTATGATTTTATTCTTTACATCTAAATCTTTATCCATTTGGAATTTTAAAAATTATTTTTCTTATTTGTTTATTTTTCAAGACAGACTTTTTAATTAGTTTGTCTAGTATTTTAAGCATAGACTGGTATTTTAACTTAAACTTATTAAATCTATACATTCATTTAGAGAGAAATCATATTGATGCTACCTATCCAGGAACATAGTATATCTCCATATTGTGTTAAAGCGTTTTTCAGATAGGTCTTTATATGAATGATTTAATGAGGTCTTTTTTCCCATTATCTTTTGATAACTGGGTGTTATATATACAAAAGTTATTGATTTCTGTATACTACATTTGTTTCCTGTTATGATTCTGAATTCTCATAGTGCTTCTGAGATTTTCAATTGATTCTCTAATCTATATTTTCTTAACTCCAACAAACTAATACTAAAATTCTTGAAGGTCAGAAAATAAGTTATTTTAAAACCACTTGTTACTTAAACTACCCACAGAATTTTGTTTCACTGAATAATACTTTTATCATTTTATCTTATGGTGTGATAACTTTCAAACCTAGCTCTCTTGTAGAGTAGAACAGGCATGAGGTTTGTAATTGGAAGAAAGTGAAAATGAAAGTGAAGTTGTTCAGTCATGTCTGACTCTTTGCGACCCCATGGACTATAGACAACCAGGCTTCTCTATCCATGGGATTTTCCAGGCAAGAATACTGGAGTGGGTTGCCATTTCCTTCTCCGGGGAATCTTCCTGACCTAGGGATTGAACCCTGGTCTCTTGCATTGTAGGCAAACGCTCTACCGCTTGAGCCACCAGGGAAGTCCATAGGTTCAATTAGTGGTTTTGCCTATTGCTAGTTATGTAATCCAAAGATAGATAATTTTTGTTCCTGTATTTCGCTTACCATTTCTGTGACGTGAAACTAATATTCATAACTGATACATTCCAGATTTGTTTTGAAAATTAAATTAATTAACCTGTGTGAAAATTGTAGATTTCTAGTTTGTAAGAACTTGATAATTTTTTTTATTGTAACAGAAAGTCCATATTTTTCAGTAGGTCCTAATTCCTTGGGAAAAAAAAAGTTTATTGTTGTGCCCTCACCTTTTATCAGAGTGCCATGGCCAGAAAAGAGGTTCATAAAAAACATAAAAATTGTTATGTGTATTTATTTGTTTTTTTTCCCCTCAATAAGTCTAGTAAAATTCATTGAACACACTCAATAATAGAAAAATGCTTACTAAGATGACTTATACTTTAAGATTAAGAATAATGGTTCACCTATAAAGACTGAGTAAATCTGAAGTTTGGTCCCCAAACCAGGAAGGGCATGCATTTTTTTTTTTTTTAAGATATGCTTGTGGTGCTGGCATGTCTTACAAATTCCTCAAGTCTTTTAATATATGCTTTAAGTGAAAAGTGAAAGTGAAAGTCGTTCAGTCGTGTCCGACTCTTTGGGACCCCATGGAGTATAGAGTCCAGAATTCTCCAGGCCAGAATATTGGAGTTGGTAGCCTATCCATTCTCCAAGGGATCTTCCCAACCCAGGAATCAAACCGGGGTCTCCTACATTGTAGGCAGATTCTTTACCAGCTGAGCTACCAGGAAAGCCAAATAAATGTTTCAGGTTACAGACCCATGATTTGTTTAAAGGGCTTCCTTGGTGGCTCAGATCTGCCTCCAATGCAGGAGACCCAGGTTTGATCCCTGAGTTGGGAAGATCCCCTAGAGAAGGGAATGTCAACTCACTGCAGTATTCTTGCCTGGAGAATTCCATGGACAGAGAAGCCTGGGGGGCTACAGTCCATAAGGTCACAAAGAGTCAGACAAAACTGAGCAGTTAGCACACACACACAATTAAGTATTTTTAAATACTAATACACCATTTGATACCTAAATAGTTCTTCACCTTCAGGGAAATTTACAAATATCAGTATGTCTTTTTTTCCCATTTATGAAAGTGTGCATTATAAACAATGACGTTTTAATATATAAAGGTGGTTTACAATACAAGTGTAAATTAAACGTTCTATCCATGCTTACTGAATAATTGTATGAATATATTCTTTTGATAATATCTATTTTCTTTAATCCTGTGCATAGTCTGACTGAATTATTTTCTAAATTATGGCAGTAAGTCATTTTAGTTAACAATAATGTGAGAAAAAAAAAAAAGGAAGCTGTGTATTTGGCAGGAGTTCTACAGAGTGTCCACAAACTTCATTTTGAAAAGTAGGTTTTCTTGAACACAATTTACCTGTCAGGATTTCTCACATTTCAACTTTTCAGTTTGTCTTTGAGTTTCTCATTTGATATTTTGAAATTTCAGATAAAGAAAGAATCCCTTGTGTTTATCTCTCCCTGCAATGCCAGTCACTGTCATCACACAATGTAACATGTTCACTAGAGTAATAAACTGCCTTTACTTCTCTCATTAAATCAGATAATACCAATAAATGTAATTGCACTTAGAAAAAAATGAAAGTTGTGACTTGAAAGTTTAAGCACAAAAGTTTCAGAATCACAAATAGGTGAATTTAGTGATAAAATTAGTTATTTACAAATGTGTTTGTGTGTGTGTATGTATGTGTGTGACCAGTTAAGTTCTCCTAGTTGTTTTAACTTAATTGAACTTAGCCAACTAATTAATCAAAGATCCTCTGGAGAAGGGATAGGATACCCACCTCCAGTACTGTTGGGCTTCTCTTGTGGCTCAACTGGGAAAGAACCTGCCTGCAATGCGGGAGACCTGGGTTCGATTTCTGGGTTGGGAAGATCCCCTGGAGAAGGGAAAGGCTACCCACTCCAGTAGTCTGGCATGGAGAATTCCATGGACTGTATAGTCCATGTGGTCACAAAGAGTCGGACAGGACTGAGCAATTTTCACTTCAATTAATCAGATACTTTTCTTCACAATCTTTTATGAATTAATTAATTTTATATTTATTTATTTTGACTGAGCTGCGTCTTCACTGCAGCATTTGGTCTTCTCCAGTTGGAGCTCATGGGTTTTAGTTGCTCCAGAGCACGTAGGATCTTTTTTCCCTGACCGAGGGATTGAACCTGCATCCCCTGCATTAGAAGGTGGATTCTTAACCACTGGAGCACCAGGGAAGGCCCTTCACTATCTTGTTTTGTGGATGTAGAGTTATCACATACTTAAAGGGGTTAAAATAAAGTACAAGAATTGTTCTTAAAACATTTTAAAAAATGGAACATTTTTAAACTGAAACAAAACTGAGAAGGGTAAGACATTTTATTTTGCAGATTATAAATTGATTTATCAAAGAAGAGATTACAGAACTGGAATATGAGAGTCAAGAAGGACTTTAAAAATCATCTTCCCTGAGATGTTGAAGGTATAGGCAAGATTGCATCACCAGTGAGGAAGGAATTGAGGCTCCCCTAGAGCTCAGGCCTTTTTACTTTCAGCTTAGCCATGCTTCTTCCTTCTCAGCTGTTCTAGATGTAAGCAGACTGAACATTATTAATAGGTAACATTTTGATTTACTGTGAATAGGATATATTTGTCATTTACTTAGTATGCAAGCAAAGAATATAGAGAGTAGACAAAGAGGGATCAAAAATGAAACTAATTGTTCAAATATTTTCATATATTACTCTATTTTCCCTTATTTCTGTTCTGATTAGTTAATATTAAGAAATAGCTACCTCAACTACAGTGGAAAAACTTCCCTGAAAGGTGTACACTAAAATATTTTGTATAAATTATCTAATAAGTAAGAATCCAAGCCACATTGTAGCAATATTACTACTTTTCACTTTGCTGCTGCCTCTAGGTAAAATATTAGTATAGTGTCTTCCCTAAATTTCTTTCCTAGTTGAGAAATACATAACAGAAAGTTTGGTGATCAAAAAGTGCATTTTTTAAAAGTATGATCCCATTTGGATAGATTCTCTTCTAATGGGTTATATGGATTTTTTTTTTTTTTTTCTAAATAGGAATCTTGACTTTTACCACCAGAGTGATTGGTTCATGTCTTTTTCGGCCTCTTGAACTGACAACAGTTAGACAACATTACTTAACACAAAGAGAGATGATTGTGTAATGAGTAAAAAAGTAAAAGTGAAAGTTAGATTAATCTTCCTAACAGATACCTTTTCTTAAAATGATTATTTCTGTAAGACAGAAATTTTACTTCCGAATAGTTACATGGTGACTAGAAGATGATATTCAGTTGGTAAATCATGTTAAACTCTTTGTGACCCCATGGACTGCAGCATGCCAGGCTTCCCTGTCCTCTCTCCAATCATGTCCATTGAGTAGGTGATGATGTCTAATCATCTCATCCTCTGTTGGTCCGTTTTCCTTTTGCCTTCAATCTTTCCCAGTACCAGGATCTTTTCCAGTGAGTCGGCTCTTCACAATGAGTGGCTAAAGTATTGGAGCTTCAGCTTCAGCATCAGCACTTTTAATGAATACTGAGGATTGATTCCTTTAGGATTGACTGGTTTGATCCCCTTGCTGTCCAAGGGACTCTCAGGAGTCTTCTCTGGCACCACAGTTTGAAAGCATCAATTTTTTGGTGCTCAGCCTTCTTTATGTCCAGCTCTCACATCCATATGTGACTATTGGAAAAACCATAGCTTTGCCTATACAAACCTTTGTTGGTAAAGTAATGTCACTCCTTTTTAATATGCTGTCTAGGTTTGTCATAGCTTTCCTTCCAAGGAGCAAGCATCTTTGAATTTCACGGGTGCAGTCACCATCGACATTAATTTTGGAACCCAAGAAAATAAAATCTGTTCCTGCTTCCACTTTTTCCCCTTCTATTTGCCTTGAAGTGATGGGACCAGATGCCATGATCTTATTTTTTTTAGTGTTTAGTTTCAAACCAGCTTTTTGACTCTCCTCTTTGACCCTCACCAAGAGGTTCTTTATTTCCTCTTCACTTTCTGCCATTAGAGTGGTATCAGCTGCATAGATACTTGCATTCTGACAGAGGATGAAATGGTTGGATGGCATCACTGACTCGATGGACATGAGTTTGAATAAGCTCCGAAAGTTGGTGGTAGACAGGGAAGCCTGGAGTGCTGTAGTCCATGGGGTCGCAAAGAGTCAGACATGACTGGGCGACTGAACTGAACTGAACTGAATTGCACAAATAGGCCCCCTTTATCTGCAGTTTCACTTAACCTAGTTTCAGTTACCCATGGTCAACCATGGCCTGAAAATATTATATAGAAGATTCCAGAAATAAAAGATTCATAAGTTTTAAGTTGTGCACCTACTCTTAGTAATATGATGAAATCTCACGCCTTTCTGTCTTTGTTCTGCCCGTGATCCCCATCCATTGACAATACTATGACTCTAACCCAGGGTGACTTAAGCACATCAGTCCTCTTCCTGACATATTATCAGAAGGTCAATAGTAGTTTAATGCTATTGTAATGCCTGTGTCATTCACCTCACATCATCTCATTACATAGGCATTTTATCATCCCACGTTACCACAAGAATAAAGGTGACTACAGTATAATAAGAAAAGTGAGGGCTACTATATTTTCCTATGGAGCCCCCAAATCATAATCATATTAATAAAGATAACATTTAGAAGTTAATTTTAAAGAGAGAGCCAAATTTTATGATGAGTATAGTAATTCTGATATTTATCATCACCATCAAGTTGGGACCAGGGTACTTACTATTCTTTGTTGTTGTTGTTGTTGTGTTAGTCACTCAGTCGTGTCCGACTCTGCAACCCCATGGCCTGTTGCCCACCAGGCTCCTCTGTCCATGGGATTCTCCAGGCAAGAACACTGGAATGGGTTGCCATGCCCTTCTTCAGGTGATCTTCCCGATCCAAGGATCAAACCTGGGTCTCCTACACTGCAGGAAGATTCTTTACCATCTGACCCACTAGGCAAGCCTCATCTTTAACTGTTTTTAGTTGTTGTATAAGGAACAATCTTTAATATGAAGTTATTTGTGAGGATGGAGTAATCACCACTCAACCTAACTTTGAAGTTTAAACATTCACTTTGCATCAAAACAGCTTTAGAAGCACTTGCCTGTACACTTGGTATATTAATAGTGTTTAGGGTATATTTGAGATAAAATAGCATTTGATGCCTTTTGGGAACTTTGGAGAAAAGTTACCATAACTTTGGTGTTACCCATTTCTGCACTTATTAGTTTTGGGATACCAGACAAATACTTTGTAAGCCATGGGTCCCTCATTTGTAGTTGGGATGATACAACTACATATCTTATATAGTTGTGTTGAATATTAAATGTGATTATTTTATATATATCACAGATACTGGTAGAAAGTACTCAGATTCTGAGAGCTATCACTTTTAAATTACTAAAAATTATTCTAAAGAAGATAAATGGTAAAATATCAAACAGTGAGGGCTATTACTGGGAATGGATCATGTCTTTGAGAGAAGTATGAGACTGCAGTTTCTAAGATGACAACGTTCTTGAAGTGTTGTTGAAGAACACTAGTTGGCCAAAAATGTGATCTGAGGACAATTCATATGTTTATTCTAACTAACCAAGTAATAATACAGAAGAGTGTGAGGATGGAAAAACCTTGAACTTATAGACCATTGTATGTCAATTTTCTTGCATAAATGTGTTACGGGGAATTGAAATTTAGGACTTTAAAAAGGAAGAGATGTTATTGAATTTCTTAGGTGTGTTTCTAAAGAAATTCAATTACAGGACTTTATTCTACTCTAAGTCAGAGTTTTAATCTGCCCCTGATAGATCAGTGGTGAGCTCACCAGGTATTTGCTGAATGGCTCACAGAGGTACATTGATTGGAAGTTCTTTTTTTTTTTTTTTTTTTTTTTTTAACATTTTGTGACAGTTAAATAATTGCAGGGGAGGAAATAAGTGAATATTTTCTTAATGTCTTTTGAGGCAGGTTAAGGCAATATGATATTGGTATTGTCTGACACTGGTATTAAATTCATTGTAGTTATAATATTAAAAATTTCATTTCTCAAAAATAACCTTACAAATTCCATAAACTGATAACAGGAACATATATCAAATATTAAGATGCTGTCTGTACCTGTGACTACATATTTTAGTTATTAAAATAAAAGATGTTCAACAATTCTATTTTAAAATAGGGGAATGGACTTTCTTCCTTTTAAAATGAGAAATATTAGAAAAAACTGGCTGAAACAGTGGCTGAAAGAGGTTAAATTTGGAAATAACTTGTTTATCATTGTAAAAGATTCTGATATTTCTTTGAGAATTCTCCAGCAGTATTCACTAGCATATCTTATATTTTTCTAGCTTATGTGAATATCATTTTTATATCTACAATGGAAACAACATAAGCTCAAAAGCACACTTTTTTCAGCTTCATCCCATTTTCCATAATACTGCTACAACTATGTCAAAGAGACTCATTAAATGTTTTATGGGCTTTCTGTTGTAGTTTGTGCTTTGGTTCCCTCTGAAGATGTATTCATATTCATATCTGTGTGTGTAGATCATTTGTATTTCCCACCAATTTAATTATTGTTCAGTAAGTTCTTGTCATTGCTTTTCTTTCACTTGTTTTTGGTTTTAACTTTGCTTACCATATTTATGTTGGGGAGCCTGCATATGAAACAATTACTTTGAATTTTGCTCAAATATATTTTTAAAATTAGATTTATTGGAAAATTTTCTTGATTCTACTTTTAAGGCCACAGGCTATAGCATGCCATTAAGCACTTAATAAATGTTCAGTGAATGATAAAGTGTATCTCAGTCTACATACATTATGAAACTTCCTGGAGATCTACCTATAACAGTATAGGAAAATCACATTGCAGTAGACATTAATTCTAATGTACAAAATACCAGATATATAACCAATTGAATATCTTGAACTATTCAGGTAATTGATAAATAATATAGATTTATTTAACACATATGTGCCAGTTACTAGCACATATTTAATATTTCAACATTTTAACCTTTAATGTAAAATAAAAAGATTTTTAGTAACAATTTACTGTTAAGCATCAGGTTGCTTGGATCAGTTCAGTTATTTAATAAAATTATCAATGTCAGGATTTGAGAGAATATTTTGAAACTGCCTTCTCTTTTGCTGACTTCTAAAATCTTGCAAAAGATGTTAATTTGCAAGGTAGAATTCAAATGAAAGAAAACTTTTGCAGCCTAGAGAGGTACATTTAAAACTATTTCATTCATCCATCAAATGCAGTACTGATTTAGTGACAATGAGATTATATCAAATTTAAATTCATTAACAATTATGTAAAAGCCTTTTAAATCACTTAAAAAATCCCATGTACCATCTTGGGATTTTCATTGAACTGTAAATTCTGGAATGTTATTTTATTCTGTATTATGGTATCAAATGTGAAATAAGACCTCGCTTCAAGAAACAAATGGGCCACTAACCAGTTGTAAGACTTTAAATTCCTTTTACCCAAGTTTAAACACTGGGAAACTTATTAGGAATATACATACCCATACACTTTTCTATGCTGCATATGATCTGTGAGTTAATCTATGTGAACAGCATTCTTTATGAGCTTGGAGTTCCATTAGTTTAAATTATCATTATTAGGATATTCATTATTATATCTGACAAATTTTCTATCTAGTTCCTAGTCTGTTTCATGCCATTTAAGGATAATTTTCCAGGAAATACTTTGTGTTTTTGAAGGGCTACAGGAATGTTTATATAAAATATTAAGATCTTAAACTAACTTATAAACCATTTAACAGTTTCCTATATGTCCTTTTTTGTTTATTTGACATGTGTGTACTTAAACATGCACATATTAAATGTCTATAAAAACAAAGCCAAAGATAAGGGTGATTCTAATATGAGCATCTTTCCTTTACACTATAGTTGGCCTCAAACACTCATACTCTCTTTCTTACCTGCTCTGGTGACCTTCTGAATCAGAGTTTTAGAGAAACAACCAGAGGTAGTAGCTGTAGCAAGATAGCAGCTGGGACCATAAGGATCTCAGCATCCTGCCTTATGGCCATTATCTTTGTTTCTATCTTTATGCTGCCACTATGTCTCCTTCTTGGTTCTCCCTGCATCCTCTCTTCACTGCCTCCTCCTCTTCCTGACCCCAGCTCCCCATTGCCCCTTGTAACTTACCCTTCCTCCTTCATTTTTCTCTGTTGATATAGGATGAAACAAGATTCCCTAATTAAGACCTAAAAAAAAAAAAGACTGTTTTTTAAAGTGTATGTAGCCAGGCATGCTACCATTCCCTAAATCCCATAACCACCATTAACAATAGAAAAATTATTTTTGTATACTTTATCAATTAGACTATATTAGATAGTAGGGCCCTTAAGTGCTGAAATAACAGATATTTAAAATAAATGCAACAACTTTCTCATTTTTCTCTGTAGGAATGGGTTGTTGCTGTAATAAAAAAATAATTTGAGGCTAATGACAAGAAAGTATAGTGAGTAATATCCTTTCCCCTTCCCCAACTGCTGAAAATGAAAATCATGTCAGCATCCAGTCATTTTTGCCACATCCCTTGTTAACAGCTTTTTCAGGGTGGGTCATGATTCTGTGTTTTGTTAGTGTCTTAACTCCATAGTGACATGCTTAAATCTTATTCCACATTGATTTTTGTAGTGTATATATGTGTATTTTTAGGATAGCCCATGAATGATGGACCTCATTATTAAGTTATTATCAACTTTGGCAAAAATTTTATAACCTTTGAGCGAAAAATAAATTGATTAATATGATAAGGTTAATAATTGATTTTGCTCTTTGGAATTTGTGTGTGCTGTCTCACTGTGTATGTCTAAGAAAGTAAACTTACTGTCTGACTGTCGCCAGGAAAAAAAAGTGGGACCTAATCAAACTGCTGTGGGGTCAACCCTTGTGGTTTTAAAGGCCCTTAATGTTGTCCAGCTGCAAAATAAAAGGGATTGGGAGGGGAAGCTAGAAGGAGTGGAGGGGGTTGGGGGGGAATGTGTGGAAAAGAACAGGGAGTCTGGCTTTTATTTTTTTTTTTTAAAGTGAGTTCAGTGCCAGCCTGGACATTGGCTGTGCAGACTATTGAGCCATTGTCTGCTCCATTTCCAGAATAGCCCCCAGTTAATCACTTCGGCTTTGAAGGGAATTTCCTCGTGGAATTCTCCACAGAAAATCTAATCAACTGACCTGCCCTCTCAACAATGGAAGGCTTTTTTTTCTCTCTTTCCCTTATTGGGGCGGGCTCTGTAATGTAGCCTTTTGTGCCGAATGAACCCTCCCAGTAGGAGTGGAGAGCGTGTGTGAGTGACTGAGTGTGTGTGTGTGTGTGTGTGTGTGTGTGTGTGTATGAAGAATGCACACTATCTCATGTTGGTGAGTGTGTGCTTACTCCCTGACCAGATGCTGCGGTGCACGGGGCAGCCACCATCTCTGCATGCGTGTCTGTGTAAGTGTCTCTCTCTCTCTCTGTGTATGTGCCTCTGTGCCTCTGTCATTTCATGTCAAAGGTACATTACCTGATTACCTTCCTCGCCTGCCAGATTTTTATCTAGATAATTGGAACTGCTATGGAGGCTGTGCCTTGCCAGCCAGCTTAGGAGCCGCAGAGCCCTAGTTTGTCCACCTTGTTATCTGTGGCTGCCTGGGCAGAGGAAATTAAAGAGATCCCCAGCCAGGGGAGCGCTTCCTGCCCGACTTCCCCAGCCATCCCAAGCAGGACAGTTAGTGAGGACCATCTTTTTGTTTTCATCTGTTGGTTTGGTTTGGGGTTCTGTTCCCTGGAGTGTGTGTTATTTTGGCACGTGGATACCTAGTCCCCTCCACCTCGCACATCGTGTTTTATGGAGTTTGGAGCTGAGGAAACTTTGGTTGGGTTGCCAGGACGTTCGCACCACTTTGTGGAAAGCGCGAGCTAACAGTGAGACCGACAGAGTGAGTGACAAGTTGTTTACAGGTTTCCTTGAAGGGGCCTCTGCTATATTTCAATCTGTCAAAGTTGCTTTTCTTCCCTCAGAACAATGCCTGATTGTTGTGTGCAAGTGTGTGTGTGTGTATGTGTGTGTGTGTATGTGTGTGTGTGTTTCCGTGTGCGCACGGAGAGAGCCTAGAAAAGGGTGAGAAGGCATAACAATTCTTTGTGTAAAAATGCTATTACTAACATTTAATCTTTTTGCTCAATGAGTTAATCAATGCAGTTGAATCGGGGTTGGGTTCGTGTACAGATTTCTCGTTTAGTCAGTAGCAAATGCATTTTCAAAAATCGTATTTTGTGTATGTGTGTGCATGCGTGTGCGACTTTTATTATTTAGAGGAGAGAGTATGGGAGACACACTAAATGAGTTGACTTCTCACATTCAGTGATGTCTAGAAGGGAGAATTAAAAGGAAAGGACAGGCACCCTGAGGTTGTCTAGTGCCTTGCAGCCCGAGCGTGCGGCTGGAGGAGGGGGGAGCCGCCAGACCCCGCTGCTGGAAGTGCGCTACCCCTTTAAGAGACTGGTCAAGGAGTCCTAGGAGTAGGAGGGGGGAGAGGGGGAGAGGGGGGAGAGAGAGATTGAGAGAGAGGGGGAGAGAGAGGGAGAGAGAGAGAGAGAGAGAGAAAATCAATTGGTTTAGAAGGTTTGGACTCACTTGACAGGTTCAGTTGGAGACGATCATAGGTGGCTGCTGTGACAAAGGGAAATTGTGCTTTTCCAGCATGCTTACTGACCCTGATTTACCTCAGGAGTTTGAAAGGTGAGTACAGTTTTCCCCCTCTGATATATTGAAGTGCAACTCTCCCATTTTACAGTAGTCTCTGAATCCATTGGAAGATGCTCGCCTAAAACGTGTTTGTTAGAGAAGCTTTTAGCGAGTGCTTCTGCAGTCTTGTTAGCTGATTTTTGTTGTGATTGCCCAGACCAAATGGAACTGATTTGCAAAGTCTCCGAGATCTCTGCTAATGTTTCTAGGTTGTGTCCTATAACAGGAAATTAAATGAACATTAAGCATCTCTCTCTTTTTCCCACTCTCTGCTTTTCTCTTTCTCATTCACTCTCTTACTCTCGTCCTTCATTGATATTTTTCTCGCCTTCCACACCTTTTTAAAATGCTTTTGTGCAGAATGTTACCATTTTCAACATCTCTGTGTCGTAATTTCTGGGGTGACAGAGGGCTTTGGTGGTGATTAAACGGACGCTATAAGTTCCTATTTGATCCTTCTGTAAAACTTTGGAAGCTGCTCAGTAAAGCACATGACCTTTTGTTGATATAAGAGAGCGGATTTTTTTTTTTTAAAGAAAATGTAACATCACAGTAATCTATTAGTACATTACTCTTGAAATGTCAAAAAAAAAAAAAGAGAGAGAAATGGGGACGATCCCTTTCTAAGTTTTGTGGCCACTTTTTGCACTGTCTTAAGTTAAATTTTTATTTATTTTATTTTCTATTTTGCTCTGATGGGAATAAGTTTATTTGTTATTAATATTTCTTATTAGAGAAATATGTGCTAATACCCTTCCATTTGATGTTGTTGCAAGTAAAGAGAGCTTTGAAAGAATTTTAGCCCTCTTCGTGTTCCTCTAACTACACATTGCAATTTTAAAATTTGAGTTCTTATCCCAGCATAAGTTCATTTTTTGGAACTATAAATAGAATTTTGTTTGCCATTAAAAAGAATTCAAACTTTGTATTCTGTATGGTGAATTAGAAAAAAGCTAAAAAAAGCCAGGATGCATGATACCCAGGCTTTTTTTTTTTTTTTTCATTTTCATGAAAGCTACCTTCTGTATAAACATTTGTTGTATCTGACTATGCAATGCAAGCTAGGTGCTAGACCAGCTGGTTAAAAATATGCTAAGTCAAGCTGTTCATCGCTCAAAAGACTGAATTTGATATGAAAAGACGAAAAAAGAAAGGACAAAGATTAAAACATTCTAGAAGTGAAGCAGTAGAAGAGAAGAAGGGTATTGAGAATAAAATAATGCTTGCATATGGTCATATATTAGAGAAACCAACATCAGATCAGGGAAGAAAATAAAATAGCCAGTACATATACTTTAATACTGTCTTCTTTCTTTCATTCCATCTTCTTTTTTTTTTAACTTAAGATGCATCTTCACTATATAATTCCAGCGAATGGTTGAGCTTTCTTAACAGTTTTGAGTGATTTTTTCCCCCAAAGTTCTGTATATTAACTCTTTAGAATAGTTAGCTTTTTTGGGTAAACATAGCCTGTTTCATATGTAGATATTGAAGTTGTTTATATTGGAACATACTATCGCTTAATACTACAGTGAGTTTTCTAGTATGTACAGAGCAACACGAAATGATAGTATACTTTAACTCTATACTTTTCAGAAATAAAACTCTGAGTCTGATTTGTAAGTCTGTTAACCTGACTGTTCTTATAAAAAGGTAGTTACATATTAACAGGCTGTAGCCTATTCCTTTATATAGGCAAGCTTTCCTGCTGTGAACTTTATTTGTATCTTTTCAATTATCTCTTTTTAAACTAAACTTTTCCATTTGCTATTCTGATACTCAAATCTCTTAACATTTTTTTTTTCCTCCTAGTGAGAATTTCATTTTTTATCACCCAGAGGCACGCTTTTCTAACTGCCTAATTAGATAAGCAAGTGATAATCAATAGAGTTGTCAGCATAGACAGCATATTTGGAAATATTAGTAGCTAAAATAATTTTGAAAAATGTCCTACAGTGTAAAATTTCTTAATAATTTCCCCTGTGGTTATAATTGGTAGTACATACAAAATCTCAGTAAATCATTACTATTTGTTTACATTGAATATGTACGGCTGAGAGTATCTGTAGTTACCCACACAGAGTATATATCATGCAGACTCAATATTGAATATTTATATTCTCCATAGGAGGTATATATGCTGTAATTATACTACTTTCTTATATAGTCAGTGTTCTTTTTGCCTTTTCAACTATCTGCAACTTTCATTGAATATGTAGGTCATTTCTATCAAGTGTTAATTTTTATTCTATGTGCTCACCTGATATAGATGAGTAGTTCACTCAAACTTAGTCACAAATTCAAAAAGAAGACTTCTAAATTTCTATATGAAATAAAGAACATTGCTCTGGAGAGCATTAATAAGTTGCTTGGAGTTTATATATTTTGGAAGTTGTAATTTTTTTTTTCTAGTTTCATCGATTAAAATCTTGACTATCTTCTATTATCCTTTCCAACCTGTAGACTATTTGAAACTTTAAGGAATATTCAAAACAAGTATCTGGATCAAAATTTGGATGTAGATTTCTGTCTGTATTATCAGCCGTAGAAATGAACATGATCAATACTGTCATAAGCAGTTATTAAATAATTCAGAAGCAGTAACAGTTTCATTGTTTGCTAAAAAATATTCAAGAGGTAAAATAAAAAGTGATTATAAAAAGTGATTACAAAAAGTAAAGAAGTTGAAATACTTAATTTTTATTTTCAAACATCTCTAACGTAACTGATTATAATTAATGAAAAACACAGTTCTCAGGTGGGTGAAAATGCAAAGTATGTTCTAAGGAATTATTTGTAAGCAGTCTTTTACATCATCCTATTTAGAAGAAAGATAACTGGCAACATAGTCTAAATGTTAGTAATAGTGTCTAGAAGGAGCGCTTGAACTCTCCTAAAATTTTTTAAATGAAGATATGAATTTATATTTTTACCTGAAAATATAAATAATAAAAATTGTGACTAAGGGCTTCTCCTTTCAGAATATCACTTATTGTTTTCATATTCTTAGAATGAAAATATTTAAAACACTTGTCTTAAATAGCCATATCAGTTTGTTTCTGATAAGTGATAAAAGTATTTTGTTACTGTCAGTAATAATTATTCTATTTTTCCTCATGTATATATTTATCCTATTTGATTGTAATATAATAGTTTTATGACCAAGCTACTTGTTACACTTTCTGATCTCTTTATGTTAGAGACTTCATTTAAAAAGCTAGTATAACATGATTGCTTAAGAAGTCTGTTAATGTCTAGAAAAAAAAAAAAAAGTTGAGTTTGAAGGTAGTGGAATGAAGCAAATTAAGCTTGTAATAGCACCTATTTGATGGCTTCTCTCAAAATGGGTGCAGACAACACACTGCCAGTTTTCTACATGTTGAAGGGAACACTACAAGAATAAAATCTTCTGCAATAAACATTTAAATTACTATTTACTTTATATTCACATCTAATTTACATACGGTTATATTGAGTAAAGGAATAATTTTTCATATTAAAAAAGTTTGTTTTTCTAAAGAAAGAAATATGCATCAGGTATTGTGAAAAATTAAAATTTATAATTACTGTGAAAAATTACCATTAATGGGCTGCAAGAATATTTCTGACATTAGCAGTACTTTACCGAAAGTTTGGCCAGAGTAATAAAATACTTATTACCAGGGACAGATTCATAGAGCTTAATTGCAGCCTCTTTTTTTTAAACCCATTGTACTCATTAGTGATAAATACATTCAAGTTATAAGGTAACCCCTAGGTGTGAATCAAAGGAAAGTTTTCCCCTCACGTTCTGTCACCTAATGGCACCTGTAAACCTATTTAAGTTTGATAGTATATTTTCAGGATGTTCTGATATTTGCTTTTGTTCATTTTATTTATTCACTATTACTTTGTAGAGGAAAAGGTAACTACAACTGATTATAGATTTTGATTACTATCCCAATAATTTGCAAGCTAACTTAGCTAAGATATTAGTTTGGAATACAGCCTGCGTGAAGCAGTGGACAAACTGTAGTTCTATCACACTCACCCTGGAGGACTGTCCTGAAGACTTAGCAGTCAGCCCGACTGATTCCCAGGAGCAATTAAGGGTTAGATGTCAGGTAGTTCGGTGTTTAGCAGGTTGATAGATATAGAAATGTGTGGATATTAGGATTACTTCACACATTGGTATGTTCTTATCTTGTGTTTCTAAAGTATAATAAGCATACAATAATGTATTTATCTGTGCTTAGGGAGCTTTTAACTAAAGTCTGTGTATGCACCATACCTGAGAGGCAAATAATAAGACCTATTCTAATACTTGAGCACATTACTCCTCCATAGAGCTGGAAGCTTTTTCAAATGGATTATATTCATAATGCATTTAAAAAGCAAAATTACATCCATGGATAAAGTCTGATTTTTACTGTCTGTTCTTTCCACTATCAATTCTCCAGTCACCTAGTGAGTATGTGTATAATGCAGATGTGTATTACGTATGTTGAATACCTCTCTTTCTATAGACTAGTTACATATAACTGATAGATTTTGGTTTTCTTCCATAATTTGTTACTCATTTATAATTCCAATGAAGTTAACTAACAACATGGAAAATAAAGCAATCTTGATATTTCTCTTGTTGTGACTTAAATGTAGTTTAATATGTCAGGTTTCTGACTCAGGTGATGGCACTCAGATAGAAATATGTTCAAAGATTTAACCAAAACATGAAATATCTTCCTTTTAAAGGAAATTTTTTGTTGAACAAGAAATGGACCAAAACATAGCAAATTCTTTATTGCTTCATTCATTCTGTCTCCCCCTCTTTTTTTTTTTTTCTTTTCACTGATTGAGAGCTTTGTCATTTATACTGAATATAAGGTTTGAATGTTACATAGATGAACATAATCAAGTGATATTCCTGGAGAAGAAAAAAAAAATTAAAGACTGATAATATTTTGCTTCAATGAACAGCATTTATTTGGACATTCTTAAAGAGAATGCCTCCTAATTCTTCATTTCAATCAGGAACTAATAATGGTGCAGGAGGTGACCTTTTCATCCTTTCTGACTTCTGTGTTTTCTCCTGTAGTTTGGAGGCTGCTCTTCCTTCTCTTTAGCATTATCTATTCTTCTCTTCACTTACTAGTTGAGAGTCCATACATCCCTGGAGATACTGTGCCGTGTGGTTCTGCTTGTCCAATAGGGGGATGTTGTATTTCTCCACAATCAGTATCCTTTTCCCTCGGAGCCTGAGAGTAAAACCTCAGCGGTACTCCCTGCCTTTGCCAGCCTGAGGAGTCAGAGACTCAAAGTTGTTCCCAGCTCTTGCGCCTTCATTGTAGAGCTGCATTTCTGCTCAGTGGGCTGCCGAGAAGGACCAGACCGAAACAAGATTTAGAAGAATTCTGGTGAGAACTGTTTATAGGGATATGGTATTTTAAAAGAATGTCGTAAACAAACAGAATTGTGGCATAAACAAAGATAATTAGCATAAACAATGTCGTTTTAGGACAGGTGGTTTTAAAAAACAAACAAAACAAAAAACCCAAATATGAACCCAACTTGTATGCTGCCAGTTTGGAACCACTGAACCTTAATCTGTACTTCATGAGAATTACCCAGGTTTGTTGATAAACTTATTAACATGCTTTTCTGTTTCTTTTGTATCATTTTCCGGTCATTATGCCCTTTTGTCACCCAGCTTGAAAGTAATTAATCTATTACAAGGTAGTTTAAGGACTTTTTACCCATAAAACTTGACAGAAAGAAAACTAAAAACAAAAGCTTGTGGTTGTTCGTAGACATCTGAAATCGGTGTCAAAGCTTAAATCAGTTCAAACCTGAACTCAGCTCATTGTATTTTAAATCTCTCTTTCTTTTTATGTAAGTGACATTTCAGTCACTTGGCTGTTTAGTATTAATACATTTACTTTTGTCTTGCCTTGGAATTCAGAGATTTCTTGCTATGGCTGAATCATTGTGTTTTATGTGTATTTCTAAGTGTTGCTTATGTCTGCTTCCTATTTTCTGTATAACTTAGTGAAGGTGGTACAGCAGTATATAAATGTGGCTGGTGATCATGCAGAATGAGCATGCAAACTGTGGTGAACTACATTATTTAAACCTACTACTCTGTTGTGATGAACTTTTATCTGGAGATATTTAGGTTTATCACTAAAGGACATTTTTTTCTTAATGCCTTGTACTGGAATATTTTGATTTAGATGAAATGTGGAGTGTGGAGAACAGAAAGCTGCTTATTTTTCCTGCATTAAGGACCAAATTTCTTTATGGGAATTAAATTTTTTTTTTCTATTTGTTTTCTCATGGAGATTGGGGATCAGGAATTCAAAGTAGGTATTTCTAGTATTCTGTAGCTCTTTTCTTTGCTGAAATGAAAGCATTTGTGAATGAGTTTTGGTTTCTTGGAGTTATAAAGATGTGTGTAAACTAGTAAACCATGTCTCATTCATGTGCTATGGAGATTTCTCGTACTTCAGGACAAAAATAATTTGGCTACTAACGAATTAGGGCTACCTGCCAGTGCCAACACATACTGTAGGTAAGAGGAACACTATAAAGAAAAGCTTCTGGCAGCAAATCCGTTGAAACTTTCATATGTGACAGTGTTTCTATTTCTGCTCTTCACATCTTTGAAAGAACGTGTTTTTTAGAAAAGAAAATGTTAAAAAACAGCAGATATAATCTTTCTTTAAAATGTATTACTAGCTTCATTTTTAATATTTCTCATTGTGGAGATTCCTAGAATTTTCTTGTGATGCACACATGCCTCCCCTTTTCATCCCAATCATTTCTGTGACATTGAAACCTAAGAATCAGATGCACTGAGAGTAGATGTAATATGAAGAAATGAAATTTACTGTAGAGGGCTCCCCCCAAAAAAGGTACACTCAAAACCTTATAAGATTTTTATATTGGCAGTTTAAGAGAGTTAGATCAGTTGGGACACTGAGCAGCAATTTCATATAAGATGTGTCCTCTCCTTTAGGGCTTCAGGAACATTATTGAGAAAAGAAAGGAAAGAGTTAACTTGCTTTGCTTGTTGATAGTTTTTTAATCTAGTAGTATAACAGGACACAGGCCCAAATCCTGTTTTCTTGGTATATTTTTAATCAAAATTTATTTTAAATGTAGTAAATCATTTACCTTATTACTGAATTTGGTTTTGTTTTTATATGAATTAAGATGATGACACCAAGGAGGTAGATTGTTTGAGAACTGATTGTGGAACTTTCACAGAAGATCTGTTAATTTGTCATTTTAAACAATTTTTATCTAATAAAAGAATATCCCAATGAAAAAAAAAGCACCAAGATTGAAAGCGAAGAATATGCCTTCATGTAAGGGAACACAAGATGAAAAAGTAAAGCTTTATTTATGCTATTAATTTTTCAGCAACAGTTAAGATAAGTTCTAAACATTGACAAAGTTCTAAAACATTTTTATTCTAATTCTGGAGTCAAGGTATTACTTGTTTGCTTACATTTCTTCCTTTGGGTTATTTACCCTGAGCCAGAGTTTGTTGGGCAATAATTTACAAAGTCCAAAGACTTTTTTTAAACTCGTTTCTTGATGTCCTTTTGTTTCAAACCCCATTTAAAAATTTTGCTATTGAGTTTCATAATATGTTTGAGAAGAGTTTGCAGGAAGGTGTCATAAAATTAGTTAATATTTTTTCTTTTATTTTATCAGCGCTACAAGAGATCTATGTTGAAGATTTGTTAGGACAGTGTGTAGTGAAAGGAGTGAACTGGTAATCAAAGTTCAATTTTCTGATTCATTCACTAATTCAACTTTGACCTTGAATGAGTGATAACTGAATATCCAATATCAGATTCAGGTTTTCATCTCCCCCATAGTATCATCAGGATGTGAAGAAAACTTTTAATATGCAAAGTACCATTATCCAAGCAGAACACCTTGGAGTGGAAAAACAAAGATAACAACAAATGTTCTTTCTGAGACAAGTACTCTGTTTCTCTCTAGTTCTAAACAGAATTTGGGAAACAGAGGAAAATGTCCCTAAGGACTGTGGGAGATAAATATGATAGTGTAATCATTTCTTAAAATTTTAGCATTACTGGAAGAATAAAATGGATCTGATTTGACCTATAAATAGTTTTGGAATATTTAATGCTTTAAAAGCATTCTTCTAAAGAAAGAAAAGCATATCCAAATGCTCCTGATATCAATTTAAGGAACAGAAGTGAAGAAGCAGAATAAATAGACTTTCAAAAGTAAATTAAAAGATAATTGGGAGTCACTAACAGTTACGCAAACAATTTATTTTGAAGAATATGATCGACACATATATGCATACAAAAGTTTGGAATTCAGGAGAAACTTTTTTGCTTATAGAATAAGGCAATTTTGAATAAATTGATTTTGAACAAATCATACTAAATCCTGATGAAGCTGTAGTTTTGGGGAGAAAATTTTGAAAGGAAGAATATATTTTGTAAAAGTACAAAGCCCATTCCCGCTTTCTCATTTGCAGCACAAAATCTTATGACATGAGCAATAAGGACATATTCTAGCTTTAAAAATTGGAAGGTCATATTGTAGTTCATATTTAATGGAAAATTTGCATTCAAGAAGTTGGCTAAATCAAGATATGCTTGAGTAATATTTGAGGATATTTGAGATTTCTGGTTGAGATTAGAAATTTAAGTGCTAAAATATTGACATACATATAAAATGACAGTTTCTTAGTGGATTTTTAGTATTTCTTCTAAAGTATAGAATAATTTCCTCTTTTTTTTTTTTTGGTAAAAATTTACATTTTTCAATGTCTTCAATGATTTGCTTTTGGAAGTTTAACAGAATAGAAACTGTTATTAGCTGGGTATAAGTTCTCAAGATCCAGTTCTTCTGTACATAATGAAAATAAATTTGGGGTCTTAGTGTATGCGTCTATAACATTTGAAGATGGGTTGGACAATCTCTAAAATCTCTTAACTCCTCCAACATCTCATTGCTTTGAAATAAATACATTTGAAAGATTCCTAGCACCTCACTCTAGTGATAAGAATTCTTGCATTTCTGTATCTACTTTGGGACAGACTATCTCATTCAACCAGCCTGTAACATGTGGAATCACTTCTTAATTTCCCTGTGAATAGAGCGATGTTCTGCAGGAACATGTAACCATAGTATATTTTAGGAGTTCTAAATCTAAGTAGTATGTATAATTCTTACTCAGTATTAAGTACTCAAATATGCTGTGGACTATTTTGAATCTAAATGTTTCAAAAAAGATTCACAGTCTAGATGTTTGAAACTCTCAGGTGCATCAGATTCCTATCCTCAACTTTTACAAGTACTGTAAAAAAAAAAAAAAATATATATATATATATTATATATAGATTGTTAAACAAGGCACTGGGGGGGGGCGGATATAAAAAGCAGGAGAGTGGCATTTTAAATCAAAGAGCTGAAAGTCTATTTACAAAAATGAGATAAAATAAGAAAACTAAGACTGGACAGTAGAGCATTAGGACAACGGTGGGGGGGCGCGGATAGCTCTGGACAGTGTATGTCTTTATATGAATAAATAAAACATTGGCCTGGAAAGTGGCAAGATCAACTAAGATTGCAAACAGGTAGTCCAAAGAAAAATTTTAAGTGGTTCTCAAAATAAATTAGACAACTATTAGTATTAGCATCAGGCCAGCCAACCTAATATGCATTAGTAGTTGGCAATGTCAGGAAAAATGTTAAACAGTAGGAAGCAAGAAGTAGAGGAACAGCCAATGAAAGATGCATTAAAAAGCTATATAATCTGAGAGGGGCAAGCATCATATATTGCTAACATCTTACATTTGGCAGATTTTGTGCTTTTCTAAAAACACAATATTTTGGGGAGAAAGTTATTCTTGCCTGGAGAATCCCATGGGCAGAGGAGCCTGGAGGGTTGCAGTGCATGGGGTTGCAAAAGAGTCGGACACAACTGAAGCGACTAAACAACAAAATACTATCAGTTACATAATCTTTGACTACATACCCAATGACCTGCTGTGTTACCTACATTTTGAAAATATGACTATGGTATCAGGAAGTCTCTGTACAAATGAGTTGTAAATTTCAAATATAGATTTATATATTTGAGATAACATAGGTATTAAGTATATGTTAAAATTAATTATTTGCTTAATAATTATGATGGTGAATTTTTTTTTTATTCTATTCCTGTGAGTTTAATTTAGGAATAAGGAATAGATTTTTTTCTCTTATGCTTCTGGAACAGGTATAAATGATGCTTAAAAAATTTTAAAAAGCAGAAAAGAACCGTATTGAACCAGAATTACATTTAGAGGGAGGGAAATGTGCAAATTTCCTACTGTTAAACAAGAAAGAAAACCTGGAAGTTATCCCAGTTGGGCAACTTACTGCTAATATATTTTATAATCCAGCATTTAGTGATATACAAAGTTGGCATATGTTCCTAGAGTTTCTAAATCAAGAATTAAAACTTTATGATGTATAAGTCACTTAAATTTTTTGGGTTTCAGCCATACATCTATAAAATGGGCTTTAAAATGAGTATAAAATTATTTATCCTCTGATGCTAATGAGGCATCTTAAGCTTATGAAAATTTATAAAAATATTTGGATATCTCTGAATGCAAGCAATTGAATTCAAACTTTGAAAACTAGGTTTAATTCTGGACAATATAAAATGGTCAGAACGTCAAGGAAAAGTGTATATTTTTGTTTTATATTTGAAAATTATTTTAGCATATAAAATATGTGTAAGAAATTTATTGACTTATTTTTAAAAATTTGTAATTAAGACAAGTATAATGGTTTTACATGTACTTATGATTATTGATCCCAGGTAACTTGTACCTAAATAGCAGCAATATAGCTATAGTTTCCTCTGACTGCTTACTGCTAATTATGAAATATCCTAAAAGCACATCTATTCCCATTTTATGTGTAGGAAATCTGATACATCAAAAGTTTTTTTTTTTTTTTGCATGAAATCTGTATAACAAGTATTTAAGGAATGAATTTTCTGATTAAACCTATTCCTATGCCTAACCTATGTAAATTAAAATTCATTTATTTGTGTAAAATCATAAAAACAAATAATTATATAGAACAAATTACTGGACAACAAAAAATGATTTTCTGTTAAGGTAAAAAGGTCACACACTGTTGATTTTTAAATTATTATTTATACACATATTTTGAAAAATATAAAATTTTAAATAACTTGAGGAAACTTACTTATGCAAATCATAGATTTTCATAGTAAAAATAGCATGACTCATTTTGTATTAGCTACCTGTTCCTTTAGACCAGAGGTAAAGCTTGGGGAAATTTATAGATTTCTCTTTATGGGCAGCTGTATAATATGCAAACAAAAACACCCCAGAAACAGAACCCTTATTTTTGATATAAAATTGTTTTCCACTGATAAAATCTGTTGAAAGCCAGAAGCCATCCAAAGTGCTGATACCAATTTAAGAAGATGATCTTTTGCCTTAATTATACATCTGGGAAATATTAGCTGAACATTTTGTGGAGAACAGTGAATACCTTATTTGCCAGTTGTCTAAAATGCTGCTAATGATCGACATAGTGCCAGTGTTTTGATGGCTCAAACCTAGGCTGAATATGAATACAAAGAACACAGTTGGGGGAAAAAAAGCACACATTTTATACAAAACAGATTTCAACCATCTGCTTGGCACTTAAGTTTGTGACTATAGGCGATATATGAAAGAGACCACTGTCCACGTTATGAATGCTATCACTTTTATTGGTAACTTAGAAAAACCATAGGGTTTTGCAAGCGTATATAACCAATGATTTTCTTCAGCTAAAGAATGAAAGCAACGTCCTCGGCCAAAATTTTGTTCTCTCCATAATCTCTTCTATGTCAG